>NC_084996.1:36212612-36385112 GCF_963854185.1 Sardina pilchardus
CTCCGCACTTCGCCGCACTGATAAAAAGACCACTTCCTACGCGCACCAGCCAATCAGGGGGCCCGAACGCGGAGTGGTCTGCTAAAAATACACCGGCAACGCGATAACGAAGAGGGAGAAGGAGGGAGAGAGAGGAAAAGAGAAGTCAAATGAGGATTTGCTAATTAATCAAGGGTTAACAGGAGTCCGGCGGAGCCACAGCGACAACCGCTAAGTCGAACATGGGAGACTCTGCAGTCTGAAAACCAGAACAGAACAGCGAGAGAGAGAGAGACTTCTATCAGTCTATTATTATAATTATTGCCACTCATTCACATTGCAGTTCACATTCCTGTAGTTGTTTTTCTTTAGTTCATTACTCTGTTAGTCTGAACACTTGCTTGTGCAACATTCTCCAAACAGTCATGCTAACAAAGCAACTTTGAAAAGAAATGAAATTGAGTGAGGATGAGAGAGAGAGGGAAAGAAAGAGAAAAAGAGAGAGAGAGAGAGAGAATGATACAATGATGTTTTCACAAGAGGCATGTCTGAATTTGCAGCCCTTAAAGGCAAATTTTCGCAACTCGCAGTGCTATGGTATCAGCATCTGCAGGCCTTATCTTATTTAATTTACGACTTGAGATACTGCAGTGCTATTACACTGGCGTCCTGCCCGCGCAGCACACACACACACACTCAGGCCCACAACAATGCTTAAGAACAACAGGCCGGCTTTAGACGCGCTTACATTCCCAAACACCGCATGGCAAGCCCCAGCTTCAGCAATGATGAAACAGGATTTAGGAGTTGCGTGAGTACTGCTAAGATGCATGCGTGCGCACAAACACAAACACACACACACACACACACACTAAACAGGAAGGCTCCATCATGGCTGGTGCCATCTGTCCCTTTTCGCCTTATTTGTACATGAGACGTAGACTCTCTCTCTCTCTCTCTCTCTCTCTCTCTCTCACTCACTCACACACATACACACACACACACACACGGCTGTGAACAACCATTGTGGCAGGAAGTTGTGTGATGACACATCATGTGTCCTTTATTCCCTTCTGGCGTGTCATGAGAAGGGTGGGGTTTGGGTTTGGGTGGGGAGGGGGGATTGGCAGGAGCTCACAGCATCTCCTACATAAGCATCCCAAAACAGAAGATCCTGCATCTGCCATTGAGGGAATAAGACAATCCCGACGCACACGAGCGCAACTCACGACATGCAGAGAGCCATGGCAGCACACAAACCCCACGGGGGAAACCGTTTCCTTAAAAGGCCTCATCTTGCGGTGGAAGACAATTGGTGTAAGCACAATTTGCAGATCACGACGCATGTCTGGTTGCAACCTACGTGGCCATTTAGACTTGTTTGAATAACAAGTCTAGCGCTTGAGATTGAGACTGAGACTGATACTGAAAGTAGTAAAAGGGACAGGTGCTTCCGTCGCATGGTAGACAGCGTCTAGGCGAGGAGAACACTGCACTTGCTTGTCCTGAAGTCACACTTGGTCTTTAGAGGCTATGAATCGCCCACCGGGATGTTAACCGGCTCCATGACATTTGGAGGCGAAAATGGGACACTGTCTGACGCTGTACACAAGGAAATCAAGCATGCAGTCTTTTGAGCCTGAAGGAGCAGCACCAGCAGAGTACAAGAACATTTGGAACAGAGGTGCAACGGGCCAATTCTGTGTAAAAGGCTGACCAGTGTTTGTTTTGCTAAAACCTTTGCTCTGTCACACCAAAATGAGCTCAATAATCTTCGGGAGCTGAAGGTTTCGCACCAGAAGACTATGCGCTTTGTTCATCGAGCTTTTGTTTAAGGAGCTTTATTTTGAGGGAGGGTGCAGTCTAACCCAAAAAGTGGTGACATCATATCCATGACCTCTCACCTTCACGCGACAGACGCCGCTCCTGTTACGAGCCCTGAAATACGAGCGCCCAAATGTGCCAGCGCAGGTCAATGAACCGCTGTGACTGGACAGGAGTGTTTGGGCGTGTGCATTTAGGCCCAGGGCTCCGTCTCCAAAAAGTCACTCTGCACGCACCCATTCAATGCTGAGCACAGATCAAGCTTTCACATTCTCTCTCTCTCTCTCTCTCTCTCTCTCATTCTCTCCCTCATTCTCTCCCTCTCTTTGCTGGGCTGGGCTGCAGACGATCCTTTAATCTCATTAGCTGGACAAATCCCATCACCTGCTCCCCGTGGGTTTTGACTGGGCAGGACAATGGCCGGGAGCCGGCGGGGGGGTCAGTGGAGGGGTCAGTGAGACCCCCCGGGGTGACTCATGCACCCAAACAGACCGGGGGGGCGGTGGGAGTGAAGGTGGCATGAGGTGAGCGCTGTCTGCAGGCGGCCATGTTGGAGGGTGCTCCATGGGGACACAAGGCACGAGGCAGCAGCGGTGACAACCGTGCCCTTTACTGCGTTCCACAGAGAGGGTGGATAGAAGCCGCGAGTCAGGAGAAATGCGATGTCACGTAGCATTACAGTAATATTACAGCAACACTCAAAGGCCTGTCTTTGCAGCCAGATATAGAACACAGAAAACAAACAAACACACACACACACACACACACACACACACACACACAGTGTATGTAGGACCGCAGGCTGGTGAGTGTCAGCAGTCATTAATTTCAGCCAGCCAGTTTTGTCTGGGTCCCCTGAGTAACAATTAGAAGACAAAGGGCAGCCCGCTCTCCTCCGAGCGCCATAATGATCTCGCTCACGATTAACTAGGACCGGCGGAGCTCCGGTCACCCATCACCAGACGTGCCTCCCCTCTTGTGTGGCCGTCGGCGTGGCCCGTCTCCTGACCACTCCCCATACTGTACCTCAGCTCTCGTCCAGGGATCCATCCAGCAAAGCTACACATCGGCCGATGACCCCGAGATAAAAGCAGAACTCCTATTCGGTCCTCGCAGAGATCTTAATGATTGCATTTCACCACTGCAGGTTTCAGCACGATTCCTGTCTGAGGCCGGAGAGAAGAACTTGGGCTCAGGGGAGGATCAAGTGAGAGCTTGTCTGCTTTAATCAATGGATCACTCACTCAGCCCTCCAAACACACTCTCTCGCTCTCTGACAGGGAGGACGTGACAGACACAGCCCTGCAGGAGGTGGTGGTGGTGTAGACTGTGCTGGGTTTTTTTTGTGTGTCTGAGAGACCTGTGCTTTACACAAAAACAAGAGCGAGGGAGCCTGGAGAGAGGGAACGTGTATGTTTAAAGTGCATTGAAGGGGGAAGTAGAAATGTCTTGGGGTCGTCTAGTCACGCGCCACGAAACCATCTGTTTTAAACGGAACACTTGGGATTGTTTAAGTTCCCTTACCAGCACCACAACCCAGTGATTACACTTCTCCTGAAGCCCCCTTTTAGGCGGGAGCATGGTGCTGAACAGTGCTCGCCACTGAAGGCTGCTCACCTGGTTTCTGCAGACCATCCACGTCTTTAAAGTCAGTATTTATGATGCCACTGGAGACAACCTGGAGACAGGCAGGTGAGGGCACTTACAGGGGGCCTCAAATCACCACACTGGGCCCGAGTATCCCTAACAGCTCTTGACCCCTGAGAGGACGGGGCGAAACACACATGCAGGGAGGTCACGGTGCACTGCTTAGTGAAACAGCAAGCCTGGAGTAATTGTAGGGTACTCAAAGTGGAATAATGTATGTTTGTGTATATGTCATTGAGAGAGAGCGAGAGAGAGAGAGAGAGAGAGAGAGAGAAAGAGAGAGATCTGAGCACTCTAAACAGGTCACCTATACAGAGTGCACAAACCACACTAAGAGGGCATTTCAAGAGGCTTGCTTGTGTGTGTTGGTGTGTGTGTGTGTGTGTGTGTGTGTGTGTGTGTGTGTGTGTGGGTGTGTAAACACACGGCTACAGTCTTGTGCTAGAGAAACACCTGACACTGAGTGTACAGGGCACTCTGAAGGAGAGCACCAGTGAGTGAGAGAGAGCGGGTGGTGAATGACTCTACTGTATCGTAGGGAACTACAACAGCACAGTCAGCTGATGTTCACTTTTCGTTTCTCACACACTTGGGGAGCGACAGCCATTTCCTGTCAGCGGAAAAGCTGTGTGTGCAAGTTGTAGCGTGCACCGCCCCAAGACGCTTGCACATGTGAAACTCACAAAGGCCGGGTCAGGGTTCAACAACTTTCCGTGCTGCGATGCGCAGCAGCAGACCTGAAGCCACAGCAGAGCACAGCTAGTGGTTCTCACACCTAGGCTGGATCTCACACACACACACACCTAGGCTGAATCTCTCTCTCTCACTCGCTCACTCTCTCTCTCACACACACACATTCCTACTTTCCAGCCAGGATTTGCTCCTATGGCTGGGGAGGAAAGCTCCAAAAACAGGTCATAGTTTTTCACAGGAAGCTGCAAAAACCAGCGCACCGTTTAGAGTCTGCACTGATTCAGAACGAGAGCTCCTTGCAAATGCACGCAAGCAAAGACAAGATCTTACATGATATATACTTGCAGAGGGAGTAAAAACCGACCCTCCGCCCCACAAGATGTGAGGCAAACATGATATGCCAGATAACAAGCAGGAGATGTTTTCGTTTGACTGCGTGCCACGCTTGAGACATGTGTGAACGTACACGGCCGGCGGGCAAACATTCCATTCAGAAGAGTGTGATGGGGACAGGAGGCAGGTGCCCAGAGACAAGCCGGGTCTCGGGCCAGGAATGTGCAGACGCGTGGCCTGCTGGCGGCACAGAGCCGGAGTGGACGCTGTTATCGTGCGTCTGCAGGGAAGTTAGGGTTGCACAACAGCCACAGCCACAGAGAAGAGAAGTTCACAAATGTTTTCCCTTCTCTCAAATAGCAAGACAAGTACTGTCACGTCTGGGCCTACATTCACTCACAACAACTCTATGGCTTGTGCCTCCATCTTCCTCAGTCCTGTTGACGATGATCGAAATTATATTCTCGATTAAATACATCAGTATTAGCATTACTCAGAGAAAGATATAACGCAAAATAGGACAAACAGAAATTAATTTCTCTGATGGACACCCTGGGCATATCATTAACTGGTACCTACTTCCCTTACTCTCAGCACTCATTCACATACCATTATCAACTCTGGAAGCTTCATAAACACACACACACACACACACACACACACACACACACACACACACACACACACACACTAACAATCATCAACAGAAACAGTTTACAAGTTTTGCCACCAAAATGCATCTGTCTTTGCTCAGAGACAGATTTTTAGAAACACATGCGTCAAGGGGATAAGGACTAGAAATGGGTTGCAACTCAAATCCTCTAAAACACAATGAATGCAATAAAGTCTCATCCCATGGAACAACTACCCAATGTTATTGGATTAGACCTGGCATCTTTGTTAATGGATGGGCATGCTTTATTTGCCCCTGTATTTGCAATGTCCAAGACACAATCTTGTAAGCAGTCAACTGGACTCACACACAGACACACACACACACACACACACACACACACGCCTGCGCACAGTCACACACAGAACAATCCCTGTTATTTACATAAGTCAGTGTACTCAATGATAATGTCTATTGAAGAGTTTGTTTATATGCTATGTTTTCACTAGTAATTAGAATTGAAGATCAAATGAAAAACGAATTGAAATAGTTTTGGTTGTTTATTCATTACGTTTATAATAATATAATAATATGTTAAGATAATAATTGAAAAGATCGATTTCTGGATAAAAGTTTGTGAATACAATGCTCACCCTGTACACTCTTGTGTCAAGCTAGGTTTCGGCTACATTTTACCTGATTCCTCTGTGGGGTTTTTAGATACTAATGACAAGCATTACACTTGATATTCAGGACGTCTGTGTTCTTCCACTCTCCATTGGTCTGTGTTCCCGCCAGTGTATGTACTTCCACTACTCGTCCAAGTAAATATGCTTGAGTGTATTTAGCCAGTAATTGTGCCCCTGTTTGTTCAGACACCATTAACAGATGGCCGTGCATCCACGCTCAACAAAGCCTGTATTGTGTCTATAATAACGACCAGCGCTCAGTGGAGAAGAGCATCTGTAGAAAGAAGGTCCCGCTTTTGTCAACATTACTAAAATCAGGTGTAATTTGGCTCACTGCCTGCCTGACAGCAGGCCCTCGAGATGCGGACGTGTGGTAAGAGCTCCCGGGCATTGAACAACCAGTGGTTATGGGGAACAAATTGTCTGACAAAGAGACAAGTTTGACATGTTGGCCTATACTATGCAGTGTGCGTTTGCGTAAGGTTGACATCGGATAGGAATTAGATGTAGACATCACGCAGAGGGAATCCTGTCATTCCACACAATTGGCACTGAGCGGAAAATGACCATATGCCTGCACGCGAAGGCTGTGATTAGTGGAATGTGATGACGAGGAACGTTGAGAGAACTGGTCTAGCCAGACACAGAGAAGTGTCGTCGCGGCTGACAGCAAAGTGACCTGCAGAAGACAGTTGTGTATTTAAATGGTTTACATTTGGCTACGGTTTGAAAGCAAGTTGGACCCCGAGAGAGAGCAAGAATCGGACCACGTTGTCTGCTTTGAGAAGAGACGTAAAACAAACGCCTAGCAAAGTGTCATGCAGACTGCTAGCCTACTTGAGAGCGTGAGGATGACAAAAATGCTATTCATTTATGATAAACACTTGCGTGAAAGAAACGGAAGAGGAGACCTTAGCATGTGCGTCTTCTGCAACGTTAACGCACAAATAAGCTAGCCAAGTTGATGCGTGCAGCCATATGCAACCGCACAATTCAATACAACTCAATAAATCATTGATTGATTGGGCAGCATGTCTTCTAAGCTACTAAAGACTGCTTCATGACAGAATAAAGGCTAAATACAGAGCCAGCAAGCGACAGTTAAAGATCCCTGATTATTAAGCTCCGCTTCAACCCTCTCTAGTTGTCTAAAACAGGGTCTTAGTGTTAGCTCCTGTTAGCTGTAGACAGGGGACAGCCATCAAAGCTCATTTTACGTCTATGCACTTACCATGCAGCACCAAAGTCTAGAAATTAAGTTAATTACACATGCTTATGCAGTAATAATACATGCATGAGTTCCTCATCATAAAAGAGAAACCTAAATCGCACGACGTTGACAACAGACAAAATTTCTAGTTTTAAGCTACTGCACACACATAGCTAGCTATTGTTTTCAAATGCTTTTTATACGTCATGATGCCAAATGTTTAAAATATGAGCTCCCAGCAACCTTCATTCATCACATACATGAACACAATCCAGGATGAGTTAACGTCTACCACCTATGAACCTAAGTTACCCCAAACGTTTAAATTTCAAATGTTTGATTGATAAGAACACCACATCGTATAAATTACACAATGAGCTGGACCCCCCTCCTCAGATGGGGTGCTAGCAACAACGCTAACGTTAGCGAATGGACATCACCTCATTACAAAAAGAATAGATGAGGGAGGGGGGGAGTTCACAGGGTTCGCTTTACTGCTGTTCCATCGTTACGGCGAGACGAGAAATGGGCAAAGGACACTTACCATCTGGGTATCCTTGTAAGCGCAGTAAAGAGAAGGATGATATGGTCTCCAAATACGTTCGGTGTGCTGCGGTCGATGATTTTACCATTCGCCCCCCAGCCTCAAGCTAGTGTGTGGTATGTTTTCTGCATTCACTGAATAGCCAACCTCAGACCCGGCTTGCCTTGCTGTCTGCCTGCCTCCTGTCGTTTCCCCCTCCTCGCGCTTTTCTAGAGTCGATTTTTTTCACGCTATTTTTTTTTTATTCGGAAGGACGTCAGATGCTATTGGCTCCAGTCTCTCACCCCCTCCCCTTCACCTCTTTTTCTCCTCCCTCACCGACTCGCCCTGAAATTGGCCTTTTTATCCATTGGCAAGAACGATGATTTCAACCATTTCATGGTTAAAATATTATAATTAGTAGCCTATATAATTGCGTTGCACAATTAGTAGCCTATGCGTTGAACATATTTAATGATAGCCTTAACACTTATTCATTGTAATTATTTGATTAGTTTGTATATGTATGTATGCCTATGCTTACATTTACAGTACACTGATATTAGCTATATTATGTTCTGATTAGGTGGCAGAAATATTTGTAATTGATTTTTTGGCAACAACATCTCTCCTGTTCCCATGTGGCTATAACTCTGAATAAAAGTATATTCTACTATAGTAATTCTTGTAGCCTATAAAGTATGAGATGTAATAAATATGTAGTGTGTGGCAAATAACAGCTCCAGTAAACTGTCCCCCATTTTCTGTGGGTTGTTTTTCCTACGTTCAACAATATGTCTGAAGCAGACTAAACTATGACAGTAAAAAATGTCTATAAAAAGGCACATGTGGCTATAAAAAGCCCTCCAAAGGCTTCATTCACATGAAATCATAGGAAGGTTGACTAAGACTCCTGATCCGGTTACATGTCTCTCACTAACACAAAAACTATTTGCTTGCGTCGTCAGCTCGGCAATCCTGAGAGTATGACGTCTGCGGCGGCTGTTCTCATGTCATCAGTGCAAATCCCCTGTTCTTGTGCCCCACATCTGGCCGACAGTCTGCTAAGTCCCCTCGTGCCCTTGAGCAGCAGCACAGCAGTGGTGACAGAGCAGAGCAGAGGAGCGGAGCCTGGCCTGAGGGATCATGGGCCACTGTGGCTCCACTATGACCATGGCAGTAGCATGCTGGATTGATCTGTGTTATCCAGACCTTAGATTAAAAAAAAACATTGTGTTGTATTCAGTTAGGGACAGAATGTAATGGTTATAGCACCATGATCAATATCTACTTCACTCAATACTCACGCACTGTACAGGACTGTACAGGACTGTACCTCTATTATCACTAATTCCCAATCAGCCTCTATAATCCACATTGCCATTCGTGCCTTCTGCAAAGCAGCATATTCAAAACAACACATACAGTATGGTAAATGGTCTATGACTGCACGTATAGCATGGGCCCAGAGTCGTAAATGAACGAATGCCTGGAAATTGGCCACTCATCACATGTGAGTGCAGGCAGTAGGTAAGAGAGCACAAGAGTAATAGAAAGCAGTAGTGACGAGGGGCCAGAAACAGAGAAGTCAGAATCAGGAAATGGAGGAAGGGAGAGAGAGAGCCTCTGGTAGAAGGGGGAGGAGGTGAAAGGACCCCATCTCTCTTCATTAGCTCTTCATCTCTCCCTGCAGGTTCTCTGTAGTTGAGTCAGGAGTGTGTGTGTGTGTGTGCGTGCACGTGTGTGTAGTGGGTGACCCAGAGTCCAGTCATTAGAAACAGATGTCTGGGAGTGGGGAGGGGGTATCAGGGGCTGGGGGTTGCAGTGGGAGGCTCTGATTTGGGTGCTGGGGGGTTGCTGTGGGGAATAGGAAGCGTCTCCCATCTGCTGGTGCTGGTGGTGCGTGTGTGCATTTGCATGCAGGGGTTCCTGGGCAAAAATAAGCAACAGACAATATGGTGGCGTGTAAAGGCTAGAAGCCCCATGAAAAATGGCAATAACCCGTGTCCCACTGAACTGTAATAACAATGGTGTAGCACAATGTTGTTTACAGGGAAGTGTTTCCTCTCAGCTTGGAATACCAGGTGGATGAAGTTTGAAAAGGCACAAAATATTGACTCGTCTGTCTTGGCAGATGCCTGTCAGTCTGGGGAACAAAAGAGTCTCTAATGGAAAGCGTCTGTGTCCGGCCTGGAAACTCTGAACCAGACACAGACCAGGCTGTGGAACTCTGACGAAGACTGAAAGTGAAAGTCTTCAGTGCCTTCTTGAGATGGCAGGCTAGTCTTGCGCGTTCAATCAAAGGAATTGTCTAAACACATTGTCGAGATCGAGTTACATCTAGTCAGTGACAGTTACCATGGGTCAGAGCTGAGGAACAACATATGATGCTTCAGTGCCTCCCTCCCCCGTTCATACTCGACGGCCCGTGGGCCACTGACAACAGCAGCCCATCAGAGTGCAAAGCAGCTTCTCTTCCTGTGGGGCTCTTGTTTACGCGGGCTACCCGATGGAGTCTAATGTGGTTGTATGGACCAAATTGAAATTCTCAAGAGGATTTCTCACATGGTTTGAAGCATTAGCATGTAATCGTTACACCCTCGAACATGAAAATAGGGAACCACCAGTGAAAAAGAAACTGCAAAGCCAGCACGAGGAGTCTGCGGGTGAAAGATGCGGGGCTGATAAAGAGGGGGGTGATATCTGAGCTCGACAGCAGCACACTCTTGCCTTCCCGAAGACTTATATTGTCCAGCTAGAACTGTGTATGGCTTTGTCTAAGCCACTGTGCTTGCTTGCTATTTACAGACCCAGGGGGAGCCCACAGGACTCTGCTATTTGAAGGTAGCCCACGGAGTGAACATTACTCACATCAGTAAACCATGTACTTGGACAACCCATCAAGACCATATACGAACTTAAAAAGAGACTTATCGGTCATATACACCTGACAGGCAGCTAGATAACTGAAAGGAGCAATTTCATTCATTTGACCAAAACATGTGACAGTCAGCAGCTTGAAGTAAGCTTTTCAATAGGTGTTGGTCTACAAAGAATCAAGAATCCTCACAATGTGAGAATGATGGCCTTTTCCGCTTTTGACTGTCCTTGGTCACAGAAAAAAAGGACATCTGCAAAAGTAGAGCAAGAGTTGTGAAAGAAACTGGGCCACCACAGAGAGACAGACACACTGGGAAAACTCACAAAGACCCGTCCCAGCCAGACATGTTGGAAGAGAGCAAATCTTTCCGAAGAGGCAAAGCAATATAAACATGCCACCCAGCAACGTGTCTGAGCCATCTCCCTAAAAGCTTTTAGGGCTCATGAACTCAATTGCTTTAACCCTCCCCGGCCAAACAAAGCAAAACCGAAAACGAAACAAAGTAGTAAGACACTGTGGATGAGCGAGGGAACAAGAGAAGAGAGACTTTATTGAAGCTAGTTCGGCATCACCTGACAAAGAGGTTTGTGGACAGAGTTGTGATGACAATGGAGTACAACAAGGTAGTCAAAACAAGATAGCGCCCAATAGCTGCTCAGATATGAACATCATCTCTTGTTGGTAAAGGGATGCGTTTGTACTTTTATTTCCGTGCTCAGTGTCCAGTACCACAGGCTAGCATGTCCCGTGAGTTTGGTGTTAGCAGGATCGGGATCCTGTGATCATCGTGTTAGCAGAGCCTTTGGCTCCAGTCTGTTGCTTTACAAACAAAGGAGATAAAAATAAGGGGGGGAAAAGGACGCAAAGATTTACAAAAAAAAAGTAAAATAAAACAGTGGTGGATTATAGCTGGTTCAGCAGAACTACACAACATAGACACCCCAGTATTTTTTTTTATTTGCCTTTTTATGCCTCATCTTCTCACTGCACAAATGGTTCAGTGCCGTCCTTTGCACATGCGCGCACACACGGTCCTTTGCACGCACCCACACACACACACACACACACAACACGCGTACACACACAACACGCGCACACACACGCGCACACACACGCGCAGACAGACACACAGACACAAACACTCACACACGTCCCTTGTTAAGCATTTTAAAAGGACAAATGACAATCTCTGTGCATGATCAAAGGCACAGCTAAAAATCTTCAGCCACCAACTCAAGAGATCTAACACTTAAATTTGTTTAACTAAGTTTCATATCAACACATTAAATGACTTCATACAAACAGCAAACTTTACAGGGAAACTCGGAAGAACGCTGGTTACCAACGGACGCCTGTCTGCAGACATCGGCAGAAAGACAACAGAAGATATGACGACAAGACCTCTGCAACACTGGGATACCGTGATGTCATCCTCATCCCCCCCCCCCATCCCACAAATACAAGATGGACTGACACCGGGGGAGGGGGGGAGGATGAAGCTACATGCTCATCCAGGAAAGGTGGTGGAGTAGAGATGGTAGCTGAAATACTGCTACAGTTCTGGGAAGTAAAAACGGATGCACTCCCAAACTCAACAACAGCAACAGCACCTCCTCATGGCCAAGCAGTCCATCCATCCCCAGTGGAGGGGCAGAGAAGGCTGTTGTTGGTTTCTCTCCTCCCCTCCCCCTGCAGTGTTGCGGTTGCTGTTGCTGAGTGAGAGCAGTGTACCCCAGTGGACGTCTCAGTTGTCCCATCGGCTCTTCTTGCGCCGGGGCAGGTCTGGGACGGCGAAGCCGGCCCCGCGCTCCTCACGCTCCTCGCGATCCTCACGCTCCTCCCGATCCTCACGCTCCTCGCGCTCCTCACGATCCTCGCGCTCCTCCCGTTCCGAGCGTCCGTCCCTCTCCCTTCGGCCGCTGCCGCCGCCGCCGTTCCGGCTGTCGCTGTGGCGCTCGCGGTCCCGGTCTCCGTGGCGGTCGCGTTCACGGTGGTCGCCGTGGCGGTCGGCGCGGTCGCTGTGGCGCTCGCGATCGCGGTCTCGTTCCCGTTCCCGATCTCGCTCGCGGTCCCGCTCCCGCTCTCCTCCGCCTGAGCTGCGGTCGCTGTGGCGACTGCGCTCCTCTTCGTAGCGATCACCACGGGGGCTGTCGGGCACGCAGCTCAGGGAACCGGCGCTGGCGAAACCCGCCAACTTGGTGCCAATGCTAAGAGCTGGCGGCGGAGGGGGCATGGCGGCAAAGGCTGCCACCGGAGGTGCCGCGGTGGGTCGGTCCAGGCCCTCGGGGTTCCCACTGGGCACCGAGCTCAGGCTCCCGGCGCTGGTCCAACCCGACGTGCTGCTGGCTTTGGTGGAGAGCTTGGGAACGTGGCCTGACGCAGCCACAAAGTGGTTCTTATACTGGGACTATGGGAAGATGGAGGGAGGGAGAGAGAGACATAACGGAGGGAAATGAGAGCATGAACACTAAAAATAAATCTATGAGAAAGAGGAGACAGCCAGACACCAGACAGAGAGAAGAGAATGAAAGAAACGACAAAATGCATGAAGGCATAAAGCGGGTACCTGGAAAGCCTGTTTCATGGCTGACATGCGGTCTCCCATGGCTCCTCCTGTGGCGGGCTTGAAAGGCTCGTAGTTCCCAAGGGCAGAGGCTCCACTTGCACCAGCACTACGCTCCTGTGCAAAAACACTACATTACCCAGAAGTCTGTGCCCACCCACCCAACAGCCTTGTATTGAATACAGCTGCCAAATTTCCATCCTCCATCTGTGACCTACAGCAATCTAGCTCACTGGTACCAAAATAGAAGAGATATGCCTGCGAGGACAAAACACAAACACATACCGAAGTGTCTGCTCCTAAGCCTGGTCTCTCTCTGTACCCCAGGCCTCCGCCGCCAATGTTGATCTTCTTCCCTTTGCCTCCCTTAAAGCGGGACTTCCTGAACCAAGAATTCTGGATGGTGGATTTAAAAAAGAAGCAAAACAGAGCCAAACACAGAACACATTAGGCCCATTTTTGACTTCAGAAAACATTTGAGTAGACTATATGCATACAGAATCTTGTTAGGAACGATCAATCAATTTCTTATTTTATTTCAAATGAATGACTGATAGTCATGATATCCAGTTGCACCTGCATGGCAAGGTCCATAAGGTCCTTTGAGACACTTTGGTTGGCTCCCTCCAGGTTACGAACAAGGTCTCCAGCAAATGAGGTGTCTTTATTGGTGAGAAGGGTGTAGGCCACACCCTTTTCTCCAGCACGACCTGTTCGACCAATCCTGTGTGTGTGCGTGTCGATGTCACGAGCCACGTCGTAGTTGACCACAGTGCGGATGGATGGAATGTCCAGACCACGGGCTGAGGGAAGAGAGAAGAGAGGGGAGGGTGTGTGAGAACGCTCAGCATGGCGGGACTCTTTCACAGCACGACACTGGCCACTATATGATCAAAACACAATCTTTTCTGCAGGCACTCGAAGTCGTTATTAACTCGCAAGGACTTAGAGCTGAACGTACTGGTGCTTAAATGCCCCTTCAGACTCCCCCTCAACCATCACACAACCATCCTCCGCCTCCACCCTCGTCTTCTCCACCCATCTGCTACCCACCTGCCACGTCGGTGGCCACCAGCACGGGCAGGCTCTTCTTCTTGAAGTCGGCGATGACCTTGTTCCTCTCGCTCTGGTCCATGTCGCCGTGCAGCAGGCCCAGCGAGTAGCCCTCCTGCGTCAGGTTGGTGGCCAGCTCCTCGCAGTTGGCCTTCTTGGTGACGAAGATGAGCACGGAGCCGGCCGAGGTGAACTCCACCAGCCGCCGCGTCAGCCAGCCCCACTTGTCCACGCCCGCCGGCATCACCTCCACCAGCTGGGTCACGTCCTCGTTGGCCTGGAGCCACAAACACAGAGGAGCATGAGGATGGGGGGGATGGATGAACAGATAGATAGATGGATGGATGGAAGAAAAAGAGATAGAAAGAAAGACAAAAGAAAAAGAAATAGAGAAGGAAAGAGAGAAATGAGGGAATGAACGAGATGTATACAGAACAGAGAGAGAGAAAAGAAACCAGAAAGCAAAAGATGGAAGAGAATGAGAGGAGAGTGAGAGACAGGCAGAAGGAAGGGCCGAGCAGAGAGACAGGCAGAAGGAAGACAGACAGGACACAGAGGCGTGGAGACAGAGGAATGCAACCATGACACAGAGGAGGGACAGAGTCATCCCAACATTAACACAAAGGTTCTCTTCAGTAAGAATGACCTCCCTCTCACATTCCCAACTCCAGCACACGTTCCCCATCACCCAGAGAGCAGAACATCCCCTTCAGTGTCCACCCATTACAGCTACAGCCATTCCTCAAGTAGTCATCAACTATTACATTAGAAGCAGTGCTTTGGTAATCAGATCAGTTTTAAGGACAATACATCTCTGATTCCAATTTCTTCAAATTAATTTATTTTCTGGCTCACTTCCCGCTCAATGAGCAAACTAAATCTCTCTGGCAAGTGGACAAAACAAGGCATTAGTGGACACTGTCTTGGGGCTAATCGATCCAAAATTATTGACAGATTAATTGATTATGAAAATAATCAGCCTAGAGCTAATTTAACTCTTTCCAGTCCGCTAATGCAAAAATCAGTGCCCATGTATGGAACATGCTCAGGTCACCAACAGCAACAAGACATAGTAGAGTTCATTGTTGACTCAATTTCACTTGGACAGGAAAGAGTTAAGGGTGAACCAAGGGGGCCATTACCTCTCCAATGTCTCCCTGCACGACACGGATGGGGTCGACCAGGATATCTCTTGCCAGCCTCTCAATCTTCTTACGGAATGTGGCACTGAACAACAGGGCTGTGGGGATGAAAGAGGTCCTGGTGAGCAAAGCATATGGCAACATGCACACACACACACACACACACACACACACATGCAGTCAAACTGCACTCGCTAAACTACATGCACTCAATATAGATTGAAGATGGCACAGTAATACATAGCAACTACCTTAGCATATATAAATAACACCTTGTAAGAATACAGGTACACAACGTGATGATAAATAGATAAAAATCATCAAAAATAGCGACTTACTTTGTCTGTCTGGCCGGACGTGGCTGGCGACGGATCTAACCTGATACTCTGAAATAGGGGAACAGGTTTTCACCACTCAGCATTCATCACTCCACCAATAATCCAAAAGAGAACCAAGACTAAATACATTATTACTAACTCTATATTATTACTTACTAACCAAGAACATTTGGGGCTCTAGCTTGTATGCCATGCAGTATGTGTTCATACTGAAGAACAAATGCTCATTTAATGTAGTAAAGCACAACATCACACTACATTCAAGCACTAGTGAGTCAGTGCATAGATTTAATTTGAGTGACAATGTACACTGTTATCATTAGGGGCGTGAATCTCTCCCTTTTGAGACGATTCGATTCGTATCGATTCATAAAGCTACGATACGATTCACAGACGATGCTGTTTAATACAGAACGATTCAGTGTGATTCAATACGATGCGATATGATTCGATACGATACAGTAGTAAGCCACAAAATGCAATATAGTTCTTATTGCACTCTTATGCCTCTAAACGAAATCATTCGGCTAATTAATAGAGATACATTCATATCACCCTATACTTAGCTGCTGAACAAATCAAAATAGTTTAAAACTACGTGGTGTAGCTGTAGCTCTTGGGAAAGAGTGTCTGTCTGGATTAGGCTACCTTTCATAAATAAGGAGGCTACTAACACACGTTGTGAGAAACGCGTTCAACAAATCAACAATATGACAGGTAAGCAATACCCTCCCTCCTCAGTCAACTTTCAGACATGCACCGAACATACAGTTAGGCACCGAAGCATTGGGGAGACACCCGCGTAAAGGGGAACGCAGGAGGATGACAAGGGGTGTTTGTTGTAGCCTATGAAGCTAGGTTTGAGGCTTGTGCTTACGACTAAATATGACTTCGTTCAGGATACTGCAACACACGTTAATGTCAGTGTTATCTGCGTTTCACTAAACTCGACAACTAGCCTAGTTTGTTGCCACTGTAGCAGTGACTGCTTACCCTCATGGGAGAAGGCTAGACGCTCTGGTGTGTTAGCAAATCAGGGTCGGTCTTATGATTTTGAAAGTAACAATTTGTAATGTTAGTTTTCCGATTCATCCTTTTAAAATCGATTCATCAATCGATTCATAGTACATTTAAACCGATGCAGGGGTTTGCCTTCCGATGCACTCGCATTTTGAACGTTCCGAATGATTTCCGATACGTATCAGTTAATCGTTACACCCCTAGTTATCATCTTTCAAAACATCATAGATGACTCATTTAACGTCAACTTCCATCATGTTTCACTAGATGTATCAGCTGATTACGGCCACAATGCGGCACACAAGATGTCAATAACAATTTGTATGTCATTTGTATGACTGTTGGCACTGTGATTTCCGCAGCACGGTAGCAGTAAGTACTGCATGCTGTGGATTCAACCGAGAACCCTTGGTGTGTACTGGAGGTGCTCATGCTAGTTGGCTCTTACTTGGAATATGTAAATAAGTCAGCTGAGGACATTTTGAGGACCATATCTTACCAAAGCCCATGTCAAACATGCGGTCGGCCTCATCAAACACCAGGTAGGTGACCCTCTGCAACGACGTGGCCTTCTTCTTCACGTGATCAATGAGGCGACCCTACGAGACAGAGGACAGAGGAGGGACAAACACACGCATTATGTTCAGTAGGAGTCGATAAGGGTTTCAGTACTATTGAGAATAAGAGGAAAACGTACATACAGTATCATCGTAAAAAAACAGTTAAATATTGGGTGACAGACTGCAGAATGACACACACACACGCACACACACACACACACACACACACACACACACACACACACACACACACACAGCAGGGTACTCACCGGAGTGCACACCACGATCTCGGCTCCATCCTGCAGGGCCTTGGCCTGCTCCCACATGCTGCCTCCTCCGTACACGGCCACGGAGCGCAGACCGTACGCCTTCCCAAAGCGCTTGCACTCAGAGTGGATCTGCACCACACAAACACAAACACAAAGTCATCATCTCCTCAGTCATCCCTAGACATACAATTGAATTAACATTACTATGAATCTAGTCCCTGTCTGAATCTTGGTCATCACTGCCATTATTATATTGCTGCAGCAGTCTGTTTGTGCAACCAGGAGCTATTTGGCCAACGCATCACAAGACACAGCATACAGAAGCTCTTAAATCCCCCTCTGCACCATCCCAGATCACTCCATCAATTTTCTCTCCATCTCTCCCTCCCTTCTCCATGCCTTTCTTTTAAACCCTCCTCCAGCCTCCCCCTCTCCCCTCCCCACCTCACCTGCTGACAGAGCTCTCTGGTGGGGCACACGATGATGGCGATGGGCCCGTCTCCCGGCTGCAGCTCCTTCTGGTCCATGATGTGCACCAGCATGGGCCAGATGAAGGCCGCCGTCTTGCCGCTGCCGGTCTTGGCGATGCCGATCATGTCTCGGCCACTCAGGGCAATGGGCAGACCCTGGTCAAGAGGGGGGTCAGTGAAGAAAGCACAGCGTTAGGAGTAGTATGCCATCAGATGACCATCAGCCTGGGGAGAACCAAGGACTCCTCCATCTACAGCCTACAGTCATGAGCTGGCTAAAAGCATCAGTTAAGGCTCATCCACCCAGGCATCCCATATAATAATATTAAAAAAAACTGTGTCTATCTCCAGACATGTTGTCTCTTTTCTCCCCCCCCCCGGCACCCGTTCTCTGACATAACCAAGAGCTGGCGCTGGCATAGCAGTGAGACGGTACCTGGCACTGGATGGGTGTGGGCTGCGTGAATTCCGATTTGCGGATCGTGTGCATAAGCTGCTCGTCAAAACTGAAGTGGGCAAAGCTTGTGCAAGGTTTAGGGGGCGCCGCTCCAGACACCTGTCAAAACAAGGAATGGATCCAAGAGTTTCAGTCAGTTAGAAGAAGAGCACGATAAACCAACTGCGACATTCATCTGTATCCATATCATGGATCTGTCATGACAAAGTAATTGAAGGGTTTGCATCAGTTTTCTTGTGTGTGCAAATGAGTGTGTGATTGTGTGTGTGTGTGTGTGTGTGTGTGTGTGTGTGTGTGTGTGTGTGTGTGTGTGTGTGTGTGTGTGTGTGTGTGTGTGTGTGTGTGTGAAAATGATTGTGTGTGTGTGTGTGTGTGTGTGTGTGTGTGTGTGTGTGTGTGTGTGTGTGTGTGTGTGTGCACATGACTCACCCTGAGGTTGAGTTTCTGTCTGAGATCCACCACCTGTGTTCCCGTCAGAATGTTGAGCTCTTCGTGCTCCTGATAGAAATTCTTCTCAAAGGGAGGGTAGTCAATCTGCAGAGGAACCCCATGAGAGAACACACATGACACACGGCTCCCCCTCGACATGTTAGCATGACCTCAAACTGTAATGCCACATGCATACCTGTGGTATTACATCTAAAACATAAGTGTTATTTTGTCTTGTGCTCACATTCATGGTGAAAAATCTTGACTGTGTCTGTACTGCTCGTCCTCGCTAACCAGTAGACAAAATTCTTTCATTTTGCTAACTACACATTTAGATATGTGAAATCTAGATTTCCTGACAATGAAGTGCATCCTCTGATATCTACATGGCGTAGCTCCTTACCTCAGTGTGGTCGATCGGGGGAAGAGGCAAGATGATCTTCTTGGTGGTGGGAGCGATGGGATTGCCGTCGCTGTCGTAATCGATGTTCTCCTCCTCCTCCTCCTGGGTCAGGCCGGCCGTGGGGTTCTCGGCCATGTAGCGGAAATAGGCCTCCTGCACAGAGCACAGGAACAGGCATCACACCGCAGACACCAACACACACATCTACACACCCATACCAACACACACACACACATATCTACACACCCATACCAGCACACACACACACACACACACACACACACACACACACACACACACACACACACACACACACACACACACACACACACACACACACACACACACACACACACACACACACACACACACACACACACACACACACACACACACACACACACACACACACACACACACACACACACACACACACACAGGTGTGCTAGAACTGTCATCTCAACTATCACATGATATCAGACATAGAGTGGACAGACTAGCTAGTTAGCTGGCATCAACTTCAAAATACAACAATCTGTTATCTGACTGATAGATTTGCAATGACATTCTCATGGATTTATCTTATTCAACTTTCTGTTGTGATCTGGCCTAACCTGACCTGAACCTGGCTGCTACGATACCAGCAACACTCTCCTGAAGTACAATCTTAAATCTAGAGTCAAGAGTTGTGTGGCTCATTTAGACTGGTAAGATTGTGCACACATGTCCACCGCTAAAAACGGAGGATGGTGGGAGAGTAACGTGAATTGTGTGAATTGACCATTTCATAGTCTGTGCAAGCTACTCGGACTTGAATGCATCAAGGAGGGTCCCTTGCATAGCAAAATATGTTGTCCACATTTTTGAAACACCATGCACACGCGAGTACCGTGTCACGCATTTCCTATGTGGACACATCATTCCTGTAGCTTGTGTAGACTATGAGAGGGCTCTTCAACAGGTGTGTGAGCCTTGCGTTCTCAACTGCGTCTGCATAGCTGGCATATGCTATGAAATGGTCCCTAGTGTAAGAAACAGTATAATCCAGACAAACTACATTAGCTGGGTGCATGGATGTCAGAAGACAATGACATCAGAATGTATTGGCGTCAATTATTCTTCACAACCTGGCAGGACCAGATATAGTCATAAAAGAGATAGAAGAAGAACTCTAGAGAAGAGGAAAAGTCCAAACGGAAGGGAAGAGGGAGGATGAATTAGTGAAGAAATGGGAGGAGAGAGAGGGGGCTTGGCAGGTCTTTTGGGATCATAAGAGTGGTACATGATGGAACAGTAGCAAGCTCACTCACTTGGTCATCTTCCTCTTCAATGTCATCTCGTATACCCCTGGAAGAAAAGAGCGGAGAAAAAAAAAACTTCCCTGCGACTCGTTCCATCACCTGTGACAACCCCCATCCCACAATGTTGGCTGAATCATTGCCAGCCCTCCCCGAAAACCACCTACTCCCAAACCCACTCTCATCCTACACAGTCTAGAGAACTCTGCAGATTATATTTACATGTGGTGTCTCTGAGACAGCAAAACAGCAAAAGGACAGGATAAACAACAACGTCAACAACAAAAAGTTCTTACTTGGCAGTCTTTTTCTCCTTTTCCTCCAATTTCTTCATATCCTTAGCTGCTTGATTCTAGTAAGTGAAAACATTTGAAGTATTAAAGCCTATAAAATGAACAAAAAGCAACAGATCCACTTACTGAAGTGCCCTTTCCTCTTCTCACCTCAACCTCCGCCATGAAGGCATCCAGTGGATCATCGTCACTGTCTGAGCCATGTCCCCCTCCAGACTGGAACTGTTTTCGGGTTGGGGAGTTCTCAGCTGGGATGTAGGGCAGGTCATTGGTGCTTGCCTCCTCTTCATCATCCTCAAAATATCTGCAGCAACAAGAAGGGAATTAGATGCAAGTTCACTCCACAGCAAGTCAGTACAGAACACTGACTTAGTGTCTTTATTACAATGGAAAAATATGACAACAAGTGACGAGTGAAACTGATAGTAAGTCATTTTGTTTATCCTCACATATATGATAGATTGATACCAGTAATTTCTAGGATGAACCCTTTACAAAAGAAAATGCAACCTCCAGACCTAAAATGTCCACCTCATCAAAGAAATCATCCAAGTTCAGACACCAGACTTTCATTATGACACTCACGCATTCTCCTCGTCGAAGTTGGCTCTTTTAGTGCCTATTTTGTAGAAGGCTGGGAGCTGCTGATTCTTGCCATAACCTCCAGCTGACCCTGAAGCTCCAAACGAGTTGTGTGATGGCTGCGGCAGAGGATCTTCTTTCTTCCCTCCGGCCAGAGAGAAGCCACCAAATCCAAAGCCTCGCTTCCCCGCTGGGCCTCCCTTATTCCAGTTCATAGCTGTGGTCTTAAAAAAAACAAATGCAATGACACTTTTTTTAGGCTTTTAAGTATATGGCTCTTAGCAGACTTAGAGTATCATTAATAAACAATACATTAGCAGTATAAAGTACAGTCATATAACCTAAATAATGACAATATAAGTAATACACGAAATACAACAACAGACTAAAAACAATAGCCTAACCATAAACATGCAAAACACAACAAATTATGGTTACGGACGGTAATTTTGTCCAAAGTGAAGTTGTTTAATTAGACAAATACAACGTACACAACATATAAACCTTCTCAGCATTTTATCACAGACAGTGTCAAGATGTCAATTTATCATGCAGGTTAGTTTAAGTAGTCGATGTCACCTGAAAAAGTGTTTGTTTGACAACGATTACATGAGGGATCTCAAAACCATAAATAGAAACACATCTGAGCGCCAGGATTCCAACTCTCACAACATTAGTTCCAATGATCTAACCTGACAATCATTCCCATCACATTCCCAAGAGCAAACCTTGAAACAAGTGTAACCCTTGTAAGAAGGTATTAACATCTACAGAACACAAACAATATCAAATACCTACCCTAATCTATCAACCAAAGACAAGTGACAACTGCAATGTCAACGTCTCCTGATGCTTCGACAGATGCTAAATGTTCATCATTAGAACTTGCGAGGGCTATAGCTAGCTAGCTAATACTTAGCTGTTTTCGAGCATGATGTACTTATCAACGAGTGTCAACTCCAAGGCATCGAAAGAATGTCACACATAACGTACACAACAGTGTCTCACATTAGCTGAAAACTATGCCTTGATATAGGTAACTTCACTGTTAAGTCAGCTCATTCTATGTAAAGCATTTCAGCTAACGCTACCTAAAACGTCGAAGGCCGCAGCAGCCGTAGCGCGCTGCGAGTACAACAGGGGGTGTGTGAAGATTGGTCGACCACCTTGCTACTTAAAATGGTTTCAACATAATTTGGCAATATACGCATGATGCCTCTGGCTCAAATTCCATAGACTACGAACAACAGAATGTTTTTTTAGTTTGATTACCTGTTTATACCACTGTGAGGAAAACTCTATTTACAGCGTCCACCTCTGAATGCTCGTCTCGACAGTGCTCTACTGACGTCATTTCCAATCGCCAGGCTTTGTGTTAGACGTAAAAACCTGCGACAGTCCTGGGTCAGCTCAGGACCAATGAAAACACACTTGACGTGATATTTTCCGCCCTTTTTCTGAAATAAGCCAATTATTTTCATGAATCTTCAGAGGGGAAAAAAGTACGTCCAATCAACAATCCCATTTTATCAACAAACTCGTTGCAAGGAGTGGACGACAATTTTCCATCTGTTACCTCGATCTAAAGGAAAATACAAAAGCGTACGGAATTTGTACACCACTTGTGTTCATTTTAAGGCAAGTGTGCGCTTTATGTTGTAATATTGGCTATATTGCTTCAATTTTTGTTTTGCTTTACGAGAGCAAATGTGATGGCAAGCATTTGCTAAACGGCTAATAACGTTAGCCAGTGTGTACAGCTAGCTAACTTCAGACATTCAGACGTTAATGTTACATGAAACCAAATATATGAGAGAAAAAAATAAAGCAAATATGTGTCGTAAGCTTTACCTTATACCCTCTATGAGTAGAGATGATATAGAAGACTTTGTAATCGGTATATGTTATTGTTTCCTTATGTAACACCATGCTAGCCTGCACAAATAACGTTATCCTGTGAAAAGACAAAAACCATGACGCTGTGGTGACAGCTAGTTAGTAACATCCCGATGCATTTCCACAGGTAACGCAGTGTATTGAAACATTATTCATAAATGTTCTGTTGTACGTTATTCATTAAAAGTTTGAGAACTATTACACTCAACAAGAAACAAGAAAGTTCTTATGGTAACGCCGCCGTTGAAAGAATGGCAGTGAGCCAAAGGGGTAGAAGATCCTTACAGTTTTTGGGCTTATTGGAACGTTTATTTGATCATTTGTCTAACTTGATTATTGATCTGTTTTTATGGGCTTTGTAGTTGTATGGGCTTTTCGAGGTGGTAGCAAGCTTACTGTCTTCAGGCCCCATGTCTTTTCTGGTGGGTGAATTCATTTACTAAACATCTGGTCTTCAAGTCTTTGTTCCTCACATACAGTAGCATTGAAGATAAGTGATTTAAATGTTTTATGTCTGCTTAATAGCGTTGGGTGTCGGAGAAACTAAGTGTGGAGAGCCTGAGGGACTTGGAGTTATTTGGAGGTGAGTGAGATGTAAACATGCTCTGACACCGCAGTGTCCCTGGCTGTTGAAAAATGATTGGTCCTGGAATTACTCAAGTAAAACCGCCACCTTTCAACCTGCCAGTTATGGGCAGAGCCTATATGGTCCTTAAAACATGCTACAGTTTTTGTAGGCATAGGCTCAATAGTAGAAGTTGACCATTTCAAAGTACCTCAAAGTATTTAAGATTTAAAAATAGACACTGCTGAAATAGGTTATTTGCAGCTCTGCTTGCTTCAAGGGGTTGATGCTGTAAAAGCTTTTGCTTGCTGTCTTTTTGTTGCCTTGTGTGCTCTAATATTTAGCTTACTTTAGGGAGTTATATCTGCAGCTTTCGTGGAAGTTGTTTATCCATGTGTTTATGTGAGGTGTCCCTGAACACAGGCCTGTGCTTGTCACCATTGTGTACTTTCTATACTGTTTGCTTCAGCTGATATGTAAATTGAATGTAAATTAAACTTTAGGGAGAATTATGTAGGCTAAATGTTGTAGGTTTACATAAATGATCGGACGTCAAGCTAGGGGGTCAATACCAAAACAATGTATTTTCCTTCCTCTAAGATCAGGAGAGTGTGTGATATGCTTATGCTTTGGGCTTCTGGCTGGTGGCTCATGCTTTTTGCTCAAAACAAAGATTTTTAGATTTATTCACTAATCACTATTCTCTCAGAAAAAACCCTGTAAAGATGTTAATGTTGTAAATTGTATTTCCATTATTTGAATAGAAATTACTATGGGTTTGCAGAGTAATGAATGAATGCATGCAGGCGATATTGCAGTATTATTTTGTGCCCCAAAATACTTGCACACAATTTGCGGGACCTGTGTTATTGTCTGCAGTGTACGGACTGAGTGTCTCTTGGTTGTAAGACAGCAAGGGTGAGGAGAAAGTGTAGATTTGCCCATTCTTTGCTTTTGCTCTTATTTATCCATTTCTCCATTCCCTTATCATTGCATGGGTTTTCCCAATACAATATGAATGGTCATGGACATCTGTTTTTCCCCCACCAACTCTCCATCATTGGCTGCTTCTTGTTACCATGGCAACAATGCATAGCTGCTGGAGTACCTTTGTGTGGGTCAGGCAAAACAGCAACAACAACAACAACAACAACAAAAAATCCCTCAAGGGTTGGAAGACTTTTCTTTGCTATTTCAGGTTTCTCTCCCAATCAGGAGTTTCTTTTACATGACTATTGTGAAGCCACTGGTAAAGTATCAGATCACCTTGTGATCTAAAAGATGGTGGTTGGCTTCAGACTTCTATTCAGCTCTAAAGAAAGAGTTCCTTCAGATCTCAGGGGTGGGAGGAGGATTATTATTTACATGCCTCTTTCGGTAGCTCTCATGTAATGGTAGGGAAATTTGGGTTTCTACTATCAGTTCTGGGTTACCTAAACTATATTTAGTATCACAGGTGTCAGAGTGTAAAATGGATGCATTCTGTCACAATTAGGCCTCTAGTTTTTAATCTGGTAGGGTTAGGTCATTAGGTTAGGTTATAAGGTTATCTGAAGTCAAGAGACAGATTTAATCAAGACAGACTAAAATGTTAATGTAATCTCTCAGATTACCTGGCCCTGGCTGCACCTAGTTCCAAGCTTTTTCCAAGATCACCCATTAAACACCAAACCTCTTCTGTCTGTGTGTATATGTTTCTCTTGCACCACTGACGTGGTTTCTCTATCCCAGAGCAAGCTCAGGCAAGCCCACACAGGAAAGTAAGTGCGGCACCTCTGGTACGGCTTTCACAATCCAACAACCTGTGTGTTTGTGTGTGTGAGTCTGTGTGTGTGCGGGCGTGTGTGTGTGTGTGTGTACTCCATCACTAGATCTGATTGTGGTGAACGTATGGTCTTGTAAAGTGTGAGTATGTGTGTGTACATGAGCATGGTGACTGACTGTCTGACTTTAGTGTTTAACTGGTGTGTTCCAAATGTATCCTCCAGACTGGTTGTGTTGTTCTGGTTCTAAGCAGTTCTCCAGCACCATATATTGCCCTCATATTCTCTGATATGTCACCATCTGCATGAATGGATCATTTTACACAGGTCTCCTATAGTCATACTTGTTGACCAGTAATGGTCACAATTACGAAAACGTTAATGTTTTAACAGAGCCTAATATTCCAAAATAACTGTACTGAGATCTCTGAGATTGTGACAATCAATTTAAATAAAAAAAGGTTAAAAAGGAAAAATTCCCCAACCAACCAATCCAAACAGTTTAAAAATGTTAAAAAGGTAATGGTTAACTGTGTTGTATCCAGTTGTGTAAATGAGAATGGAGATAACTGATTACTTTTCATTTAATATAATGCACTTAGACTAGGCTAAGCATCCAAATTAGATTAAGCCTATTAGATTATGCTGATATATTTTCCTTCTCTCACTCTCTCCTACCTACAGATATACTCATGAATTTGTTCAGATGTGGGTGAATGAAGGAATTGTGAATGAATCTGTGCCATGCAAAAAAAAATACGGGATGTATTAGGGAATATATTCAAGGAAAGTATGGTAGTTGAGTTCTGTTTTGAATCAAAGAAATACACCCAGTTAAGATACGTTTTCAGTCTCTCATAAGTCTTTGAGAGACTTTGAGTGTGTGATTGAATGGATTTGTGTGTGTGTGTGTGTGTGTGTGCCTGTGTAGTATGTGTGTGTAGTATGTGTATGGTCATGCTTGTTTGCATGTTATCATGGCGCTGCTGAATGCGCTTCTTGTGATGCTGCTCATCTTCCTCCACTCATCCGTCAGTGTTTCCTTGTGTCAGACAAATGGGTGAGGGAAGGAAGGAAGAAGGGAATGGATGATGTAGGATGTGGAGCTGAGGGTGACTGGGGTTTAAGAATTACACATTAGTGTGTGTCTACCTGGGGCAAGTGGGGTTGGTAAGAACATGCTAAGCATTTATTACTGGTCAGAAGCAAGATGGTGTTTGAGTGCGATAGTTTGCAAGGTGACATGTTATCTTTCGTTTGAAGAGTTGACCATCATATTCTGATGTAGTGCTTTTCCTTTCAGAGGGAACAGAGTTAAGAGACACGCCTCTTTTGTTGTCAGTAAACAGACCAGAGTCTCATACAATGTTGACACATGCTTGACAAGCCAAGCTACAATTTCAAGTTCAAAAACACTGTTATTTGGGATATAGGGGCAGAGCATGCACAAAGCACATGCATAAATGATGTGCATGGAACGCCAAATAAATATCGCACTAACACAGTAGGAGGATGTTTATGTCTGGAACGTGTCTGACTTGTTTTGTCTGGTCTTTTGAACCGTTAGTCTGGTGTATAACTCCTTTTGGATTTATCTTTAGAAAAGATAAGGGACGAAAATGAGAGGGTAAGTGATTTGTGAGGAGGAACAGACTGGTTAAATATTGGCAGAGGTTAATCTGGGGACTAAATTCACATTAGACAACAACGTAAGGCTGAAACCTGGTTCACTCATTAGCTCACAGCTGACAATGTGGAGAGGGGGACGGAGGATCACAGCCACACACGGCAGCGAACCACAGAATCCACTCGTCTCCGCCTTACTGCACTGGTAACCACGGAAACCTCTCTTGATGCTGCTTACACGACCAGCGCCTGCTGCTAGTGATCAATTTCCAGCCCTCTACAGAGCCACTGCCTCAGGAGATCTCGCTTCCCCTCAGAAAGCACATCTGGGTTTAGCTGATATTGGAACCACCAAGTTGGTCCAATAGAATAACCCCGAAACCATATTCACCATCAATTTCCTGTCAGTTATTCTGACAAGCAGTAGCTGATTAATAGATTCAAGCTTTTGGAGTGGCTGGAAGTTGAGGTGGAGATAATAATAGGCATTGTTGTGAGTATATGTGTGAATGTGTAACACATTTTAAGCTTGACGGAAATAAAAGACAGCCTGAGAATGGTGATCAGACACTACCAGATGTATTTGTGTGGTTGGATGCCTGCTGTTTTTTCCTAACACAGTACATGGTTTTCCAGATGGTGTGAAACTCACTCGTGTGAGGCGGTATTTCGGAGACTCATTTGCATTTGGCATCATTCTTATCTCTGAAGGGGAGAGAAAAGAACAATCTTTCTTTATTATTATTTTATTCCTGACTTTTTTTTTTTTTTTTTTTTTTAATAAAGTGAGACAAATGCTTGATGCACTCTTGCTGCTTCTAGATTCTAGATCAGGCTAGATGCTTTGTAACCTGAAGGGTCTCCTTGTACTGTCAAGATTAAGTTACTTCTAAGGAATGTCTAACTTCAACCAACATTTTCCAGCACTCTCAATCCACTTGCGCACAGACACATAGTAGGAGTCCAGACAGCTGTTGGGCTAACAACTGCTTCTCTTCCGAAGATGACTCTTTTTCTCTCCCATCTACCCATGTTAGGCCCATGAAGACAGCCAGGAATCCCTGACCTCTCTCCCACGCAGGGACACCATGGGAAGCTTCCTGCCTGACAGCAGCTCATACGAGCTCCTCACCATCATAGGTAGGTCCGAGGCTTCAGCCCATGCTAACCCATTCTAGGTGTGTTCAGTGTGTTTGCTCTGTTGTCCAGGGTATGGAATGTTCTCTTTCTGGTCATAGGTAAGATAAGGCAGGTCGTTTTGTTTTGTATTAGCCGCATTTTGTACACTACAGTATAAGCCGCAGGACCATAGACATATATACATCTATCGAATATATCTATGCGCAGGACTGTTAATATTAATACCATATTAACTTCCTCCATGTATTAACTTCATAGCTGAAGAAATTTTGCTAAATCAAATTCAATGCATAAGGCGCGGATAATAGTTGGGAAAATTACAGTATGCTTCTCATGAGCTCCTCACTATCATAGGTAGGTCCTAGGCTTCAGCCCAAGCTAACCCATTCCAGGTTTGTCCAGTGGGATTTGTTTTGTGTATTCTGTCCTGATTCTTGAGTAAATCTTTGGTTATACAGGTCGAGGTCTAGAGGATCTGATGACGGTGAATCTAGCCAGATATAAACCCACAGGAGAACATGTGGCAGTCAGACGTATTGACCTGGAGGCTTGCACCAACGACATGGTCAATTACCTACAAGTATGTATGCGGGTGTACATGTACAGAAGAAACATTTCCTGTATATTGGTGCCCTTTCGTATGTCTTTAGTAGACTCTCTATTTCAGTTTCCACTATTTCTATGCGCCGTGTGTCTCTTGAAATGTTATTTCCCTTCAGTTTTTATACTTGTACTCGTCAGTTGTCAAGTAGAGTGAACCTGTAACTCTGTCTTTGTCCTTTGAACAGGGGGAGCTTCATGTTTCCAAGCTGTTCCACCATCCCAGCATTCTCCCTTACAGGAGCATCTTCATAGTGGAGAATGAACTGTGGGTCATTAGCCCATTCATGGCCTATGGTAAGATCAGATCAACATAGAGTTGCATTCCTCCTCGATCATGATGATATTTAAAAATAGGATCCATCTGCAGTCTGTATGATAAGATCACTATGCAGGACATCTACAAATTAAAGTGAACATGCACTTGCGCTAGCCCTAGATTCTGCAGTTGAACACAAATAGAGGGACTTTTTCTGTATTTTCACTGGGAATGAAACCCCTTGCTCTTCAAAGGCTCTGCAAGAGATTTACTCAACATCCACTTCAAGGATGGCCTGAGTGAGCTGACCATCGCTTACATTCTGCTGGGTGTTCTTAAAGCCCTTGACTACATCCACCATATGGGCTACGTCCACCGGTAAGACACACACACACACACATATACACACACACACACACACACACACACAAACACAGATTGCTAACAAGCACTGCTAGCCAGGTAGCTAGTTTGAAGAAAACGGCAACAGTTTCCATTTGTTTTTCTGTTTTAGGCACAGATTTAGGATCTATTTATTATTTTGATGAGTAAATACTATTTGTTTTGTAAGTTAAGGAAGCAAACTGTTGTGGCACAGGAATATGTGGACTACTGTGATTTTTATTTGACCAATGAAGTGTTTTGAGTTGGTAGTATTTGAAAGCCCTTGGTTTGTCTTCAGCTCTAATTTGGTTATCGCACCCCCTTGAACTCTGTGTGTGTGTGTGTGTTTGTTTGCATGCAGTAGTGTGAAGGCCAGCCACGTGCTGATCTCTGCAGACGGCCAGGTGTACCTGTCTGGCCTGAGGAGCTTCTTCAGCCTGATCCGCAACGGCCAGAGAGCACGTGTCGTCCACGACTTCCCTCAGTACAGCATCAACGTCCTGCCCTGGCTCAGCCCAGAGGTCCTACAGCAGGTACGGGACTGTGTTTAGATGCTGTGTGGACTTCATCACTCATTCTTGGGCTCTGACTGAGGCACTTGGATCCGATGTGCATCTAAATGCATGGTGTCTCACAAGCATTGCTTTGTTCTGTAGAACCTGCAAGGATACGACTTCCGCTCAGACATCTACAGCCTTGGCATCACAGCGTGCGAGTTGGCCAATGGCCATGTGCCCTTCAAAGACATGCCAGCCACTCAGGTAGGCAGGGCTCGAGAATCTTCTAGAAAAGCTGCTGTTGTTGGAGAGTTGCTTTGTATTTCTTTTCCTTATTGCACCCCAATACGTCTACCTGTGCTGTGTTGGGTGCCTTCCTGGTCTTCATTGTCCTTCTGTCTTGTCACTGGCCTGTCAGATGCTTTTGGAGAAGCTGAACGGCACGGTCCCCTGCCTCTTGGACACCACCACCATCCCCCCGGAGGAGTTGAACATGAAGCCCTCGCACTCCGGTGCCGACTCGGGCATCTGTGAGGGTCCTGGGGGTGGAGTGGCCCGCCACGCCAACGGTGAGCCCTCTGCCGCCTCGGGGGGTCACCCCTACAGCCGGACCTTCAGCCCCCTCTTCCACGGTTTTGTGGAGCTCTGCCTGCAGAGGGACCCGGAGAAAAGGTGAGCAGCTGTCTAAACTTTCAAAGGCCCCTCTGTTAAGACCCTCTACAATGTGGGAAGAAAATGTTTGTGAAATGTACAGTACATAAACTGTACAACAGCTAGTTAATCATACTGTTATAAATGTTGTCCATTCTTGCTTTGTTCAAGTGTTTATCCAGCGACCTTAAACAACTTTATTGACTTTTCTTTCAGACCTTCTGCAAGTACGCTTATTGGTCACCCCTTCATCAAACAGGTGAGTGTGTTTGAGGTGCAGCAGCACAGAACAGCAGATGTCAGTTTTTATTAACATTAATTTTATCATGTAGTCACGTGCTATGATGGACTTTTGTTTACACACTAGTAAAAGGCTACTAGGGACTTGATACGCAGCCTGCTCACCGCTGTTCTTATTTATTTCCCCCCCACACACACACACAAATGGATTCCTGGGTCAGATCAAGCGGCGTCCTTCAGAGGCTCTCCCTGACCTGCTGCGGCCCGTCTCTCCCATCAGCAGCTCCGAGTACGCCCAGCAGCAGGACTCGCCCTCCGGCCTGGCCAGCCTGGAGTCTGGCCTCAGCCAGCTGGACGTGGACGACTGGGACTTCTGACCACAGGGGAGCAGCAGGGAGGAGGAATGAAGAAAAGGGAACAGGATTGGCGCTGGACGGAAGGTGTGCTTTGGTGTGGTGTACAGTTCCCAGATTTACTGGACTTACTGGGCGTTTGTCCCCATCGTGCGTCTCTCGACCGCCCCTTGTAAATTGGAAACGACACCAGTGTTTTGTCTCCTCGCGTGAACAGCTTCACCAGCCAAGCTGGTCTCCTTCTAAGGCAGTGCATGGACTGCTAGCCTAAAACAATGAAACTTTGTTTTTTTTCACACACGTGGTTGCCATTTCTGCTCTGCGTTGGTCACTGCTTGAGAAACCCACACCAGTCATACTTAATGATAAGGATTAGGACAAGAAGGGATTGATGATGATGCTGTACATTTTGGCCATAGGGATGTTTGACGTGTGAGGTTTTCCTACAAGGTAAAACCTAACTGAGTGAGAGGGATCCAGATTTTGACTTGACCTTTTTTTTTCTCTTCGTTGATTGGTGGTGGTGTTACTGGATCTTTAGCATGCTTGCATTGTGGAAGAGTGCACAACTGTCAATCCATTCATTAGTGTTGTCCAGTCACAGCATTACATAGGCAATGACAATGAACAATCACCTCATCTTACCAGCAGAACCTGAACCAGTGAATGACCGGGTGAGTGAATGCCGTCAAATGGACTTTGACACAAGGGCAGGAGTTCTTGACTCAAAGCTTGAATTCAGCAAATTGATGTGAATGACTGATGGAAGTAAAGTTTTTAAGTGCACTCAAGCCTGCAAATGGTTTGCGCTGAACTGGGATAATTTCAAAAGCCTTGTTGAATACAGCAGTAGTTTAGATATAGGTTGGTCTCTGAGGAGCTTCTGTTGCACCTGCTACTATTAACGTGTCCATTTACCAACTGAATGTTACAGCAGTGTTGCTTTGATCTTTGTTGCGTCTTCTTGCTGTCTGCATGGATGAGAGTGGTACATTTATTTTTCTTCTTGAATTCTGAACCTCTCGCACCTCAGGACTTTGGATTGTATATTGTTGACATGCCAATAAAAGTGAAATGTAAAAAAAAAAAAAAGGAAACTTTATTCCAAAGGTTTGCAATGGTCCGAGAATAATACAGATGTCATACATTAGAGTCAACACATGATTAAAAGGATGCTGGATGTGATGTTAGTCTTCCTCTTCAGATGGTGGCTGGTCAGATGCAGCTTGTTGCTTTGCCAACTTTGCCATCAGTTCTAAGAGAAATTACAAACCTTTAATCAATGTTTGTACATCAGTTGCAAACAAGATCTAACGACATGCAAAGCAGCTTTCGAGTTTATACATTTTACAGCCCCATCAGAATCTTTAGCTTGGGAGACCAACTTTGAGCTTCAATGACTGATGCTGACCTTTTGCTGGGTTGAAGACGCCGTTGGTCTGGACATTGCACACGTAACACCGCTTGGATTTACGGTAATGCTGAAGGGCACAGGCCTCACAGAAGTAATGCCGACACCTGAAAGGACAGACACTGACCTGTTTAGAATGACCCTTTGCACAAAATTCACAAATTCAGCTGTAAGTGAAGTTGCATAATTTAGTTCAAAAGTGCTAATAAAGAATGAACCTTACTTTGTTATAATTGGGTTTTTGAAGGATTCTCTGCAGATGAAACACTTGAAGGGGAAGTCTTCGTCATCACTGCTAATTTCATAGTTCTCATCATCTAGAAAGGAACACATTAAATCATTAAAATATAATGATGTTAGGGTGCAGTATGCCACTCTAGCAAAAAGGATGGTGATTTTGGCAGCAAATCAAACTTCACCTTTGCTTTCTGCTTTCCTGAAATAACGTTTTGATTTTCTGAAATTCTTTATGGCTCAGTCTGAGCCACTGTGTTTCTCATTTACAGAACTGGGGCTGTGTACATACAGTACACCAGTGTATTTTGAGAGCACACAGTGAAGAAACACAAACCTACAGGACTCTCAGGAACAATAGTTGAGTTTGACAAAAACATTTGACTTTTTTTTTTTTTTTTTTTTTTACTATATTCACCTTTACAAAGAGTAAAACAAATATCAGCTTTTGAGGAAAAAAGCTAATGGATGACACTTAACTATCATCTACACTACAGTACTGTCTGATAGGTGTCAAATTCCATATTTCTTTTTTGACTAATGATTTGAAAACAAAAAAAAAGATATACTTTTACTCACCATTTGCACCATATCTGCCTTCGTCCAATTCCCGTTCTATCTGCCAGCCATGTTTGTAGTCTGAGCGGTCATGCAAGAACTTACAGCTGTCTGAGAAGAAAACCCCAAACAGGATTTAAAATCACCACCATCACCAAAGTAGGAAATATAACAAAGCCGTTCTAAAATGTCCAGCATGTCATCCAATTCCCAGTATAACACTCACCTCCAAAACCACAAAAGCCTGTTTCTTTGTAGTCTTTGCAAATGTCTGGCTGGTAGTCCCACCTCACTGTAGCCCTGAGGTGCTCTGGAGCCCTAATGGGACCTTTTCTGAAGCAAGGGAAAGCAGCACAGAGAATGACTGATAGACACTCGGTAGAGCAACCTGAATATTATATATTGCATTAAATTTAGTTGCTTATGACAAACAAATTTGTAAGTGGTCTTTAGTGTCATATGAAACAGTGAAATAGTGTATACACTGTTAAGTTATTCAAATAATTGTTGATCTACTCATGTATATACACACACACATACACCTACCTGACCATTCCTGAAGATGCGTTCCCCATAGTGGAGTCCTTGGGCTTAATGTACTTGTGGTAGTTGTTGATCCCACGATACACCTTGTCATCATCTTTGCCAGCCAGCTCCTTAATACAGGAATGAGTGAGGGAGTGTTAACAGCAGAGGAGACGTGCACCCTGTCCACAGTGAGCTACACAATTTGAATGTGGCTAACTGAAGAATGCCACTCTGGCATCTCATCTACTGGTATAAAGGTGTAACCCTTCCCTGAGGAGCAAATACAACCAGTGATGCACTGACCTCCTGGAGTTGCTGGCTGCGCTCGAAGATAGCCTGCGCATCTTTATCCCTCTCTGTGTCCAGCTGATAGGTAGCAGTGGCACCCATATCGTCAGGGCCCTCTGGTTTCTAGTGAATGCGAAAAGGGGAAAAGATTAACCTGAATGATCACCACGTATCCAAGGCAAAATCCGCAAATGCACATATCAGCCGAAAGAAACAGAACATATCGTACAACATATGCATGTGCAAAACACAATATCATTACAATTTAGCTAACGTTATCATATCTTTGCCAAGCAACTTACCGCAGAGCGTGTAGATTTGTAGGACACGGTCACCTTCTCTTCTTCATGGTTATGTTCACTATCACTTGATGAAACAACCTCCTTCTCGACTTTCTTAGTCTAAACGATTAAAACATGTCAGTTCACAGTGCCCGTGAAACAACCTGTATTTCAAAAACATTTGTGGCCGAGGACCACAGCAGGATTGGCCTCGGTGTCACTCACCATCTGAATCATTGGGTTCCCCATCGTCTTCTTCATCCTGCGTACAACAGTGCTCTTCTCCTCGTCGGCGCTACTTCCATCTTAAGAAGATGACACAGATTCACACAACAGTAAAAACTTTGCGGCAATGTTGCGTTTCAGCTAACTGTCGTTCAAATGTTATCTCTGCTATTGTTAAACCAAAACTAGCTAGCCCAGCTAGCTACGGTAGCTTCCCCAAGAGAATCCGTGCGTTGTGATACTCTTTCGTAGACGAAGGTGACAGTAACATTACGCTCACACTCACTTACCTTTGTCACTATCACTGGCTTTCCTCTTCCGAGCACTAAACTTCTTATTAGATTTTTTGAACAAAAATGTACAGGTGGGCTTTGAATCCCCAGATTCCGCCATCTTTACTCAGCATCAAAACACTACAAGATTTACAAGAAGAACGACTGTTACTGTTCTTGACCACACAGCGCTACAGCGCCCTCCTATGCTTTGGAGTCACAGCCATCTGTCCTAGGTCTCCCTCTCTTCTCCCATCTACGACTCTGCTGCCATCACGTGGTAGTAAATAATATTGCAGGCGGTACTTTTCTGTGATGGTGCCACGGATGGGCTATTAAATTACAGCCTATTATGAACTATAGGCTACATTTGATCATTTAATTAGCCTTCCCCATGAAAAGTATTTCCAAAACCGTTTCAAAAACATAGAGTTGCATGTTCTTTGGGGAAATGTGGCCTTGGATTGATTTGTGTCAAACTTAAAAGTGGACCCTTGATGACAGCAAAAATAAAACACTATCACGCTAGATTAGATTTGCCTGCTTCTCATTGGCCGTTTCTGGCCAAGCTTCACAATATCATCTCCTTTACTTCGAGGTCTTGGGTAGTTGACAATCCACGCTCGTGAAACGTCGCTCCCCATCGCAAACATCATCACTGATGAAGCGTGAGGAACCGTGACCCCGGTGCATTTTGTATGGCAAGAGAGAAAGGGTGGTACAGGTCTACCGAAAGGCTTCGAGCAGCCTAATGGAGCGAGGCTGCATCCAGACCGCGATGGCTATGGGTCTAACATCGAAAAAGGCATCTTCTCGAAACGTTGGCGTGGAACGCAAGAACCTCATCACCGTTTGCAGGTAGGCTAGTCCAAGTCTGTGTTCGGTGATGCAGCTCTCTCATGAGCGGTTTTGCTGTGTAGCTGCTGGTCTACGTCAGCATGAAATGCACATTTCCCTCTCATATTAAATCTTTGCTTATCCTGTTCTCTGAAATGGCACTGTATCCGGTTCCTCGGCTTTTGTTTGAAATGTCAAGAGATGAAAGTAGACATTTCTTCTTGGAAATGCGGGTATAGGCTGCGGTCGGCAACGTACAGGTTTGGCCGATGATATTGGGCCAGTCGGTATATTGGCTATGTAAACATTCAGTAGGCTATAATTGCACATTACATAGGCTAGCCTATACAACACATTACGAACACTGTCCTTTCATTTTCTGATGATGTGTAGGCTATTTGAGATGTATCGACTGGGCAACTTTATTAGCCTAGGCTAGGGGCACAGCCTAGACAATTAAGACTATACTCAGGTGTATCTCGTTTGGGTTATTGGATGACCTGTTCGCCACCTTTTGCATAGGCAGTGCGGCATATGGGTCGGATGTTGTCCTACCAAGAACTGCGAAAACATGCTTTGAAGCTATGATGGAAAATGTTGACTATATGGGCACAGCCTATAGCCAGTGTGGTGCGGTGAAAGTAGCCGTATGGGCTTAAAGACATAGTAGGCTGGAACATCAATAAGGGTTAATTTTACTTGAAGACAACTTGAATTCTAATGAAAATATTTGCTCAAAATATAGCATTTAGTAGCCTCGCTGCAGCCACCCAGCTTGAGAAGCCATTGCGTCATCATGTCCGTCCAGTAGGCTATGTCCTGTGATGCAAAATACCCAGCTGAGCTCGACAGGTCCTGGGCTCCTGCCAGTTCATACACTGCAATCAGTCATCTGTAGCCACTGTTTGGTCAGAAGAATGATTTAAGTGAAAGTTATGTCAGATTTTGTTGTTATCCAAATTTTCTATCGAAAATCGTTTTGCGCAGTTTAATGCAGCATGCTTCATAATAACCTGAAACTTCTGCAGTGCTGTGCTGTTGCTGGGGACTTTATTGATGATAACTCCAGTGCATAAGTAAAGCATCACATGACAATAACCCTGGATTTGACTTTTTTTTACATTTTGTCATTTTCCAGCATTCTTCTCAAATTGATCTATAGGCCTATCTTATAGCTCCAGATTGAAGACAAATCAAATAGTCGGTCAAATGACTCTCAGTTGACCCTTGACTATTTGTAGCCCATAGCTGATGTTTTCTGTCAGATTGGGGATCACATGCTAAAAGTATTGAATCCTTAATCTGTCTCTCCATTTATGTACTGTATGTTTACCATCAGGTGGTAGTGTGCGTGGGGGGGGATGCAGAAACCACACTTCTTCCTAACCTGCATCGATAGCTTCGGCATTATATGAGAGCCATGTAGTTCTGGCCCGCACTCAGCCAACCAGAGGAGAGCGGTAGCTTGGGGCGTGGCTCCTAGTGTATGAGCTCTGTCAATGGAGCACAGAGGACCTCTCACTCAGACACGCGCTGTTCAGACATAGCAAACCCATTGTCACATTGTTATGGGAATGTCAGTGATGTCCTGAAGGACATGATTGTTCACAGGCAGAAGATGGACAGGTGTGTGACAACACCACCATCACCCAGAACCCTCCCACCTCCCATGTACGCACACACACAATTAATCCTCCATTTTCCATTGGTCAGTTTGTGACCAGCTAGTAAATGTAAAATTGTGACGGACCATTCTGTGGCATTGTGATGTTATGTTCATGTTTTTAAACATCCAAAGCCTCTCTTTGGAGTCTGAGGGAAAACTTTTTAATGTGTGTCATAAGAATACAGCTGGAGTCTGCTTGAGACAGAATCAGCAATGTTTATTACACATACTGCACCATGGTCAGACCTTACCCTCAGAGGTTCTGCCACTTGAAAACACTGATTGGGTTAAACACAGTATCACATGTAACTTGCGTCAGATGAGAAAACAAAAGGAAAGAATTTCAAACATGGACTTAAGACCTCGACGAGGATTAGGACTGTAGACAAAGACCTTCTTATTCAAAGTGAGCTAGATCTTTTGGATCTTTTTTTCTCCTTTATTCTTTCCTTCATGCAGCTGTGCCAAGACCACCCTTAATTGACACAAACTTTAAATGACGAGACAAAAAACACCAGACAAAATACTTCAAAATAAAAGTTCAAACTCCACTTGTTATTACTACTCTGAAGAGGTCATACACCCTCCAGGTAACTACCAAATTATTTAAGGGCAAGGACCAACACATATTTAGTTGTTGGTGTGTTCAAGCAACATTTATCTACTTTAAGCTATAGAATGACCGAGAGGTTTTCAACAAGAGGTTTCCCACAAGATGTCAAGGAATCACATTGCTCATTTCCCCTCACTCTCACAGTTAGAATCCTCCACTCCAAAATGGCACCCAGATCTGAGTAGAAGACACCTTTTTCTTATCCCTTTTCAATGGTACATACCGTCCAACAGTACTGTATGCCCAGTTGAACAGACAGAGCAGATAGGCAGTGGAAGGTGGACTTCAGGAAAGGACTTGTTCCATATAGATCTTGAAATGTGAGGACATGCTGCCTTGTTGTCTCTTGAGCCTCCCTCCATATCTGTGTCCTATTGGCAGACTGCCAGACAGATTAGGCTGATGGAACATGGCAACCTAATATGAGTGAACCCTCATGATCCAATAGCCTTCATACTCCCAGGAACTCTGGGTCTCCAGCCCAGTGGCGTGGCTGCTGCTCAAGGCTCTGGGCTGGGCTGGGCTGGGCTGGGCTGGGCTGGGCTGGGCTGGTGCAGTTTGGTGGAGATGATTGTGCACTAATGCACAATGATCTGTGAAGCAGGACGGCCTCTTCGCTCTGTATCCAGGGATTCCAGCAAATTGACTGCTGAGTTGTGTGTTTGTCTGTGTGTGTGTGTGTGTGTGTGTGTGTGTGTGTTCGTGTGTGTGAATGCATTGAGGCTGACAGACTTTGACAGGGTGGAGATCTTCATTTCTCACACTGGGTTATGACTGACTGAAGCGGTTAGTTTTACAAGGAAGTGTTCCCCTGCCCCTACCCAGCTGATAACCAAACCAAATAAATGAATCTAATACATTGAATAAATTAATCAAAACCCACATGTACTGTTAATGAAGCCTATAATATGCTGTCATTTGTGAAGCTAACTCTACCTTGAACATTTTACATTGTATTACTAAATCCAGTCACAAATATAACATTTTCCCACCCCAAACATTGTGAGACAATGACATCTCATATGGATAACTTTTTCAGGGTAAAGTGGACATCAAACTAAAAGATGAACAGGGAGACTATGGATGGATAAGGTGGCATATCCCCATGACATAGAAGGGATACCGTAAAGAGTGTTTGGGTGCCGTGTTTGGTATGAGTAGGGTAACAGGGTTTGTTCTCTCTCTTATCATGAGTGGGACCTATCGGATTGGATTTAGACCAGAGTAGCTGTAACCATTAAAAGGCAGATCTCAGGAACCAGAATTGCACCTGTAGGGAGATTTCTGTTTTTGTGAGTCCAACTTGAAATGTCCTTGTGTGTCTTCTCATTCCAGGCCAAGGGAAAGTCTTCAGGGGGTAATGTCATCCAGATATAAATGTATCCTGTTGTTCAGCTTTCAGATACAGACAAATAATTTGCTGTCCCCTGACGTCTGCTTTTATTGACCATGTGTGTATCCTCAAGATTTAGCAAATTGGCTCAAAATGAATTTTGGATCAAAAATTCTTTTGATCGCTCAATACAATAATTTCGTTCTATTCAATCACATCAGTTTAGGTCCATTTTTAATGGTTTGGAACCTTGAAATAAAGAGAGTGGCTATTCTAGAGAAATCTATGGTGTTGCAACCTCCAAGTGATCACAGCAGACGCTGGCATGGGGAACCTGAGAAACATAAATAGGATAGTTAGTGTTCCTGAAAGGACTTATGCAAACCTGCCCCTTAGCTTATTTTCAGATGGGTATTCTCTCAAAACAGAAGCCAGGTCAAGGGTTATAACTATTTATTAAGTTCAGTCAAGGAACAGAAGGAATATTTTTTTAGCATGACGATATATGGAGGAGCTTTGGTACATTGCTCATCTACAGCAACATCTTAAGGACTGTGGGTTTCAAGTGACCTGCTCAAAGATGGCATGGTCAGTGGATTCTCTTGAGTTCAATCTACAATAGAAAGGGAGAACCCAGAGTGTGGCAGTGCCTTCTTATCATTCTTCATTTTTATCTTCTGCCTTTTTCTGCCTTCCATTGCCTGTTGTTTACCCTCTCTGTCCTTTGCTACGTCTGTCTCGCTTCACCATTTCCACATAAAAACGTCTTTCATCCACTCTTAAGAGGCTGTCCTATTGTCCATTGTGGGCGAGGTATAACACGCTACTCAGCCAGGACTCTTGTAAGCACTTGCAGTGAAAAGAGCTAAATCAATGTGGCCAAACAGCCCAAATGTCATGCATTGTTGTATGCTCTGCAAGTGTAACCTCTGCTCTTTGTTTAGCATGGGCTAAGAATTCTTATGGTAATATGGCCAGTGCAACAGCTTAGATCTGTGAATGAACATGGTTTAATGTTAGCTCACAAGTACATTACTCTGTAGTCCATACCACTAATGACGCACTGACTTAAACTTACTGTTTCAATTCTGTTTATTCTTCTTTCAGAATCCCTTGCATCTCCCTTGCCATACAACTTCCTCAGCTTTCTCCTTCCACCAAACTATCTTTGAGCTCTGACTGATTTCCGAAATCTTTCTTATCCATTTTCCCAACCTCCTACCCTCATATACACATACATTGTACCACCTCATTTTAAACCTGCCTCCTATACACTTTCAGTCCAAGAAATTATATAGGCCTAGGTCTGCACAGACCAAAGACAAAAGAAGCCTGTATCATTTGTGTGTAGACTTCAAGTCTCAAGTGATGGGGTTATGTGTGCATACATCATACAACATTGCCTATCTATAGCATGGCAGGAACAGTAGGGTCCATGTTTACTTGGGGTGCAAATGCAGTTGCATTCTCATTAATTTGGGGAGGGGAGGGAGTCAGACAATTTCCATAAAACAAAATGCAGACTCATAGTAATTACTGCTGGAGTGTGTCTGAGATCTTCTGAGTGTGAATTTTCCCATGGAGACAAGGAGACAACTGCACTTCAAAAGCTTTTACGGACAGATAGCTCCCTTTGTTGCCAAGGGGACCATCTGTCCTGTAGTCAGACTCAGAGGGAAGCCCACCCACACGTCTCCCTGCCTCTCTGACAGACACCCACCAGCACAGAGTAGCAGGAGAGGCCGGGGCCCAAACGCCGAGCCCCACAGTCAGATGGTCCTGCACATCCTGCTGAGAGAAGTGGAGGAGGAGAGAGATGAAAGGAAAGAAATGGAGAAAGAGGAGAGTAGAGAAGAGGAAGAAAAAGAGAGGAGAAGAATGAAGAAGAAGTGTCAGAAGCAAGGACTGACAATCAGCACTTCTATTCTAAGACCAACAATAGAATATGGAGAATCTCAAAGGGTATACATATGATAAAGATTATTAACAAAACCCCACATGGAATTTACACACACATCAAACCATTTTCCCAATAATTCACCCACACATATAGAAATCAAACTCGCCCAACAAGAGTAGTGTAAAGACGGACAGTACGGAGTGCATTTTAACACACAGTACCACTCAGCGCTGGCAGAGCACCAGAGTGGGCGAGTTGGGGGGGCACAAAAGACGTTTGTTACATGGCTGCACATTTGTTTTTCAGTGACGAATCGTACCAAGAGCATCTTGGTGAGGCCGCCAGGCCTATTTGCATCTCAGGCATGCCAGCTATTCGACGCCCGCCCTCTTGTCTCACCCCCATGAAATACATCAACAATTTCCTTTAAGCATCTGATAATCCCTCATTTTCACCAGACTCCCCTGCAAAAAATTAATCTCCATTGTGTGACCACTGACCAACCAACTCAAAAGTCAGTCCCTCATATTAATCCAACCATGATTGTTGAGACTCCTGTAAAAAAAGGCATTCATTTCAGATAAGCACTTCCAGATTGCAGATCCACGTCTATGACTATGGATGCTCAAGATACACAATTGGTCATTTTGACACAGTGGGCCGCCATTCTATAGTATGACATACCCATCTATCAGCTGGGCCAGGATTTTAAAAGGCAGGATTGTCATGATGAGGGCATAACAGATAGGGACAACATGTTTCTTTGTGGTCTCATGAGAGCATAGAGGGCTGATTCTCAGTCAAGCCTATCCAACAAGAAAAGCCCAAACACTTCATTTGAGTGAAGCCATTGTGGGACATACTGCCCACACCTAACCTCAATACTTCAATTCTACACTGCTGCTGTGATGCTGTCCCAAGCTAAATTAATGATTCATGTGCTGATGAGTCGGTTCAAACGCTCCATAATGATATCAGACAAAGAAAAGGAACGTAGAAAGCAAAGTAAGCATCTCAGAAAGCACACTGCAACCCTATTTAGCCTACAACCCTATCTTTCCTACAGACACTAGATGCACATGCACTTTAAAACAAGGAATTACGACCAAGAAAAACAATGCTGAACTCCATCAAATGGCTGGAACTGGAAGCAAATTTGCAAAGAATACAAAGATACTAACCTGCTCCTTTTGTAAAATCCTGTGGAATCATAATTTGAAAAGAGAGAACAATCCTGGTCTTTGACAATTCAATCCTTGGGTAAGAAAGGGCAAAAAGAGAATCATGTTCATCTGAAGATGGAGTAGACAATCCGTATCGGCAGTTCCCAATGTTGGTGTCAAATATTTGTTTCTTCTTGGCTTATTTTTTTTCATATTATTTAACCGTCGCACCAGGTTACCCCCTGCACCCCCAACCATCCCCATCCCATTCCCACCCCACCCCACCCCACCACTATTGAGGTTCCCCCTAGGTGGTTAGAGGGTTTTCCGCTTGGGCAAGAATGCCTTTCGGAAAGATGTGGTCTTGGTTCCTCGGGTGAAGAAGGCACTTCCCATGGAGATCTTGGTCTTGCCACTGGTGATGGTGGAGGTGCCCAGCGACGTGGTGCTCTTCCCCCGGCTGATGGACGAGCTGCCCATCTGGATCTTGGTCTTGTCCCGTTTCAAAGAGGTAGCGCCCAGGTTGAGGGCCGTCCGGCCCTCAGTGATGCTGGTGTTCCCCATGGAACTTCAGGCTGTTAGGGGCCCCCGAGCCAGCCTGGAAGATCAAATTTAGTTTTTCCTATTTTTTTTCTTCTCTTTTACCGTTTTTTTTTTTTGGAAGGAGAGTTGGGGGAAATCCAGGGCAGGGGAACTTCAGCGAATGTTGCGGCTCATCGCATGCCCGAGTGGCAGCAGCACACCCGCGCAGTGTGCCTTCTCTGGGTGTGATGAAGAAAGAGAGAATGAGAGGGGGAGAGCAGAGTCAAGCGTCCGCACCAGGACCAGAATGCTAAACGTGGACAGCGCAGCCCACCGGCTGCATAATGCTCTTGTTGAGCAGTCGGACGTGGGATCGGCTAGGCCACATACCACCCCTGAGCGCCCTGAATGGACAGAGGCTGCCGTAGGAGGCCGCGGCCTGGAGCTGGGGGCCGATGGGACAGTGGAGCTCATTGTCCCCAACGCTGGGATGCCACCGAAGAACACAGTGAGGGCCACATTGTTGTACAGTGGACAATCGGTGGTGACATCACTAGATCCTGTAGCATTGTACCCTGCAGAACTGCTCTCTGCTGGGAAAGAGGCCGCCTTTGGAGCTGTACTGTACTTATCTATAGAACAAAGTGACTAAAGGCTTATATATTTGTCCTCAGTTCAGAGCTCAAAGTGTCACACCGTATAGTATAGCATAGCATCTTGGTGGTATCATCAGTTGACATGCAATGGACCAATCTGAAAGAGCATACATACAGGCAGCAATGTGTGGTGTTCGGTTCTTCCATGACACATTGTTTCATGATGTCATGTTAAATCGTTGTTTAAAAAAACAAAACAAAATTTTAAAAAAATCCATCAATCTATTTCAATTTAACTTCTCTCACCATCAGTCTCTACAGAATAATTTCTAGGGGGTTTTCTTGTGCATTAAGTGTAACAATGGTGCTTTTCAATATTTCCCCTCTTCTATTTCATAGGCAAGTTAAGCAAATAAAAAAAGTAAAATAAACACAAAAAAATGCAAAATAAATGTACTTAAATCTGCAATTGGTGTATCCTTATACTGTACTAACAAACTTTAAGTGGTGGGTTTATTTTAACAGCCGTTTTGCCCTTGACACATAAATAAGTTAATTGATGCATGACTTACAACTCAACTTTGACAATATGTGAATGAGAGACAAGGAAACCTACCGAAGCTCACTGAATTTAAGGGTACTTGAGTATTGCACTGAGTACCAACCACTTCTACATCCTATACTCAACACTGATGCTCTCTTGTTAACATGGCAGAGTTAACGTCAGCTGTTGTAAAAGCAGCTGCTTCATTCACGCCCTCACCCAGCACACACTAACAGCCTGTCTCATTCCTTACACATTACATCGCCTTCAGATTAGAATATTATTCAAAGGGAGGTTCCTAAACATCATGCGTTCCTCAGACGATTTCTCTCTTGGATAGTAGATTGGTCTGTCATAATCCTACATGTCATGATAACATGCTTGTCATATTTGACGTTTACTGCAAGGTCTTGGTTTAGCTGGTTAGCTTGGTTTAGCATTTAGCTCATCGTACATACCACTTGTGTGATGTAGAGTTCATCTGAAATGATGAAAGTATCTACATCCTCCAGTCTAAGTATTTGTTTGTGTGTGTGTGTGTGTGTGTGTGAGTGTGAGTGAGTGCTTGTGTGCATGTCTGAAGCAGTCACAGGTTAAAGTTCCAATAAATGTTCCATTGAGACTCCCTGCCCCTTTTTACCGAGGTTTTGATCACAGTCACCGACTTCTCTCCCTTGGATATGGTGGCCTTGCTAAGGGAGCTTGTGGTGTCACCGTGGCTGAGCGTGGTCGTGCCCACAGCCAGCCCCGTCTCCCCCCTGCTAACCTTGGTCTTGCTCCTGGAGACGGACGTCCTTCCCCAAGAGATGGTCTTCCTGGTTTTCAATATGGAGGTCTTGCCTCGAGTGAATGAGGTCTTCCTCATCAAGAGAGATGCCTTCCCCTTAGGAGTGTCCGGCTCCTGTTCGTCGGTCGGTGTTTTCATTGCCCCTTGTCGTCCTGTTTGCCCTTATGTCTGTGTCTGCGTTTCCAATTTTTTTTTTTCAAATCTAAGTGGTCCTTCGCTTTGGCATTAGTGCCTTTCGGAAGGACGTGGTGGTGGTGCCCCTGCTGAAGCTGGCTCTGCCCATCGAGATGGTGGTCTTGTCCCGTTTGATGGTGGACTCACCCATAGAGGTGGTGGTGACGCCACGCGAGATGGACGAGCCGCCCATGGACACGGTGGTCTTGCCCCTGGATACAGACGTGCGGCCCACAGACACGGCCGTCTTCCCCTCCGTGATGCTTGTGTTGCCCATGGAGGACAGCCCGAGAGGAAGTGGAGGAAGTAGAAAGCCACTTTCGCCCACGAGGTGGGAAAAAAACTGCTGTCCCAGCGGATTCCTTTTCGGCTATCGAGGAGGAGGCTCGTGCCTCGGCATGCCGCGCCTGTCGCGTGCCTCCTGCTGCGTGCCGGGGTCGGGTCACAGTGCTAGGTGGGGAGGTGACTGACGAAACGCTTCTAAGCAGTGGGAACAGCCCTAAATAGATCAGGCCACCACACGTGGAAAGGGGTGGGTTGAAAGTGTGAGTGGGGTGCGTGTGTGTGTGTGTATATGTGTGTGTGTGTGTGAGTGATGGACAGAAAAGGGAGAGAGGGAGAGAGAGAGAGAGATTCTGTCATTCTCTGATCATGGCAGTGTTCTTTTAAGAGCAAGACCAGGGGACTTGGAACCCAGCAGCTCAGACAAAGGTCTCCACGCCGACAGTGTCATCAGCCCATTGGTTGGGGCACAAGGGCACTGATTGTTGCTACAGCCCTGGTAATTCTGCCAGGGGGCATTGTGAAGGGGGCATTGTGCTGCACACAAGACAATTGGGGATGACCTCAGCCACGCTTGGTGGCATCGCTCCCAAAATTGCCTGTGTTCTGTAGTGGGTGAGGCCCGAACTGCTGCAGAAGCCACCAAGTTCTCCTTAGACTCCAGTGGTGAAACTGCCCTCACCTCTAGCTTTCACAGTACACAGGCTCTCTTTCTCCCACTAACACATCCTCAAATGTCCACCTAGTTTTTGTCCTTTTGGTTAGCTCGTACTAGCCCACTGGCCTTTGGCCTATATCGCTGTCTGGCTTTGGGCCATCTGCCTCACACTCTGTCGCTCTCTCGTGCTCTCTCACTTGTCCACAGGTTTTCAGTGAAGACTCTCCTTGAGAAGTACACGGCGGAGCCCATCGATGACTCATGCGAAGAGTTTGTCAACTTTGCTGCCATCTTGGAGCACATCCTCAGCCACCGATTCAAAGGTAATGACACTGGTGTTTGCACCAACACAAATAAACCCACTTTTGTTTACCAAACAAGTTAGACATTTCTCATGGTGTGCTGCAGTATATGATTTTCAAACCTGGTGTCAATAACTATGGAAAGAAATGTATCAGAGGATTAGCTCAAAGGAGTGCACAGATATGCTGTACAGTCTGCTTGCATAAAGGAGCATGTGATTACTGGCTTGTCGGTCGATGTACTCCATTGCATTTGTCCCTGGAGCAGGTCCGGGCAGCTGGTTCAGTTCTGATGGCCAGCGGAGTTTTTGGGACTACATCCGGCTGGCATGCAGCAAGGTGCAGAACAACTGCATCAGCAGCATTGAGAACATCGAGAACATCAGCACTTCACGAGCCAAGGCAAGCAGTCAGACCAAGCAAGTGTGCGTGTGCGTGTGCGTGTGCGTGTGCGTGTGCGCGTGCGCGTGCGCGTGCGTGTGTGTGTGTGTGTGTGTTTTGTCCTATTGCTATACTATTTTGGAACTCCTATTTATATTGTGTCAGGCTAGGCTATTGTTCTATGAACCAATGCAATTACCGCATTGCAAAAGCTACAAATGCATGGATGGTTGATTTTACCACATTTCTGACTTTTATATTTAAGTCATCCTCCTTGACTTTGCCACTTCTGGTTGGTGGGTGTGCGTGGTGAGTGAGGGGCAAAGAAATTCTGATTGGTGAGCTTCACAGTCGGGGGTGCTGTGCTTCTTTTGCACTGGGCATGCTCACCAATCAGGGGTGGCACAAGTTAAAGCGACATTTGGATATTGGAATGTATCAATTAATTGACATTCAATAAGTAGCAATGAGTAGCTGTCAGAAAAATTCCCCCAAACTGTGCAGCTCTAATGCTACGCGGTAAATGTGGTCAGTCAACAAAATTAACAGATAGTCAGACAGTGCCTGGAAATCCCAGGTCTGCATACATGACCTTTTCCATCTCCTATACTGTCTCTGTGGCTAACAGGGTCGAGCGTGGATACGTGTTGCCCTGATGGAGAAGCGTCTTGCTGAGTATGTGGCCACGGCTCTCAGAGACAACCGCACTACTAGGTGAAGACTACCAGTGTTCATAGTCTAAAACTGCATGACCTGTGTTGGTTAATTCATTACATCGATTTAACTTTACTGGTATGGCAGAAAAACTGTCGCATAGTCAAAATACAACACATTGAAATATAGGAGACATTTTCAGGGTTGCTCTTTTCTTTCTCTTCTAACGTTGTCCCCTGGACGTGACACACATGCGTGATGTAGGCGGTTTTATGAAGACAGTGCCATCATGTTGAGGGAGGAGGCCACTGTTCTGACTGGAATGCTCATTGGACTCAGTGCAATCGACTTCAGGTGAGCTCACACAGGTCTAGCAGGAACCCAATAAGCCACACTTATCAGAAATTCTTAAAATATATTTAATTTTTTTTTAATCAATCAAGTAATCCGTCTTTTATCCGTCCCCAATGTTCTTATTCAGTTTCTGCCTGAAGGGGGAGGTGTTGGATGGCAAGACTCCTGCTGTCATAGACTACACGCCCTACCTGAAGTTTACTCAGAGGTCAGTATACGCCAAGTAACTCTCCAAGCCCCACCATTTCCTCCATTTTGAATCATTCAACATGTCTTCCATGACCCCTGTTTGAAAAGCACCGGAGTATTTTGTGTCAAAAAATATCATGCAACTTACTATGACTGAGTAGCATATTAATGTATGGATTTGAATGTATTTTCCATTCTAGAGAGGAAGTAGTCTATTTTTCACTCCTTTGTTAGCACATGTGAGATGCTGTGTGGGAAGAGACTATTATGACAAAGCTACTATGATGGCTGTCTGTCTCCATGCAAGACTAATGTCTTCTGTCCTGCTGTTAAGGGTTGAATAAAAAAAACTCCATGACAAGAGCCAGATGTTAATTCATCAACTGTGAAGAGGCTCACACATTTACATGGCAGTCATGCATGTCCATGTGTAAACTATTGGTTGCATTCCCTTTACTTATTAAGCTTGTACTTACTTTTGCTAATTGACAGTTAGGAAATGCTGTTACTAGGAGTCATTAATAATGAAGTAGGCTCCTTTGAACAGTTGTGCCCTTGGGTTGTATATTAACCATTTTCAGTAAGACCTTCCAAAATGATTGATAAACATAGAACCCCATAATACTATGTACCCACTGAAATCCCAATGCCTCCATGTGCCTATGCTGGATATGCAATACATGTCCAGTATGCATTCATTGAATTGACATGGTACAAGTAAAGGGATTCAAGTAAGATCATACAGATACTAGCTCATAAGTCTTCATTCCTTTATATCTGTGAGAATCCACTGCTGATTTCATGCATGACCGTTGATTCCCGTACCATGGTGACCCCCACCAGCTATGACTACCTGAGCGACGAGGAGGACCGGCGCAGCGTGGACAGCAGTGCCAGTGAGGAGAGCGTGTCCGAGCACCCCTACATCCCACTGGTCACTGACGAAGAGAGCTGGAGCAACAAGTGCCGCAAGATGGAGCAGCGCTTCAAGATCGTGTATGCACAGAAGGTAGGCTGGCCTGGAGGCCGTGCTCTAAAACGGCCAATACCGTGCTTCTCTGTACTCAAGTCTGGATGCGAGCACTGGCTGAGATGTGGTTTGCCACTGAGGTGAACCTCATACAAGTCCTGGTTTACCGACATACCTCAAAATGGTTACAGAATGATTATCAGAAGGTCCCTGTTGTTTTCTCCAGCTCATTCTCATAGTATGGTTATATTTGAACTGGAGCTTAAATGGTGTTTGTCTCGTGTGTGTGTGTCTGTCTGTCTTTCTGTCATCTTACTTATGTCATTAATTTGTGTCTCTGGCTCTCCTCTCCTTTCCTCTGGTGTCCGTGTGTCCATGTGTCCGTGTGGTCCAGGGTTACCTGGAGGAGCTAGTGCGTCTGCGTGAGTCCCAGCTGAAGAATGTGGAGACGGAGAACAAGAAGCTAAGCTCCCGGCTGCACGAGCTGGAGACGCAGAGCCAGCAGGAGAAGAAGGAGCTGGAGTCCATCATCCTGGAGCTCCAGGCACAGCTGTGAGACACACACACACACCAACACATACACACAGTCCTATGTAGTGAAGAACTTATGCCGTACATTGGTCATTTACAGACTTCACATGGATGTTTGGGCAAATCCTCACAGTCTATTGGTATACTCATTGGTGCATTCATAGTCATCATGGAAGGTGGCAGTTGGCATGAGCACACACAGGGAGACAGAAAGAGCGAGTGAGAGGGAGAGAGAAATCTACATTTCCTGTCTTTGTCTCCTTTGTGCAGTTCTGCCCTTATTCCCTGTGACTCCTCCCATTTGGCCAAAAACCTCTCCATCCCCCTAGTCAACCAATGGCCTTCCGTTCGAGCCTTTGACAACCAGAAAGACGTCAAGCTGTTTCGTCGGTAAGGAATTTTCATTATGTTTTTAATGGGTCCTTCTTCTAAATGTCAACTTCTGTATGAAACCCTTTTAGACCATATCCAAACACCTGTGTTTTATAAAGCCAGGAAAATCCAGGGAGTTACTTCAGTGTGCTGAAGTATGAGAAGTTCTCTATTTGCTACAGTACCGAATGTTTCTAGAAAAGCAGGATGTATTGAGCATCAACATAAATGAAAGATTTCTCTCTCTTTCGTCAGGAGGAGTTTGGACAGTTTGGATCACCTCTCGGCTGAGGTGAGCCTGAACTCTGATTCCCAGAAGACAGATGGCAAACAAAATGGAGATGCTGACTGGTGTACAACGGGTAAATGAACCCCCCCTCCTATACACACAGTTTTGTTGCTTTCCCTCTTTGTCACATATACCCAGAACAACAGCTTCTCAAATTCATGCTTAAACCCACATTGGCAAGCATCCCTCAGTTTATCATGTGCAAAGATTTACACTGTGGCATTTTACATACATTTGGAGACCTGCCTCCTCTATAATACACTGATTGTACCAGTTGTGTGGGTGTCGTCATGCATGCGGGCTGCGATGTGGGAGAGAGAAAAACAATAACCCTTGTATTCTTCGCCCTCTTCTCCCCATCTCCTCTCTATTCTCCTCTCTGATAATATTCTTTCTTCCTGTCTATTCCCCTCCTGCATGATCCCGTTCCCTCTCATCTGTAGGGAAAGACTACACGCCCTCCATGCTGGGCTTGTGTGGCTCCCTGGCCTCTTTGCCCAGCTGTAAGTCTTTGGCCAGCCTGAAGTCCAGCGAGTGCTTGGTGAACATCAGCAAGGAGCCAACGCCTGCCGTCTCTCCCAGCTAGAGTGTCATGTGACTGGGCATGAGTGGATTCACCCTCCCCTCTCCCCCTTCCACTCTTTTCCCTTCCCACCTCCCTGGAAGATCTCATCTGCACCACCACCACCACCACCACCACCTCCTCCCCCTGGTCCTATAAGCTACCAGACTCTGCCCACCCCATGTCCCCTCTCTGATAACTTCCCAGCCACCCCTCAGTTCCTCAGTTCAGACAAAAAGTGAATCACACTTTCACACAGAGAAAAGATGCTTGTACGTTATTGTTTTTTTCAGGGTTTCTGTTTGTTCTGTCAATTGAAAAATAAATGTTGGATTGAAAGGAATAAGGGTATTTACACTGTTTATTTGATCCCTACTTCTTGTCTCTGCTTAATGCAGTGAGACCAGATTTAGCTAATTACTTTACATCGACAGATAGTAAAAACAGCATAAGAAAAGCCCAGAATCACCCAGAAACAATCATGTCATTCTACAATGGCAAATATGTGACACTATTTAATTTGTTTATGGATGCCCACTGGGTGTGTGTAGCCTCCTGACGATGTTATTCAGCCCATACAGTGCAAGTTGTCTGACCTCTTGTGGATAAGTTTGGTCCCTGCAATCTCCATGGGGTTCTCGAGAAAAACAAGTAAATCTATACCATTAATACAGTGTTGAGTCTTTACAAACTATGGGCAAAGCTCTCATTAGTTTTATGTTCATGATGAGGATGGGTATGGGTATGGGTATGGTATCCATGGGTATGGATATTTGTGTATTTGTTAGGTGTATGTTAGGTCTGGATCTGTATAAAAGTTTGACCATAGGCCTTATTCAAACACAAACATTTGCATTTTCCTCTTTAATTAAATCAGAAATGTCTGGCATTGATTGATAGATATCACATCTTGCAATTCTTGATTATGAGTCGTGTGGGACCCAAGCCATGCAGTTTTTGCAATGGGTTTTAACGAGGTGGGCGGAGCTAGAGCTGTAACACTGGGACTGGCTACTGACATTAATGAATGATAGATATTGATGACAGCCAATAGCACCAAAGTAGTGTTTTCATTGTCCAATCATATGTAAAGCATGCCACTAAACACGCCCAGTTGTAAGAAAATTGGACGCGAGTATGTGTATGTGTGTGTGTGTAACTGTTGTCAGTTTAGAGTTTGTAGTATTGGAACAATCCCCACGTTACAGTGGTGAGATGTCTTCCTTACTATTTAACTGATTTCGAAACTGATTGACTGTATCAATCGGGATTTTCATAGTTATTTTTGCAGACATTCGTATTTTTACAACTGGGTCTTCCTCACAAGTGAAACGTAGTGAAAATCTCGCTAATACTATCACAAAGAAGTTGGCTAACTTAGCTCTAAAGCTAGTAACTTAGCCAAGCTGACGTTAGCCCTCAAGTTTGTAAGCTGATCAGTCAATGATAGAATCTCGTCAAACAGAAAATAATAGAAATGATTAAACAGATGGCGTAAACGCTTGTCACTTCACAAATGAACACTTAACCCCGGAAGGTACTTTACTACCTTCTAAATTTTGCGTGGAACTTGGTCGACGGCTTTACCTACTTCACTTGGAATGTCGTGTAGGAACGGAATGGTGCGGGGACTGGGAGGTAACCCTGGTCCGCAGCCTCTTCGTGCCACAGTTCCTTTCCAGCTCCACAACAAAGTTCAACCACAGTCCAAAGATGCAGGTAAACAATTGTTGTATTCATTAGAACAACTTGACACGCCAAGAAATGTGTCTCATTTCCTTTATTTTGAATTAATCAGAGCAATGATACTTGAGAGCTTCCAAGTTGATATGGAAAGTTAGTTTATGTAAGAAATTGATAAATGAAGTGTGTGTGTGTGTGTGTGGAGCATAGACTGTATATATATGGTGTGGAGCGGAGGGATGCATGTGTGAATCACCAAACTAGACTCTTTACAAAAATGTTTGGTCTACCATCCATCCCCCACCCAGGAACCAAGTGGGGATGTGTGTGTGTCTGTGTGTGTGTGTGTGTGTGTGTGTGTGTGTGTGTGTGTGTGTGTGTGTGTGTCCAGGTCCAGTTCTGCATGCTCATGATTCACCAATGTGGAATTTTACATTATATTGAGTTGTTTGTGGTAGTTCATGATTTAATGTAAACCGATATTTTGACACTGGTTGTGGAAATAATGATGTCATCTTTAGGTTGTATTCATCACACAGAAGTGACCCAATATTACCCTCTGTCCGACCCTCAATGACACCAAATCTTTAAAAGGCTAATCAGTAGTTTCCACGTAATCTCTGCCAGGAACAGATTTGCACACCTCTTATGCTGACTCCATGGTAAATGTAATGCCTAGTATACCTCAGTTTCTGACAGACTCCTAGCCATTTGGAATACAATATATTGTATTTATGCACAACTCGTATGAATTTCTAAGCAGTTGCTGATGATGTTTACAATGGGAACTTTTTTTTTTGAGTCCAGCAAAAGTAAATTAAAACCAAATTGGCAAAGCACTCCACGTCTGACCTGGATGCGTGGGCATTTCTCACATAGCTGAGCGTGACCTCCTGACCACCGCAGCATGTGCCACACACTGAGGAGGGTGAGGCTGGGAGTCAAGGCCACCTCTGTTTTGTCCCCTTGACCCGCCGGATCACCTCGCCGACTGTTCAGAGACGCACGCCACTGCGTAACCCCATGCCCAGAGCTGCGGGTTTATTTATGTCTTGTTTTGTGGCATGACAGAGGGGGAGGGGGTGTTAGTGGTGGTGATTGTGGGGGGGGGGGGGGGGGGGGGGGGGGGGGGGGGGGGGCTGGGTGGAAGCCATAGTTGAGGTCTGAAAATGGCAAACAGAAGCATTTGCCTGGTGTTGAGTAACTTAGCCCACCCCCGTTGACCGTCACATGGAAAAGTTCCACCTGCCAGCAACACCCGAGCTATTAACAGCACTACCTGGACTATAGGACCCCCAAACCGCATAGGGGAAAGGTTAAAGGTCATTGTCTTTCCAGTCGTGTCTTTGTCCTGAAAGGTGACACCGAGAATGGTCATATTGCTTTAAGAATGTTCATATAAGATTTGCATGATTTAAAGGAAAATGATTAAAGCAGTTTAATAAGAGAACATTACATGAAGATAAAAGATTACTTTTGCGAACGGACAAATATGCTACTGTTGTTTGCAGCCTGCAGTTCACTTCTTTTAACTTATCTCTCTCTTCCTTCCAACAGACCGGAACAAGGCCAGGCCCCCGAAGCCCACCCTACGCCGAACGCTGTCTCTGGACGCACTGGTGGCCCCCTACCTGCAAGGCCAGTGGCCAAAGGAGCCCGAGGGGCTGCCTGTCAGCAGCGTCAACGATAAGGCCACACAGGTCAGCCTCATAACTAAACTCAGTGGCCTGCTTTTGGTGCTGGGCAGGTACTTCCTTTGTTGCCCTGACAAATGCCAGCAAAGTTGCTCTGATAGCATGAGCCATACATCTTGCTACCACAAAGGTTTCTTTCACAGTGTCTGAAGACGAGCAGACAGCCAGACACACAGTGTTGATGGCACACAGAGCACTGACCGTTCCTCTTTGCCAGGAGTCGAATGACGTTACACGTGTCAGAGGTGGAATGGATATTGGGTGGGAATAGTTAGAGGTGAAATGGATATTGGGTGGAAATGGTTCTGTAAATGTAGAAGGTAACTTTGCAGTGGTGTTTTTGAGACAACATGCACCCATGTCCTTCTAGCTTACCTGTTGGGTACCGGTCATCTTTACAATTGACAGTTAAAGGGGAAAAGGATTTAACCTGACTCTCGCCAGATCCTGTAGTTCGCTGTCTGCTTCACACAAGGATCTGGGACTTCTCGATAGGAGATGTATTTATGAAGGCGGGTCCTTGTAAAACATCCTCGCTTGTGATTTGATAAACCACTTGCCTGTTATCTTGAATGACGTGCTAGGCTTCTTCAAGCTCTTGCCAAACCCGGTCGGAAGAAGAGTAAAAACATCCTTGCCACCAATAAATGTCTTCAAAACCATTCTCTGTTAATCTTTTAAAGAATGAATACTCGATAGATTCGACAAAACGGTTGAAATAGCAGAATCAATGTCAGCACAAGACTCCTCGCTGCGTGCCGCCATTGTTGTTTGAATCAAACACTCGCTTTGGCGCTCCTGATTGGTTCATCATTTTTTGCTCCCTGGAAGGAGTTTGGATTGCCCTCGAGTCCAGACCCTTGTGTGGAGCTCAGCAAAACGCCTCTGGTGGAGCATGGCGGAACTACAAGGGTCTGGCGAGAGTCAGGCTAAAAAGGATTAGCCTGGAGACCAGACTCTCTCAGTCTTGGGAACGCCCTCTGTTCGCTGATTGGGCAGAGATGCACTTGCCGGAGTAAACTAAGCTGAATCAAGCTATACCAGACGGAGTATGAAGAGAAATTAAATTAGCCCTTTTCACCTGATGTCAGACGAAGCGTTGCTGGGTGTCCTCCGGCATGTCCAGCCGCCAAATACTACAAAAGAAGAAGAAGAAGTATTCATGGGTTTCATCAGGTCCCTTTCCACAGGTGTATACAATCAAGCACCTTGATTATCAATGCAGACTGCATGGTGCTTGATTAATACACCTGTGGAAAGGGACCTGATGAAACCCATGAATACTTCTTCTTCTTCTTCTGTAGTATTTGGCGGCTGGACATGCCGGAGGACACCCAGCAACGCTTCGTCTGACATCACCGTGAAAAGGGCTAATTGAGCGAACACTCAACACTGGACTTTTTCCACGATTTGTTAGCTATTAGTCTAGCAATTAGTCAAATGAGCATTTATTTAAAGGTTCTCTAAGCAATGTTACATGGTTTCTAGGCTAAACCATTTTTTGTCACATACTGCAAACATCATTTCACCATCCTCTACCTGCCTATGCCCTGAATACACTGTAAAAGCGTGTTGTCTGTGGACAGCCCAGGCTCAAAAAACGGCAACTAAAACAACTTGGTCCAACCTGGACCACAAAAACATAACAAACTGTTCCAGCAAATCACTGACGAGTTGCGCGTTTAGGAGAGTTTCAATCGCACGGGAGGGAGGGGTAGGGAATAGTGAGCTAGCTCTCTGTTTTGTTTGAACGTTAACAGAAGTGACGTTACCCAACATCAGAGTGCCTTTAACAATAGTAGATATTGCCCATCAATATCCACTGCAAAACTTTGAATGTGAAGTTTGCAGCATACAACTAGTATTCTGTAAGGCTAAATACCACTTCATGCTAATGTTATTTATTTGAATATTTTATCCAAAGCTATGTGTAGCACTGTAAGGGCTCTTGTTTGGAGTATGATGTTTTGAGTATGATTGCTGGTCCTTGATAAATGTTCTATGTTTTGACACAAATGATATATCATATTCACCAAGGCTTCATCCAAGTGTGTTTACCAGTCCTCGGAAGGGAAAGCCCCAAACTGCATGCTAGTGTAAAACTGAAATGCCAGTGAAACGAGCAGCCATTTTCCGTCCCAGCATGGCAGCTACAGTATGGCCCCAACATGGCATCTGCAGCGGATGAGGGTCTTTTTGAAACTGTTACATGTGAAAAGCCTGTGACTCTGAGTGGCTGTTTTATTTGTTTTTAAAGAGGTGATGGGAGTGGTGCGAGAGGTTTTGTGGAGTGTGTCTGCAGTTTGCTCTGCAGGTGTTTCTGAGAAAAAGAAGCAGCAGCAGCAGTGGTGGCAGCAGAGCAGAGAGGCATACTTGGAAAGCTGCCAAATGGGGAGACGGTTTTGTTTTGTTCGTTGTGACCTCCCAAATTCTTCTTCACCCCACCCTACTCAACCCTAGCTTAACCCACATCTAACCCTCAGCCATGTCTGTACCCCCACTCCACCCCCCCGCCTCTGCTCCAAGCGTCCTGTCACTCACTCTCCACACGCCACACAAAAGCGTCTGCTTGTGTAATGCTCTGCACATCACCCAGACACATTCTCTACTGTCCGGCCACCCTCTCTACATGCCATTGTCTTGACCCCCTCCCTTGCCCACACACACACACACACACACAGGGGCTCTATATCTTGCACACACCCACACACACACATAAACATCCAGTCTCTGTTACACACAGACACACATTCACACCCCGCAGGGGGAAAGCTGAGTGAAACGTTACCCTGATCCTCCCCGCGTCGCCCGTCTCCTGGGACGAGGAGTACATGGCTGTTTATAGGACCGGTCCCGTGATCTGGAGCGCCGATCATTGGGTGGAGGAGGGGATCCGAGATCTAAGGGTGGCCAGTGAAGGGGGGGGGGGGGGGGGGGGTGTATGATGGTGTACAATCCCATAACCAGTACAGCTAGGGAGGAGGGCATCATGGCTTACTCCTTCAGTTTCTGTAGCATGCTGTAGATGAAGCTAGTGGGTGGAGATGTGTTGAGGGTGGTGTTCGGCGAGTGCTTGGATTTGTCATGTTAATGTGCGTGTCAAATTTATGACTGCCCCGCCGATTCATGACCTCACTCTTCAACACCTCGCGGCATTTCTGACTGGACACTTCAGCAGGCGGAACGGGCAGGGGAGAGGGAACGGAGGGAGGGAGAGAGAAGACGAGAGGAGTTGGGGTGTTTTCTTTTTTTTTCATTTTCTATTGCCGGCATGGACTTGGCCACAGCTGGTCCATATGTGATTGGACTCTGGGGAGAAGACCCAGGACACCTGTGGAGCAGACTGAAGATTCTGTGAAACAGGACGGACTGAAGACCTGGTCTGAATGACTCGTGAGGAGTAGAGAGGAGGAGGAGGAAGAAAGCTTCTGCCATTGGCATCATCGACTGCTCTGTTGAGCAACCTCCTGTCTGCTGGACTGTGGACCAGGACTGGGACACTGCCTCACTACCTGAGGGTGTTCAGGAGGGCTTGCCAGGCTACATACGGGGCTGGAGAAGCAAGCACCTGGTCTGGGCAGCAGGCAGCGGGGACCCCCTGTTCTGGGACAACCTCCTCCAGTCGGTTCCTGTCGCTGTTAGGGGAGGGCCTGTGGGTGTAGGACTGATCATGTCGGTATGTCTGTGGTGTCCGCTCTTTTTTTTTTTTTTTTGTCTTTACATCGCTCACACACACACACACACACACACACACACATACATACACCCCCCTTTCTCTTCCTGTCCCTGTCTTTTTGACTATGGCTGCTTATCTAACCTTACAGAAGGTTAATGGAGTGTGTTGCCCCTTTAAATGCATGCATGAATGAATTTAAGTGTGTGTGTGTGTGTGTGTGTGCGCGCGTGTTGTGAAAAAAGGCAGCAGGCATATCGTGATCAGTATCGTGTATATGCGAGTCCTGACACAGCTGTGCTTGCGAAACAGGTGTTGTTTTTGCAAAACCGTGTCCCTTTTGTCCTAAATTCACATATGACATTTCTCGTCTGAGCGATAAGGGGAAAAACAACTGAAGGTTCCTTTTAAAAGTCGTCTTGTTTGTCGAAAACCAGGTGTCTTCATATTCATCTATATGGATCAGTAGTCGAGCCTCTATTTTGTTTTACAAAGTCAACGTAGACTTCTGTCTAGCATTTTGAACATTTATAATGAACTGTCAAACCACATCTGTTTGGAAACTTGAATGTCGTTAATCTGAAAAGCTCAGATGATGTGTCTGGAGTTCACAAATTCAAAATCATTTTTGTCATTTCTATTGATGCGTGCAGTTTTGTGAATATGATTAAAACTGGAACAAAAAGTGTATTCTCTTGGCAGTGGTCTGTGAACCTTTGGTGAAGCCAGCTGGTCTGTGTGTGTAGAGAAAACACGGCAAGACCTTCTGTGTCTGAACTCTGAACTTGCATGACCTTTGAATGTATGTAGTATGTATGCATGTAGTGTGTAATATGACCTTTTTCATCCATCATGTACTGTAGGTTTGCTCAGCCGTGAGGAGCCACATTTCTACTTGTGTCTGTAGCACATTTCCTAAATCATTCATTGCCTAAATCATTCCGCTCCTTTTATGTCTTGCTATCTCCCTCTTTTTCTTTCTCCGTCACTCACTCTCTCTGTCTCCGTCTCTCTCCCCCAGACTCCCAGTTCCTGGGCGGAGGAGGGCAGAGGGAGGAGAGGAGGTGGCGGCCACAAGCGCTCTGCATCCTGGGGCAGCGCGGAACACCTGAGGGAGGTGAGTGCCTCTCCTCGCAGGCCTCCTACACGCTTACGGTGCGGAGGGGGCGTAGAGAATTGTTCAGTTGGAAATAATGGAGTGATTTACTTGCATGCTTTACTGATATTACACATCAGTTGCTCACACGCACAAGTTAACAGCAACAGTTCAGCTGAAGCTGTGTATGTGAACACTGCTGTCGATTGGATGTGGTAGACCATTAGTTTGACAGTTGAAAGGTCTACAAAATATGTGGCTGTTTTATTCAGTAATAAGAGGTCCAAGTAACGACAGGTCCTCCTTGGGGACATGTTTGTGCTTGCTGAAAGGCTTTTTTGACTGGAGGATCATGAACAAATCTAATGAATGGAGATTAAGAATACTCTGGCAGTATGTTTTGTTCTGGTGATAGTGTTTTCTGAATACTGAATATTCATTGTTGACTGTATTGTACATCAGCAAGCCTTTTATGCTGTGTAGCCATGATCAATATGTTTACTGGTTTAGAAATGGTACTCTGTTAGTTGGACTACCAGTGAGGAGTAATAGAAAGGTGCATTATCTATGCAGGCACAGATAAAGCTTGTGATGTTTTCACTGCTGTTTAATCTAATCTAGTTTAAGTTGTACCATTTGGATATACAGTATGTTGCTACCACTGTTGCCAAATGTAGAGATAAACACCATGAACAACATGAAAGCCATTATAACAGTGAGCCTCTTGTTGCCGTTTGCTGATACAGACACAACAGACCTTCTCATTCAATTAGAGAAGTGACCAAGCAAGGAGACGATTAAAGAAAACAAACAAACAAAGTGAAGCTAAGACTAGATTTATAGTTCCTATGTGCATGATGTATCGAGTGGCCCTGGTGTTATGCAGACCATCTGGGGAATCCCCACCTAGTCTACAACTGCAGGGAGATGAAAGCAGCTCTCCTTGGCATGGAAGCGTACAGTATGGAATGACTACAACGTGGCCGTGGAAAATGGGTATTGGTCCACCGGCCAGAGTGGAGCTGGTAGCTGTTGTTGGGTGGGACCTGTTATCTGCCGTGCTGCTGCATTCTCACTGATTGGCCTCCCCTGTCGCCTGTAGGTAGCCAAGCTACGCCATTCGTTACAGAAGCGCTTTAGGCACGCCCCTCCAGCAGGAAGCAGTGAAAGGCCCTCCCACCCACTCCCTGGCACCCATGCCCCCGGAGCCACACAGGTATGTCCACACTGTGTGTGTGTGTGTGTGTGTGTGTGAGTGAGAGAGTGTATTCTCGTGGCATGACTTAACTGCAGTTGCGTTGATTAGCCCAGCAACAGTGATTTAAAAATGGCCTGGCTTTTCTTAGGACCTTCTGTCACAGTCCTGACATCTCACTTACTCACATACCGTCACAGACATGCACGCAAACACTAACGTGTGTGCGTAGCCACACACACACACACACACACACACACACACACGCACTAACTACTATATGCACTTTTCTATTATGCTTTTATATGCACCTCCTCATGGGTTGATTAAAACTACATTTCTCTGAGCATCGGTTTATCCTGTACAGTGTTGGGAAGATCAGACCTTATCTAACACAAATGCCAGACGACTGCTTGTACAGGCCATGGCTGTTTCCAAACTGGACTGTGCAGTGTATTGTTAGCCGGAATTACATTCAGATCCCTCACTCTGGCCTACAGGAGACTCACTGGAACTCTGTGTTCGCTCCACACATGATTTGTACGTCCCCTCTCGGCCACTGCAGAACTCTAAAGAGCATTCTAAAGGGCCTTCCATCAACACTAAGAGGTCGCAGTCAGGACTCTTTGTTGTCTGTGATTCCTCATTATTAGTATCTGCTAAGAACTTTATTCTGTTCAATTCTAGGGACTGATAAGAACTATACTCTAGTAAGTAAAGGAAAAGTCTGCTGCAACCAAATTTGCTCCCAATCATTTAATAAAATACTGTGACATTTCTGGCCTATCAGCCCTTCCTCAGACGTCTGGGTATGTTATGAAATGATTGGTTGCAGCGGACTTTTCCTTTACCATTTTCCTTCCCATTTTAAATCAGGATGTGTACACAATACATGTGTGCTTAAGACTGCACTGCACTCTCTGCTAAGAACTATCAACGTCATCAACACAAACATAAACATAAAACATGGCTGATATTATATCTAAGTAATAATTAATTAACTGTTGCTTCTCTTGGATCACAAGCAGGAATTTCAAACACAAATACACACATTGGGCTCAGACATAAAGACATACATCCAATTACCCAGATGTGCTGTTGCAGTTGTGTGTGCATACACGCACATAGATCCAGATTATACTATCTGTTGATGCCTGTGCCGTCTCTCTCTCCTCCATGCAGACCGTTCCACTGACCCCCTTGAATCGCCTGGCCCCGCGCCTGAGGAGGAGTGTGGAGGGGCTCAACCTGGAGTTGGAGGGAGTGTTTGTGTCCGAGGCGCCAGAAGAACAACACCAGGTGAGCTTAAGCAGACAGACAGACAGACAGAAAGAAACTGGGAGTTAAAATACCTGTGCACTTCCACGGATATTCAATGAACATCAAATACAAGAACTGGATGTCCACTATAGACACCAGTGCTTACAGTTTATATCCACTGATGTTTATACCTACTGTGAGTATGTGTGTATTTGTCTCACAGGACGGTGAGAGGAAGGAGTACACTTGTTGTTGGAGATTGTGTTGTTGTTGCAGACTCACATGCTTTCTAGACAGGCTGTAGTGGTGCGCTGTCTCGCTTTACCAGCAAACGTGTCCGTCACACTCCCCTGTGACTTAATAGCCCTATTTGGATGTCACTAGCTTCTCTCTTGTCTCCGGCCGCTGTAACCTTTCGAGCTCTTCGGTATGGTTCTCGCATGCCAAACAAGGTGCGGGCTGGGATACAGTTGTCGACCCATTTGCAAGATGTGCAACATTATCGTTGTGCTTTTCCCAGTGTGGCATCAGAAGCGTGTGAGTAAACCAACCGAGCAGAGTTGACTGGCTCTCTGTGTGACTCCATCTCCCTCCCTCCCTCCCTCCTGCTAGATTCTGGACGCCCCAGATGGCCACCGGGCCCCTGTCCCAACGCAGCGGTGCAGCAGTGGCTCTCAGAGCGACCCCTCTCCTGCCCAGCTCTCTCCCTCCCACTCCCCCTGTCCAATGACTGACCCCGGTGAGTGAGAACAGAGCTGTTGGTCAGCTGATGGTCACTCCGTGGCCTGCAGCTGATGCAGATGAGTGCTAGGCCTGTGATATACTTACTTTTTGACCAGGTGCTGGTTTAGGTTTAGTGTTGTGAACAAAACCTTCCCTCAGTGCCACATGAGCACTACTCATGTTCCTGGCTGCCGGACACAGGATTCATAAATAAAGCTGTTCTTCCATGCTAATGTATAGTCAAATACTGTGTCTATACTATTGGCCATAATGTTCATGTGGATATTGCATCTCATTTACATGTCGCAAACATACACAGGATATGCGTGTCAGTCATGATGTGTAGGCGTTGTTCAAAGCAAGTATATCCCAGGCCTTATGCATAGAGATCTTTACAGTTATCGTTTATGCGGTTCACAGTGCAAATTTAGAGTGATTTTCAGTTTGGAACTGAAGCTCCCCATTGACTTGCAGTGGCAGATGCATCTGTAGTCTTTCGTGGGCAATGCAGTATCAATACGTATTGATTTTCCCCTCAGACATGGTGGTGTGTGGGACCCTGTGCCCCTCGCCGTCTCCCTCCCCGCCGCCTGACGTGGCGCAGCCCTCCTCCCTCCTGCCCTCCTTCTCCCCGCGGCCCAACAAGACCTACGCCTTCCAGAGGGAGCCCCCCGAGGGCTGCGAGAAAGTGCGCGTGTGGGACGAGGCCGCGTGAGTAACACACACACACACACACACACACACACATATATGCACACATGATAACATATAAAACTACACCTGTATTACACCTCACCATGCAATCAAATCAACTGTGTTTTGAGGGAGTGGCAAATGGGCCATCATGAGACGTTATCTTAATTCAGTACTTGAATCAGAATTCGACCTCGTCAAAATGTCTGTCTCGCTCTCCCTCTGCCCATCCCCTCCTGGCTATTCACTAATCTGGTTCTCTGTCCCCTCTACAGAGCCGCCTCTCAAGGGGAGCCCCTCCTCCTCTCCCCCTCCTGCCCTGACCCCAATAAGGTCAACTTCACCCCACACGGAGGCTCTGCATTCTGCCCCGTCAGCCTCCTCAAGCCCCTCCTGCCCTCCATGGACCTGCTCTTCCGCGGCCTCTCCGTCTCGCCGGTCACTGGCTGCTCAGGACAAAGCCCCACCCCTTGCCCAGCATCGGGGCATGCGGTTGGTGGGTACCTGAGCGGGCCCCTCCAAGACCCCACCAGCTCAACCATGTAGCAGTGAATTGACCACAGCTGGAGCAATAGTGGGCTGATGGACAACGGATGAAAGATGGCCTACTTTTTTTTTTTTGCCCACACAGCTTTTGAATAGAAACCCTTATGAATAGACATCTGGATCACTAGTGATAACGTATTGCTTCCAAAATGCATCAAACCTCACAGAGGAGAAAACCAATGACCATACCTAGAAAAGCGATCACGAGCAGTAGCATGGCTAGTGGACACATGTGGAAGGTTTCTCCACACAGTGATGAAGCACTAAGATTGGGTATCCGTCTCAGGACAAACTCCTCATGACCTTTCTATGTCCTTGGATTGGATGTTGGTTCCTCTTAATCTCTGCTCAAATTTGGGAGGGCTGTTACTTTTCTTTCATTTATACAAGAGCAGATATTTATGTGCCACCTTCTCATTTTCTACAATAGTGCTATTTTTCTGAAACAGTAAAAGACATACAGTACATGTGGCCTCAATATCCCTTTTGGCACATAAACTGTAGACCAGACCTTGTGACGTGCAGTCAAGCTGTCATGATGAAACGGTACAGCCAACCTCATGGTGGCAGATGGGAATGGCCCGGCCAACAAGAATCGGCACAGACTGGGAGTGATGGGATTCAAGCAGAACTGAACTGAACGCCTCTTATGAAACTCGCTAGCAGTCTGGCCTTCCTGAAAATACATGGGCTGGACTGCTATTTTCTCCAAATCTCCCAACCCCTGCTGAATTAGGTGTTTTATATTTTCTCTGCCATTGTGAACATTCTGGGCTAGTTCAGAAAGGGTTGGTCATTATTCAGGGTGAGTTTGGTCAGGCTTCGTTTTACATTGAGTGTATTCAGTATCCCTCCCTGCTTACCTGTAACCATAAGCTAAACTCTGAGGTAAAGTTTGCAGCTTCGAAAGTCACAGACAACACAGAGCAGCAGTACTGGCCAGAGTTGTAGTAGTAGGAGTCAAAGTCAAACGCTAAAACAGCCGGCCCAGTCTGATCAAACCTACAAAAAGCTCCTCAGTTTTTGAAAAGTATGTGGTAATGTGTGGTACACAATTTTAATCTATAATCATTCTGTTAAAATGCTGTCTGGAATGAAAGGTTATTTTTTTAATGATTTGGCCTAGTTAATGATGACACATTTGTGAAGACTGTAAGCATTGCTTTGTGAAACGTGTGGCCACCTGCTGTAACTTTGGTGCTACTGTGCCTACAGACACACCTGTTTGGTGCCTTTTTATTCTTTTTTTATGGGGTGTTTATGATGATTGTTTTTAAGAGCCAAAAATATGAAAGGGACATTTCATAAAACAATTTGTCATTTTAGGAGGTGTCTGTTCAGTATGAGGGCTACACTTGTCTATCTTAGCATCCAAAGAATCTATTTAAGCACGTTTAGGCAGTATGGTTGCCTCATGAAAAAACATGACCATAGTTATACAGTAAGTATAGCCATGTTGGAAAAAACTAGTACAAAGTTGTATTTTGTTCTCTGTTGTCATTGTTAGTGTTCACTTTAGTGTTTGCATCTGTAATACGATATACATTTTTGTATATATTTTTTCACAAATCTAGTGTAGCATACAACAAGGCTGTATCATCAGAGGGTATGCATATTTCTGTTTGTTGAACAAGAGCACTTAATCTTGTGGTAGTTTTCCACAAGCTACCATATTCATTCTTCAGTTGAAAAAAAAAAACCTTTGAAGGTGCAGTCATGGTTGGATATGAAGGCAAGCTTATCCTTCAGTATTGTTCATCACCTTTGAGTTTGAACCGTTCTTTCAGAGCACAACATTTCAGTCAAGTGTATACTGTTGTAGATGTATTAGTTAAGATAATGTTTTGAGGAAAAATAATGTTTCGCGTGCTTCTCCATACAATCAGTCGTTTTGCTTGCAAATTGTTTACACATTGGTGGTTCAAGGTTGTCTTCCAAGTTGCTGTACAGCATATTTTTCATGTATTGCAGATATTGGAAATTTGTGTTCAGGCTGTCTTTAGAGTTCAGCTGTGTTAATAATTTGAGTCATTTGACGAATTAAAAGACAGACTTCTAACTTTGAAGTTTTGACTTTGCATGAAGCAATTACTAACTCAGGTGTTTACAGGTTGTCATGTAGCATTATCTTATACTTTAGCTTCAGTCGTCATATAGCATTGATCATTGTTATTTTACCTCTTTTTCACTATTTTTTTGTTGGACTTCACCAATCCACATGAAACTTGGGATGGTTGGTTATTCTATGGCAAGCTGGCCTCTAGGAGGCACACTGCCCAAATTGTGATTTAGTTGTGGAGTGGCACCATCTAGTAAAGGATATTTTAAAGCCAAATTCTAGCATTAGCCATTATATTTTTGATGTAAACTTTTAATTTCCAGGAGACATCTGTCCAAAGTTCCTGCAACTGTCACCACTTTCAGTATTTCAAGAATCAATTTCATGGAAATAGAAAAAACTTGTATGTAATGCAACTTGTCTACACTTGCTCACTTCTCCTGAATTTCCATTTGGGTAGTCAAAAAATCTGCTCGAATAGCCCTTACTGAAACTCACATTATTGCTGTGTGTACATTGAACTTCAACAAATTTATATTATTTAAAGGTATGGCAGGTTGTCTACCACATCCCCAAACTGTAGAAACTTTTCACAAAGTTCACAAAACTTTTCACAAAAACAGCCTACACTGTTGTTCTTGGCAAAAACGGAATCATTAAACATTAACACGCTTTTTCTGTGAATTGAGCATATCTTTTCCGATAATAAATTTTCTTGCTTTTCCCTCGTTCACATTCCAACCATGTGATGTAGTAGTCATCATGTCCAAATTGATACAGTAGCCTACCATAGACAGCCTACACACACACCATTCAGTTGTTTTCATTCCTCCAAAGCACGTGTACGCACGAGAAGCACCGCCCCCTATTCATTCATTCGCTGGGCTTAAATATATCTGTGCGATGTGGGCCAATGAACATTCTCCACATCCCAAACATGATCCAGACACGAAAAAACCAAAAGCGCCAGATTAAAAAGAAAGACCCTAATATATTTTCAGTTGTCCAGTGAGAGTGCCATTTCAAAACTTGAATTGCTATATATTGTGCATGTGTTCTCAACAGTAGGTTAATTAATTTCGTGCATTTGAAAAAAATGTACTATGGGTCAAAATGCTTAGAAATACAAATGTCCGTATGGTGAACAACCGGGCAACATGTATTCAGTCTATATATATATATATTTTTTTTTTTTCCATGTAGTGCCTATACTCAATGCCTGAATAAATGAAACTGAAAGCAAACGTAATGTTAGCTGCACATTGAGTCGTACCCGACTTCAGACAAAGAAGGCCTCACATGAGCCATTTTAATTATACGGTTCGATGGCGTGTGTTCAGTTTTGGAACGCTGCATACCAGTCTGCAAAAACCACAGGCATATTCTGGTTCCTTGCGTTGTTTGGTCCTTCATCTCCACTAATCGCTGACGCTCCTTTCCCCTGATGAAAACATTCCAAGTTGCGGCTGAATAGTATCATAGGCATTCTGTTAGTAAAAATGATGTTACGAAAATAAATACCAGAGAACATCGCTATGCCAAGAGAAAAACGCTAAGAACATTTATTGTTAGGAAAAGCTACCATGAAAAGTGTGGGCCTGCAAAGCTAGCTGAGCTAATGTTCAAAAGAAAAACATTTCTGTAAGGACGAGGAAATTTGGTGAGATAAACACGCATCCATAGTGACTGTCGGCTACCCTTTTGGGTGCCTATCGATATCATCATTTCCGGACTTGTGACAGCGGGGATAGTGGAGCGAGACGTGGGTCTGAGGAGCCAGGGCAGCGGAGCAGTGTCTGTGTCCATACCAGCACTGATAGACGACAGCATGGCTACAGGCAAGGGAGACGGGAAGGCGTCGTTATGGCAGAATGAAAGACTACGATTCATCGTCTGCTTTTGTGGAGTGTTTGTATGTTATTTCTACTATGGCATACTCCAAGAAACAATGTAAGTTGAATTACCACGCCACCGCTAGCTCACACAACAGAAGTCTGAGGGCACACGTCAGGTTTCATTGAATTTTTACGAGCAGGCTGTATGAAACTTACCATTAGGCACATTTATGTATTGTCTTCCTCAGTTTACCAAGCGATATTGTAGCTACGATCTAAAATAACATTATGTTGTGGTAGTTAACAGTAGTAGCTTTCTACGCATGAAACTATAAACATAAACCCAACGTTATTAGAGCGACATATGTTAGTTGATTATTGAAGGTTTTAGCTAATGCTAACGTTAGCATTTGTTTGTATCAGTAGTTCCAAGCTAGCAATAGTAAAATGAGAGGTTGTGCACACCTTTCTGCAAAATAATATATTCACCGTGTCTGCGTATCCTACCCATGCGAATAAGTGTTTCTCTTGGATTCTCTTGTAAATTCGCACGTGTATGTTCAGGTGACTTTTGACATATAGGATTGCTAGTCAGCAAGAGGACCCATCCAATAGTAACGTTAGACGTCGAATGTATGATGGGTTATTTTAAAGTCACTCAGTAACTCCTAGGCATGATGCATGTCAGACATGATGGTTGTACATAAAGCTGAGGGGGTACCCATGTTTAGGCATAGGCCTAGGTTACATACTGACTGGGGCGCTACTAGAAAACATGGGCCCGCTGACAGAAAATATTTCTGGGCTCCCCAAAATGCCAGGAGAGTCCGATGATAAATTGCATTCATTGATTATAGCATAGTACAGTACACTACTGATTAAAGTACAGTACAATACACTCAGGGTTCATACGTTTTTAAAAAACCTGGAAAAGCTATGGAAGTTTTGGAAAACAAAAAACACCCCAAAAGTTTTGGAAAAGTCATAGAAATTTGCCTCACCCAATTCAACTCAGAAACATATCTCATTTGGGCAGGTCATGTCTCACACTTGTGTCACAACCGATTGGCAAACTTTTACGTTTTGAGAGCATTCCTTCTAGGTAACCATCCCGTTATCTCACGCGTCATATCTATTATTAATGTAGCACTAGTTGATGTGAGGTTTTGAGAATTATATGGTCATGGAAATTTGTGAAAAAATCATGGAAAAGTCATGGAAATTCTCTGGTTGAAATGTGTATGAACCCTGTACACTGGCATTCAACATTTTCCCCCTTACACAATTTTAAGCTGGATATTGGTAGTTTGATCTCTTCACATAGACAGCGTCAATAGAGTAGCTCTGGAGCAACTACTCTAGCAGCTTTGAATAATGTAAAGATGACACCTGTTAAACTCAGCTCAGCATGACATTCACTGAGGGTAGAAAAAGATCATATAAACCCAAAGCTGAAAACCCATTACAGGATGGGACATGAAACTAGCTGGTCAGAGCTACGTGACTACATGCACAGACTATGTGACAGTATGCACAAACTGAAAGCAGTCATAGAACCACAGCCTTCCTATGTATGTGTGCGTGTGTGAAAGAGACTGTGTATCTTGTCACTATTCCTCTAGCTTGAAATGAAAGTAGATATAGAACCACAGCCTTCCTGTTTGTGTGGAAATAGACTGAAGTCCATTGAAATCTTTCCATGCTGTAAAAAATCTATGAAATCCTCACCACATTTACATAGATTCCTTTAGCAGATGTTTTCATCCAAAGCGACTTACAAGGGCCATTGTCATCTCAGTACGGTTTACCAGTTTATGACAACACATGCAGATTGACAAAACAGTAGACTAAACACAAGCAACTTAAGAAAACATCTTCATCAGTTTGACAATAACAAAAGGTGCATAGCCCCCCCCCCCCCCCCCCCCCCCCCCAAGTCTGACGCCCCTGTGTACAGAGGTAGACAGAGTTAGATACATTACACAACAAGGTTGTGGTTCAACAGAAGGGCATTTCTCTTGGAAATGGGTTTGGTAAAGTACTTGGATCAGCTAACGCTGGAGGTCACGACACATTTTTGTTTATAGTTCTAGGATTTTCCATTCCCAACAGACCCATAACAATGTCATTGTTCCTTCAGCACACGAGGAGAATATGGCCAGGGAGAGTCCAAGGAGAAGTTTCGCTATGCCACCACACTAGTGTTCATCCAGTGTATCATCAATGCAGCATTTGCCAAATTCTGTAAGTAAGCTCTCCGGACACCTGTGTCTGTGTGCCTATACTATTGACTAAGCTATCATCATTATAATATGCCATATGCTGAGCCAATAGTTTGGGGCACTTTTCTTTTTTTAGATTGAAGCAAGTATGTTGAAGAACCGGTAGATTGAGTGCACCATGTTACTTTTCTGAATTCTGCTCCTTGCTCTTTCTCCTTTAACTCCAATATAGTATTGTCCCACCCTGGCCTTCTCTCTCCTGCTCTGTTTTGCACAAGGCTTGCTCACCTCTTTCATCTTTCTCCTCTGTTCTCCTCCCCAGTGATTCACTTCTTTGAGGGTTCCAGACAAGACCACACAAAAAACTGGCTCTACGGGGCATGCTCCCTGTCTTACCTGGGCGCCATGGTGTCCAGCAATTCAGCCCTGCTGTATGTGAATTACCCCACACAGGTGGGTGTTGAACGACTTAGGTCTGTTTATATATACACATGCTGTCGAAGAATGCAACAAAACTATGAACAGTTAATAAACTGTGAGTGGTTACAGTCAGACATGTGCTGTGTGTATGCAATAAGACATCCATACTAGACATCCATACTATTATGAATTGAAGTGTCCCATGGTCTACTCTATACAGCTTTCTCACAGTACCCTTTTGACCCATTGTTCAACTTAACCACACCCCTCCCCACATAGCATGTTTTCCCTCCCCGATCTTTTCCACTTTAGTTTTTGAACACACTGTACAGTACAAATGTATGTGGTGTACTCATAAACAATTTCTTGCTCTTTCTCCCCTTCATGTTTATATTTCAAGGTGTTGGGGAAATCTTGCAAACCAATCCCAGGTAAGTGGTTATCACAAGTGGTTATACGTGGAATAATGAAATAAATTACTTTATTAGTTCTGTGTGAATGATGCTAGGCTGATTATCCTCTTACATCAGCACTTTACGTACCACAGAAAAGTCTGATTTGATCAAAATCAGGATTTTGTAGAACTCTGCATCCATATGTTTATGATTAGAACAGGGATTAGAACAGACATTAGAACAGGGATTCCTACACGATCCAGGTCTACGAGGCCACATTGGATGGCTGCATTTTCACCCCTCACTTGAGGCGCCCATGTTCCTTAGCATGTTATTAGCATGTGCCCACCAGTAGTCAGTGTCTATTTGTGTATGATATAAGCATGATTGTAGGCCCCAGAACTGTGTTTGTTCTTGTGCAATGCAGTTATCCAACCCGACAAAGTCTAGGTGACCTATGACCTCTTCACACACACAGGAATCCATATTTTCCCAGCTTTTCATGTATTACTAGTGCCTGGTAACATTTGCTACAAGACATATGTGTCCCACTCCCAAGACTGTCACAGCAACAACTCATTTGACATTTTTGTAGACGTCAACATGTGCTGTGCTGACTCCCAGTACATGGGCAGGATTTCTGGTTCTTCCAGAGATGACGAATCAGGAGACGTTTTTTCTCAGAGCTACACCTGGCCGCCTTAGGGACAGGCTTATCATGTTGACTCAGCGGCCATGTCAGCCTGTACAAACACACACCTCCATGTGCTAACTGACGTGGAGTCAACTGTCGTTGTCTTAGGATATGCAGTGCACTGCATGGGGAATAAGGCTGCACTGCTCCTACAGCTGTCTCTATGTCTCTTTTTCTGTAGTGATGATCCTGGGTGTGACGATCCTAAGGAAGAGGTATCCTCTGGCCAAGTACCTCTGTGTGGTGCTCATCGTGTCCGGGGTGGCCCTGTTCCTCTACAAGCCCAACAAGGGGGGCTCAGCTGTGGACGACCATGTGTTTGGCTTCGGAGAGATGCTGCTGGTGAGCGCCGGTTGCTCTATTTGCGATCCTACTTTTAGATTCTGTGTCTTAAAAAAAAACAAAAAAAACATTCCCCACAATTATCCCCCTCAAAAGCTGCTACCTGATACAAGGGGCTGAGGGGCATGAGTGATAATGATCTCCCTGCACTCCCTGAGGGAGTGTCCCAAATAGCGCACTTATTCACCTCCTTGGCTGCTTTTTCGCTGCGCTGATAAAGCAAAGATAAATGTGAGGCCGGTCTGGGTTTCAGCATCACGCTAATTACAGCGGATTCGGCCAGTTGCACAGTCATGTTCAGCTAATCACCATTAAAACTGGAAATGAAGCGTCACTGCCTCACTGCCCTGCCTTATTCTCCTAGGGATCATTGTTCTGTAAACAGTAAGCGCAGGAATTCCCCAGAGCAGCGTGTTCAAAGGCAGTGATGGTTATGCCTCTTCACAATGATAAAAGAGCTTTGGGATCTTATGTAATGTATTATGCCTCTGAAATAGAGAGATTACTTATTTATAGTCTTTCTCCCTTGTGCCAAAAACAAGACATTTTCTTCCATGGAGTGCTCTTTTCGCCCTGAATATGAACAGAAGATTGTCAGACCTTTCTTATGATTTGAGGTATCAGACATATTAAGCCAATGGGGAGAGTGAGTGACACTTACAGTAGCAGTTCATATTTATTTACAGACGTGAAAACTCCCAGTCAGTTAATCATTTAAGTACAGAAATCCATCAGTAGTATTTTAGGGCAACTTTGAAGTTTCTAAAGTGCTGGTTCTGAAAATGAAACTCTAGACACAACTGCTCTTCTCTGTGACCCCGAGTGCACCACAGTGATGCAGGTCCTCAGTCTGAAAAGATTGAACCATTAGCAGCTGTGCCATTGAAATACCCAGAACGTTGGTGTACATGCACTCATACACTAGCTGTGTGTCCTGTGCTCTCTCTCTCTCTCTCTCTCTCTCTCTCTCTCTGCTGCAGCTGTTGTCCCTGACCCTGGACGGTCTGACTGGCGTGGCCCAGGATCACATGAGGGCGCGCTTCCAGACAGGAGCCAATCACATGATGCTCAACGTCAACTTGTGGTCTATCTTGGTACTGGGTCTAGGTGAGACCACTAAAGAGTGATTTGCTTTGCTTTACGTTACTGTTTAGCTTCCTAGCTATAGGCTTATGTATGGATTTAGTTATTATATGTTCAGAAATAGATGTTGCAGGGTAGTTTTTATATATAGTCCTGAAGGACAGGTGGTAACTGAACGTTGAATACCACTAAGACGGCTACATTTCTCATACAGTTCTTTTTTCTTTGACACTAATGGTAAAAGTAATTTTGGCTAAACTGCTGGTGGCTTAATGGCTCCATACTGTACATTGAATATCTGGATTGCATCGTGGCAGCACTTATTGCTCCTCTTAACCACCAGGTGGCAGCAAAGCTCCACGAGACATTTAATAATTTCAGTCTATCATGTCTCCTGATCTGATGAAAGAGGAAATTGCTGAGGTGACTGTACTAAAAACATGGCCCAGAATAATGATGGAAATGCTGTCAGGGGCCGGCATGGAATTTGATTATCGTGAAAATTGGTGGACTAGGTAGAGGAACTGTGTGTGAAAACCTTACTTCCTCTTTACCTTATTTGCCCTTTTGCTTTGTGTGATGTGCTCCCTCAGGTGTGCTGTGGACTGGTGAGATCTGGGACTTCCTGGGTTTTACTGATCGTTACCCCAGTATCATCTATAACATCATGCTGTTTGGACTTACAAGTGCACTGGGCCAGGTGAGGGGTGTGGGGGTGTGTGTGTGTGTGTGTGTGTGTGTGTGTGTGTGTGTGTGTGTGTGTGTGTGTGTGTGTGTGTGTGTGTGTGTGTGTGTGTGTGTGTGTGTGTGTGTGTGTGTGTGTGTGTGTGTGTGTGTGTGTGTGTGTGTGTGTGTGTGTGTGTGTGTGTGTGTGTCATTTATTGACCCAGTCTCTCACACACTGTATCATGTTGACAGCATGCACTGTATACTTATGCTCATATGGAATGCACATCATCCTCATTCACACACACACACACACACACACACACACACACACACACACACACACATACACATACATAGACACATGCCTTCATACAGTTCAGATAAAGTGAAATGGAAAGTATTTTTCAGCCAGTCATTCTAATAGTCGAAAACCATTCATCATCAATCATGACCTCTGGCTGGCCTCCTTGCCGCCCTCTTCCCGCAGACCTTCATCTTCATGACTGTGGTGTACTTTGGACCCCTGACCTGCTCCATCATCACCACCACCAGGAAGTTCTTCACCATCCTGGGCTCTGTGTTGCTGTTCGGCAACGTTATGTCTAACATGCAGTGGACTGGAACCATCTTGGTGTTCATGGGTAAGTGAAGGAATGTTTGAAATATCTATCTGCGTTTCTCGCAGTGTTCCTTTTTCTCATTTTACCAAAAGGAGGTGGCTAGTTGTTCTGGTGCAGCGTTGATATTGTCTTTACATCTGCATGTTTTGTTTTTGATCTGCAGGTCTTGGATTGGATGCAAAATTCGGCAAGGTGCCTAAGAAGACAATGCACTAACACTTGTCAGCTGGAGGTGTGTGTGTGTGTGTGTGTATGTGTGTGTGTGCACACGTGCGTATACGTGCGTGTGAGATGGAGAAAGACAGAGAGCATGTGCAATGGACTGACAGACAGTGATTCAATCTGTCTGCCTTCTTCTGGATCACACATAACCATGCTCCATGGTAACAAACAAACAAACAAAAAGTAAGTCCGGCATCTGTTTCTGGTGAGGTTCATCGGGTACTCTCCACACTTCCTGCACCATTCTTTATGCCCCTGTGCTGGGCAAGGATTCATCTCATCTGAAATTATTTGGCCAGTTAAAGACGAATGGTGTCTCTTGAATTTGTGTAGTGCCGACGGGCCTTGTGTGACGTGGACATGCCCGACAGGTGTATCTGCGGAAATGTAGTTCCAATGCAATGGCTACCAGTATAAGACTACAGGACTCATGCATCCCTCCTCTCTGTATCACATCAGCTTCGTCAGTCAAGCAAGGGACTCATCCACTCTTGCTTGAAAATCTACCAAATCACATATTGTATCATCATGTAACTGTGCATTTGTTGTGTATAAAAGGAACTTTTTTAAAGTACTATCAAATAGATTGGGGTCGGAGAATATCTTGAACTTTACACAGCTGTACTGTAAGTCTTAATATACCTGTTGTAGCATTTTTTTTTTTAATCGGTCAAAGGGGGGCACATGTCCTTGTCCTTTGTAGGTGTTGCATACATCTCTCAAATGTCTTCACTGATAGCTGTTGCATTCCCTGTATTTTGAAACAAGCATCATAAAGCACACAGAAAAGGTGAACTGTGGCTCCATTATCCTTAAAACATGGGATGCAGTAAATCACGCGACCAGATTTTTTCTTTTTTTTTAATCTCTTTGAAGATTTAGCCCCTTCATGCCACAAAAAAATAGTATTTGCAGTCCTTACTTTCAATATATGAAGGCATTAAGTCAACATGCTTCTGTCTGTCTACATTCTTGTACTTGCATAAAAATGAAAAACTGGATAGAATTTCTTGATGTTTATTTTTTATACTGTTTTTAATGGTTATGTCCTGTCCATACTTAAAATGTACATGTCCCAAGTAATTAATAAATTATGATCTCTTTTGGAGAAGTACAGTATAGAGAAACTACATAGATCCATGTATGGGTGCCTCTCAACATCTCTCCTCGATCCTCGATGCTCGATCTTCCAGGCTTGTTCCCACTGATCTATAACTAACACTGGATAGACTATCCCATTGTTGCCGCCCCATCATTCTTTATGTAGATCAGTGAGGATGAGGACCGAGGAAGGAAGGATGTATAAACTTTTTCCTTCTTGCTAATATCTGCCAAAAGCATTATGCAAACCTGCCAACAACATCCAGTCTGAAGTCTAAATGCCCTCTTGACATTAAATCAAGATTGGACAATGGTCTTGTTGATATGTGTCATTTTTATGTAACTTATTGACCATATAATGTAAGAACTTACTCTAAACGTAACATAAACAGAAAACCATAGTTTTATATATGCAGCCTCTCCAAACCAAGCCCAGCTTTTGAAGGGCCAGTGTAGCCTGGCTAATGCCACCACATACACGCAAAGCAGCATGAGAATACCCTGTTAGCCATACCTATCTCATTCATGTTAAGTTTAGGAGAAAAACATGGTTTGGTGTGAGGATAATCACAAGGCAATGATACTCTGATGAACAGAATGAGCTGGAACTCCATAGCCTCACAGCCAAATGGAGTTTGAAACCTTAATCATGCTTATTCAGAAGGAATCACTGCAACACTTGAACTCTGCAACACTTGAACAACTTGAAAGTCTGTAGATGGTTATTATGATGTCGGTCCACCCTTTGGAGCTATAACAGCTTCAACACTTTACACAAGGTTTAGGAGTGCATATGGGATTTTTTGAATCAGAGTGGAGACTGAGAGCCAGTCTTCTCGTCCAACATCACATCAGTGTGTGACCTCACAAATGCGCTTCTGAAAGAATAATCAAAAAATCCCATGAACACACTCCTAAGCCTTGTGGAAAGTCTTCCCAGAAGAGTTGAGCTGTTATAGCTGCAGAGGGTGGACAGGCATCATATTAAACCCTATGGATTAAGAATGGGATGTGACAGTTCATATGTGAGTCAAGGCTGGTGAGCAAATACTTTTGCCAATATAGTGTGTGTGTGTGTGTGTGTGTGTGTATTATACAAACAGACCCAATACAAAACATCATGGATGCACCCACGTTCCAAACATTGGCACCTAATTGATTATGTCATTGTGAGACGTTGTGACATCAGAGACGAGCTCATAACCCGTGCCATGAGAGGGGCAGAATGCTGGACAGATCACCGCATGATCGTGACCACTCCTTCAAGTGCGCCCCCCCCCCCGCGAACACGTGGACCCAGCAGGAGGCGTTTAGACTGTCCGCCTGGAAGACAACACTACAAGGAGTGAGTTTCGTCGCTCCCTGGCTGAGAACTAGGGGAGCTAGGGGACCTCCTCCTGAGGGGTGTAAATGCCACAGAGCCGCAGTGGACCTCTATTACTTCAGCCCTTCATGAAGCAGCAGCTCAAACAATCGGCTATAAGAGCAAGAACCATCAAGATTGGTTTGATAACAACTCAGAGTCCATCCATAATCTATTAAGCAACATGCACAAAGCACATCAGCAAACCCTTAAAACCCCTTATCCAGCGCTGCCAGTCAGCAAATGGCAGAAAGCTCGTCAAGTGCAGAGAACTCTGCGGACCTTACAGAACAAATGGTGGATGAAGAAGGCTCATGAAATTCAGACATTCGCTGACAGAAATGACATGCACAACTTTTACAATGCAGTCAAATCCATCTACGGCCCAACAAGTCACTGCATCACTCCCCTGAAAACAGCAGATGAGCTCAAAATCCTGAAAGACCAGAATAGCATCCTGGAGAGATGGGCTGAACATTTTAACACCTTAAATCAGGACTCTGATGCTGACTAGACCATCCTGGATGAATTGCCTGAATTTCCCATTACAATCTCAGCCAACCCCCAACTTTCCTGGAGGTCCTGTCAGCTAACCGCTCCCTGAAGAACAACAAGTCTCCTGGCTCTGACAATATTCCTGCAGAACTGCTAAAACAGGGAGGGTATCTCTGCACAAGAACACTACACCATTACATCACCAAGGTTTGGGCTGATGAAAACATCCCACAACAATGGAGAGATGCCAGTATTGTTACCATATATAAAAACAAAGGGGACAGAGCCATCTGTGGAAACCATAGAGGCTTATCACTTCTTGCTGTGGCAGGCAAAGTCCTGGCCAAGGTGATGCTACAGAGGTTGATCAATAACATCACCGAGTCTATGCTACCAGAGTCACAGTGCGGTTTTAGAAAGAATAGGAGCACAGTTGACATGGTCTTCACAACCCGGCAACTTCAGGAAAAGTGTAGGGAGCAACATAAAGACCTGTTTATGGTGTTTGTGGACCTCTCCAAAGCCTCGACACTGTGCAGAGAGATCTCTTGTGGGAAGTCCTCCACCGGATTGGATGCCCCGCAAAGTTTGTCAACATCCTCCGTCAGTTTCATGATGGAATGACTGCTAGGGTAACAATTGGAGGTCAACAGTCAACCCCTTTCCCTGTGCGCACAGGGGTAAGGCAGGGGTGTGTACTGACACCAGTGCTTTTTAACATCTTCCTCATGTGTGTCACCCAGCTTCTCCACAAGGATATTGAAGACAACAGTGGGGTGACAGTAGCATACAGACTGGATGGTAACCTCAATATCAGGAGACTGCAGGCAAAAACCAAACTGCACAGAAAGAGATTACTTGAGTTGCAGTATGCAGATGACTGAGATGGCAGTGAGGGCATACAGCTGGATGGGGTTGACCATCAACACAGCCAAAACAGAGGTAATCTGTCAATGGAGTGCCAGCATCCCACCACACCACCCATCTTCACTGTTGCAGGTGAAAAAACTGTCAGTTGTTCCATCATTCAAATACCTGGGGAGCATTACCTCTGAAGTATCAACAATGAGGTCCAGAACAGAATCAATCAAGCATCAGCTGCCTTTGGGAGACTCAGACTGCGAGTTTTTCAGAACAAGAACCTTCATCTCAACACAAAAATCTGCGTCTACCAAGCGGTCTACATTACCACCCTCCTCTACAGCTGTGAAGCCTGAGTTACTTACAGCCGCCACATCAAGTCCCTAGAACACTTACATATCAGTTGTCTCTAGCGCATCCTGGGGATTACTTGCCGTGACAGAGTGCCTCACACTGATATTCTGGAGAACAGGCTGCAAGAGGCCACCATCACCCACCAACTGCGGTGGCTGGGGCATGTGATAAGGATGCCCTACAATCGTCTGCCCCGCAAAGTTCTATATGGCCAGTTACACCAAGGCCAGCGGTCTGCTGGAGGCCAGAAGAAACGCTTTAAAGACCAAGTGAAGACAGCGCTTAAGAAGCGCAAAATCAAGCCAGGGGACCTGCAGAGCATGGCTGCTGACCGCAACATCTGCGGCAGCAATGTCTAGATGGACCCAAGCACTGGAGGAAGAAAGGACAGTCAGGAGACAGCAAAGACGGCTCAAGAGGAACACATCCACATCCCCACCTGCAATAGAGCTTGCCTATTCAGCCATCAGAAAACTCACCATTAAAAGTCAGATGTGGACGTCATCATCGGATTCGATGGACAACCACAAGCAAGCAAGCAAGTGTGTGTGAATAAATGAATGAATATACTTTTTTGATCCTGTGAGGGAAATTCATTTCTCTGCATTTAACCCAATTTAACCGAATTAGTGAACACACACAGCACACACCTAATCCAGAGCAGTGAGCTGCCTGCCCAACCAGCGGCGCTCGAGTTAGTGCCTTGCTCAAGGGCACTTCAGCCGTGGTGGACTGGTCGGGGATCGAACCGGCAACCCTCCGGTCACAAGTAGGCTACACCACGGCTGCCCACCACTATGTAATACAGTCAACTAATTGGTCAAATATAATGAACTAAGCTATTAATACATAAATTAAGACATCAACACTAAGCTAATCTAAAAATATGCCTTTGACATCTAAAAAATACATTTAAAAAAAAAGGTGGTTGGGTGGGGTTTGTTCAGGGTTTGTTGTGGTGGTGGGGGTGTCTATGAGGTGCCTGCATGCGTGTTAATCTTTTACTTAATACTTATTTAATCACATATTTATAGGCTACGAAGCTTTGTGAAGCAATTCTGCTTGATATTTTGATGGTGCACATCCACTCCAGAACTTCACTAACTGCAGGGCAATTCTTCTCAAGTATGTAATTTCAGAATCATATCAAGGCACCCATAAGTGATGCCTAAGTGAATGCAGTTTTTCAATATGAACAGTTAACACCTAAAAAAGTTAACACTTATTTCTTAAGGCAATCCATATCTATCAAGAATATAAGTGTATTAGAATTATTTCTGTTACCTCACTTTTAGAGTTAAATGTGATCAGGCACTGATGCAAGGGACCCATGATCCTGTTTTACTTGTTTCCTCAACAGTCTCTCTTAGCCAAATTTACCCTGGGTCGCTCCCGATAAGGCTGTGTTATTCTGCACATTGTGGGACATCTACTCGAAAAATAAAAATGCTTGCTACGGTTGGAAAACAGCTTAGAACCCACCCAGCTGTAAGTAATGGTTTGGAGACAAGGTCTGACAATTAACTGTGAGAAAATTGAGAGATATGAACACGACGGTCATGTTAGCTTACCAATCTAGCTAACAAGAGTAAGCATTTAGCTTGCTAGTTGTCGTCAGTAGTTTTTCAACCAAATGGTGGTTGTTTGTGAACCTGACATGTAACTTCCTGTTTTAATGGAAATGTGTGAGTTTCGACAGCAGTTTGTATGTGTGTGTACATATGCACAGTTTTAGTTCGTGAGTGTAAGTTAAGCAGACGATTGAAGTAGGACACTGGCTTGGGGTCATGTCAGGTGAATGGTCTGGTAGACAGACGGGACCCTCCACTTAGGATTTATTTAGCTTAGATGGCTAACGTTAGCTTTATAATCGTCCCTGAATATGTGAATGTCAACTTGGAAATGTGGCGTTTGAATTGTAAGAACAGTAGTGTATATGTGACGTGGCATTGAATATTACTAAATGTTTTAATCTTTAGTAGATTAATTAGCTACCAATGTCGATTAAACCATGATTCACCACCTTATCCGTCAGTATTAGCGGCTAGCTTCTTAAACTTAATAGGCTAACGATAAACTCTCAGGTAGCTAAATAAGGCCTTGGAAACTCGTCGGTGTTGGCGACCTCAAGGACAAGTTGGCTGCAACGACAACAGAGTTGCGCACTATAGTGAAAACAGAGCAAACTTATTTTCTACAAATAGTAAATCACATTTGTTTTATTTGGATTGGCTTGACTTTCCTTTCCTTATGTTGTAAGAAGACTTGATTTGTGCCAAGTTCTGAATCGAAGAGGCATTTATCAAACCAGATACATTTGCAGTGGTAGGCTTCTAGGCTAAATGTCCTTCATAAACTTTATTTGAATGGAAACAAGTGACATCTTTTGTAAGAGCTGAAAGCATGTTGCCCCCTTTTCTTTTACTATAGCTTATTCCCCTGTTCGTTTTCATCGGTGGTGGTTGCACTATGTGTATGGCCTACCTGGCCAGGCTGGGTCTCAGAAGCCCTGACGTTTGGTAAGATTTTTGTATTTCTCCATTTCTTTCAGCATCTTTTCACAGGCTTTCTTTATTGTTTCGACTCTGTGTGCCTTCATGCTTACTTTCATTTTATACACCATGCAACCATATTGATTTATGGTTGAAGTGTTGGTACATTGCATCCTTTTATTTACTAGTGAACTCATTTTTTTCCATCATATTATTCATTCACTCACTCAGCTGGGACAAGACGAACAACCCTGAGCCCTGGAACAAAATGGCTCCAACTCAGCAGTATAAGGTATTGGAGAACTTGTCCATGAACATCAGAGAATATTGAGATCGAAACCATGACACTTAATAGGCACAGGAAAATAAAAGATGACAGAGAAACAAAATTCAAAATGTTCAGCAGTTATATACTAGAAGTTACAAGTATGTAACAATTGTTGTAGAAGAATACGCTCTGAAGCCCAGAAATGCCAGTCCACATTGTAGTGTTGGCAAGAAGCAGGACTGCCTTGGCTAAATCCAGCCAGAATCGTCCAGCTTTAATCTATAATCCTAGAGGGCTGTGGATTATCTCACCTGGCTTTTTGATTTTCTTAATGGTCCCAAATCTAATCAAGCAATCATTCTTTGCTAATCACTTGGAACTGATTCAAGTGTAGGGACTTCAGTCCATGTTGTAAGGTCTGGAAAGGCTCTGCAGGTGTTCTTTAATGTTTTTGACGCTTGGATGATTTCCAACCATGTTCCCTCATAAGTACTGATCTTTTTGACATTCAATTGCTTGTCATTCACCTTTTTGTGCTTTTGCAGTTCTACCGCGTGAACCTGGACTACTCAAAGCTGAAGAAAGAAGGCCCTGACTTTTAAATTCCTATACCGATCAACTGCTTCAAAAACAGTGCTGGACCAAAGGCTGAGAAAAAAACATCTAAATTTAAGGGCTTCCCACATGGAATGTAAATCTCCCTATGCACCCCTTCTGACCCAGACACTATTTAAAGAAGCTGGATCGCACGACACTTTGTCAAGTCCTGTTTGAAAGTTCTCTCCTTTTTGAATCTGCTTTTCTAAATCTGTTTTTTCTCATTCTTCATGGTTATTCACAGCAATAAATGGAGAATTGTCTCCCTGAAACAGAGATTAATGTCTGTGGGTTTTTTTCATTTCTTATGTCCTAAAATCTAAAGATGGACTACTTGGTTTACAATTTCATTATTCATTATTGTTCATTATTAATTTCTGCCTGTGGCAAAGTTTAAAGCTGTGTAAAATATATCAAAGGTCACAATCCCAATCAAAAAAGCACAATTAACTAACAACAAAAAAGTAAAAGTGTGAAGGGCAAGCTCCCTGTAGTGAGGGGTTATGCTGGGACAGGCTTCCCCTTTCTCCTCATATCACCTAGGCCTTACTCACAGTTGAACTTTGTCATGTTGTGGTGCTGTTTTTAGTCTGGCGTTCTTGGCGGCAGTCCAGACATTCAGCAATGTGTGACGCGATGGTGGTACAAGGGTTGGTCTGCAAGAAGAGGACAGCTGAGGGTCCTCTCTCTCTCTCTCTCTCTCTCTCTCTCTCTCTCTCTCTCTCTCTCTCTCTCTCTCTGTCTCTCTCTGGTTGCGCACAGTGTTTTCTTTTTTTCTCTCCACATTGTCTCACCATAGAATTTGTTGTATTGTAATAATGGAAAAGAGTTTGACCATTTTTAATGGGGAAAAAAGTGTTTTAATGGAATGGATCTCTATCACGTCATAGTAATGTTCTTGACTGGCTTAATTGCACTGCTGAGCTCATTAACACGTTTTACAGCAGTGGATGTATGGAACCCATTCTAATATGAACTTCTTTCTGAATTTCCTCTTGTTTGGAGAGATGTAGGGCTGCTAGATGTTTTGGTAATCAATTGGCTTTGGAAGTCAATTTAAAAAAATACTATGACATTGTATGACAACCTGAATATTATTGGCGAGTGGATAAAACATGACAATTGAATTTATTTTTTTAAATACGTCATTGACAACTAATTGATTAAAGGAGAATTCCGGTGTGAAATTGAGCTTAACTGTACCGAAACATGTTAAGGTGTACTCACACGTGTTTTAGACGCACTTTCACTCACCCCCAGCATTCCGAACTCCTCCGTTTTCAGCCTAGCTTACAGTAGGCTTGAATCTATTAGATTGGGCATTACGTAGCCTATGCAGCTAAATCGCTATTTTTAAACCATTAAAACGGTTCCAAGTAACTCCACACTGCATTGGTTGACTTCTGAGGGTCCTGACATTTAAAACGAGATACTTAGAACTTTGGAAGTGCACAGGAAGTTTATTAAAAAAGACTGTTTATTCAAGCAGTACCTTCATAGAATCTCTCCGCTGGGCGCCATCTTGTGGTGAAGTCGCGATAAGTCGACTGACGAGCACAAACGAACAGGAAAGACAGGGGGACATATTGCAAACATTTTGAGCTTTGTTACTCATCATGCTCATATATACAGTATAACTATATATTTCCTATGGAATTACTTTAGCAATATGTTCCCCTGTCCTTCCTGTTCGTTCGTGCTCGTCAGTCGGCTTATCGCGACTTGATTCCAAGATGGCGCCCAACGGAGAGATTCTATGAAGGCACTGCTTGTAAACAGTCTTTTTTTTAATAAACTTCCTGTGCATTTCCAAAGTTCTCAGTATCTCGTTTTAAATGTCAGGACCCTCAGAAGTCTACCAATGCAGTGTGGAGTTACTTGGAACCTTTTTAATGGTTTAAATGGTAAAAATAGCGATTTAGCTGCATAGGCTACGTAATGCCCAATCTAATAGATTCAAGCCTACTGTAAGCTAGGCTGAAAACGGAGGAGTTCGGAATGCTGGGGGTGAGTGAAAGTGCGTCTAAAACACGTGTGAGTACACCTTAACATGTTTCGGTACAGTTAAGCTCAATTTCACACCGGAATTCTCCTTTAAGCAAGTAAACGTTTCAAGCAAGTAAACGTGGAGTGTTACTCTTCTCTTCATCATATGCATGTGTTTGTTTTGTGGGTGGGGGGTAGTTGAGGTGATCAAAAGGAATTCCTCTGCGAAAGTGTCTGCATAGTTGTTTCTTTCCCCAAGAATGTGATGATTCTCTCCCCCGCATGCTATGAGCTTGGTAAATGTCACCAGGGGCCAAGCTTCGTTTCTCTGAGACAAGGCAGTGGGACAGCGGATAAGAATCCAGCTCCGTGCAGAGCAGTGAAATGTCAAGGAGACCTTCGCGAGTGAGCAGAAATCCACATCTGAGATCTTCACCCGCCTCCTCAAAGGTTGGCACAGACAGCTTCGCTAATGAAAGAGGCTGTTTCTTTTTGGAGTTGTTAAGCGACTGCATACTTTTTTGCGGCGGTGATCTGAGAAGGAAAAAAACGGCGAGGTTAGAAAACTTGTTTTAATTGAAATGAAATGTGGAAGAAAGTCAGAAGCAAACAGATGAGACCTTTTGCTCAGCCAACATGTCAACTTCCTGTGGTATATGTCAGTGAGGTGCGTGTGCTGCTGGAAGAACTGTCATCTTCAATTTAAAGTGCATCCTCTTTTCACTGGTCCCAAGTGTATTTAGACTAATGAGGATTTTTTATTTCCGATTACAAAACTTTCTCAGAAGACAGGGTGGGAAACGTTATGTAAATGGGCTCTAAATGAGTCTCTTGCTGAGCATGACTCACTGTAGAACTGTGGGAAAGGTAGGCCTATGGTGACATGGCCATTATGTTACTATAGTCTTGTTTGCTAGCTGCAGTTTTCCTGAATTCAGACATAATGGCCAGAACAAATCAATGGATGCACACTCAAGAGGTCACCGCTGTCTCTGCCTCTGTGACCCTTGACCCCCCTCCCCCCCCCCCCCCTGGGTTTGCTGCTGTTTGGGTAGAATATAATGAGTGAGTAGCAGGAGACCCCATTCAGCCGTATATTGTCAGATGCAGGTCGTTAGAGGGGTCACAGCGGTCTGAATTCTTGATTGTGACACTAGCACACTAATTACATTGCCATGGACACAACTTTTTCTTTTAGTCCACTGAAAGATGGGTAAAAAAAAAAAGACAAAAAATTGGACTTTTTAGCAACAGCCACCCTACTTCATTTAGGCTTTCAGTTGTGTCGTGCTCGTCGGTGCTCCAAGCGTTGGCAAATAAATGGGGGTTAGTATTTGAGCTTCCTTATGGACAGTTTGACAGGTACCACACAGAGGTCACTATAAAGGTCAGTTTGCAAATCTGTTTGAAAAATTCATGGTCAGACATTCAAAGCATGTCAGTGCAAGCATGAACCTCCTAGGAGACATGCAGTAACCTGCAACCCACCCCATCTATTCTCTTATTATTTTATTTTCCCTCTTACAAACACACACACATACACACACACACTCACACCATGCCCTCTCATTCAAGTTCTTCCACAGACAAATCGGTACAAACTGCACCTTCATGAAAAGTGATGGAGTGAATGTACACAGGCTATATCTCTGATTGCCAAAATGAGTTAAACACACCGACAGTGATGTAAGACAGCTGAATATGGTCATTATTGGACTCCTATCGATAGTAGGGGTGGGAATCACAGAGTAAATCACAAAACGACACTGTCACATACTGTTGTACTATTTACTATTACTATTTTCATACTTGGGCCATGAAAACGATCATAGATATAGCAATTAATAATCAAAGAACAGCACAGAAAATCAGAAAATCATCTACAGTTCATCACAATCTTTGTAACTGAAGAACAAAATACCCCTAGGTATAGAATATTTAAAGTACAAAAAAGTATATAGGGCTCTGAACTACTCTCCATTTTCTTTCTTCACCACAAGTTTACCCTCACTGATACCCTCGTTGACACTTGTCATCACAAGTAGTCATTAAGTAGTACGTTCCTATTCTTCCATTTATCCATTTCGAGCACCTGCATGTTTTGAGACACCTGCCCATTACACATACAGGAGCATTTATTTGACATCCCATCCTAACAGGGGAGCTACACCAGACGCGCAGCTGAAGCGGTCTGATCGCGACGCGTATGCTGCAGTTAATAATCACTATAATCAATGGAATTAGTTACACCAGATGCAACAGTGGGGTGCACGTTAAAAAATTGGTCAGTCTTCTAAAATGGATTTTATGCGTCGCAAACGGAAGGTGCCTGGTGTAGCTCCCCTGTAAGTCTATAGACATAGCTATAGTCTTTTATGAAGGCTTTTCACAAGATTTTGGAGTGTGTGTGTGGGATCTTTTGCCTATCCAGAAGAGAATTTGCGAGGTCAGGTGTTTAATGAGAAGTCCAAGGTTCGTTCATTCAAAAGGTGTTTGAAGGCGTTGAATGACTGTTGACCAATCAAGTTCTTCCACACCATACTCCCCCCATCATGTCTTCATGGACCTTGCTTTCTGCATCCTATGATAGTAACACACTTTAATTCACTGAGCTCTTCAGAACAACCCAAAAATGTGAATGCAGCCTGCATGAGGTGCTTGGTTTTATACACCTGTGGAAAAGGCTATGAATGAAATGTGTGAATTCAGTGATGAATCGTTTTTTTTTAGGTCTCCAAAGACCTAAGGCTTAGGCTTTGTCCATATAGTATACCGGTATCTATATTTGGTGCTAGCCAGCCTATCGATACTGCTTCTAAGCATCTGTCTCATATTTAATATTTTGTGCCACTCCTAATTGTCAGATTACAATGTACCTGAGGTGACATTTGCTTTAGGGATACTACACTGACACAAATGTTCGAACAGACAGGCCAGCCCAGAGCAAGAGTGTGTGTTCAGTCCCGTTTTGGATTAAATTGTTAGCACAGTAGGGGAGTTGTATCCTGTCAAAGTATAGTGAAATGATGAATATGAATTTCATAAATATCTGGAGAATTCAGGGTAATGTGGTACATAATTTGATATTGCAGTTTTTAGAAAAGTGCCAGTTGGGTTGCGTGTGGTTGTTTTAATTACTGTTGTCAGCATGGTCATTTATCTTAATTACCTCATTCTTTTTAAAGATATGAATATAACCTGATAGATTTGATTTGGGATCATACACCTCCGTCTCTCTCGTGTGTTTGTAATTCGTTTTTCATAAGATTCTAATACAGCCATGAAAAAACCCATACTGACAAATAAGGTTGACGATTTGGACTACGTGTGCATTGGCATGGTACGACATCCACCTCAGGACTATAGTCATGAACTCATATACCTGGGGAGTATCGACCTTGATGACCTTGGCCTTGACACCTCACTGGTACGTGCTCGCCGCATTTGACAGATGGGCTTGGGAACTCGTTTTGGGAAACTCTCAGCTGTGATTGGGTTAGGGCTTGGCACGCTTGCCCGTGATTGGGTTACAGGGCTGGAAAGTGCTCACCGATGATTGGGTTAGCCTGATGGATGGGCTGCTGTGATGACAGCACATGGTATGCTGCTCATTGCCAAGACAGATACACACCAGAACCACCAAAACCTTCCTTGCGTCGGGCCGAAATCTGATTTTCCCACTTCAATGTTCGCAAACGGTTCATGAAAATACACAACAAATGTATTAGAGAGGAAGACAAAGTGAAATTACCTTTTTTTGGGGGGGAGGACACTCACAAAGAATAGCTTGAAGAAACACACTATTGCTATGGCATTGCTAACACTATGCTTTGAAGGCATTTCTAACATTTCAAAAAATCTTCTCTACTTTGCCCGAACCTGTGCCGTGGAATTCATGATACCGGCCTCATCCATTTATAGAAACGCATGTGTGTTCTGGCTTTCCCAAGACACATAAGACAAAGCAATGGGCTCGTTACCTTTGTAGAGGCATATCGGAGCACCACAGAGCTCCATATAGCTGGAGAGCGAAGACAGATCGGCAGGGACGCCGGATGTGTTTACCTCTGGTCAGTATTGTAGGTTAATTGGTGCATCAGGGGTTTAAGTCGCTCAGCACTGCTGTTTCCTTCAAAAGGCTCTCAGAAACACGAGACGGCCAACCGATCTAGGAGGCTCAGTTGTACGGATCAGTCTCTTCGTGGGGAGGGGAGGAAAAAAACTACACTGTGGCTGCCAAGCCAACGGAGGCACCAGGCGTCACGTCTGCTCACGTTCGAATCCGTCACGCCACCCTTGTGTTAATTACTAACCCTGTTTATTTATTTATTTATTCGTTTATTTCTTCCCCTTTTTTTTTCTCCCACCGTGCCTGAAAAAGCGGGTCAAAATTTAAATAGCTGAAAATAGAACATCTGGCTGGGCCTTGTCAGTCAACGGCGCGTAATGAAATATGGAAATCGGGCCACGCTTCAAAGAGAAGCCGGGCCCTGCGTGGCGTTCTGGGGTCTTCTGTGCGCACACACACACACACCCCTTTTTCTCAAGCACGCCAGCAGAGCGGCAGAAACCTGCGTCTCCTCCTCTATACCCCCCCCCCCCCCCCCCCCCCCGGCCCCCCACACACACTTCTCTCCACCACCACCACCCAGCGGTGAAACACGGCGAGCATCCAGGTGCCGCGGTGGGCCGCGCTGTCGCCGCTGCCAGCTCGTTAACGCTGGCAGGCTGGCGTGCGCCGGCAGCTGGCATCATTAAACTTCAAACCCGCCGTCGACCCGGGGTGCCACCACGCTGAGACCGCCTGCTCTGCTGGCTGCCACCGGCTGATTAGTGCAAAGCCCCCATCAGCATCACCAACCCCAACACCCCCCCCCCCCCCACACACGCATGGTCTCAGCCCACCCCCGATAAGAAAAGCAAAACACGTCCTGAACCTGAAACTCCCTACACCCTCTGAAACAGCCAGCCATTACAGAGCGAGTGCCGGTGAGGGCAAAGGTCATCTTCCATATAGCTCACCCTGATTCTACCTGAACATGTCTTCTCTTGATGTCTCAGTCTTGTACCTTTTTTCACTCTTTCTCTTACTTTTCTTTCCTTCTCTTTCCCTCTTTCTCTCTCTTCGCTTCACTTCTTCAACTGCCATACGCCGCGTGACGGACTGGCTGCCTTTGCGCTGTGATTCCCTGCGCGTGTAATTAAGTCGTGAATGATAACGGCTCAATTATTTGCCAAAACGCGTCTCCGAGGAGTCATTACGCGCTCGCTGATGATGGAGAGTCCCTGGGCGCGCCTGACAGAGGGGGGAGTGGGGGGGAACAGGGGGGGAACGGGATACAATGTGCCTCCAAAGACTTTGTAATTACATTCTCTTTCTACGCCAGTGAATGCCATTGTCTCAAAAGCCAACAAAAGGAGCCAGGCGTGTGATCTGCTGACAGGAAAAAATGGCTGCTCTTTGAGGAGGCCTCACAGATGCAGGTGAGGTGGTGTGAGAGAGGGATGCGCCTTTTCATCTGAAACACAAGCTCTGCGACTCCCTCTGTCGTGCGAAACTTTTTGTTCCCTCTGTCTCCTTTCCTTCCTTCCCTTCCTCAGTGTCCTAAACGTCAGTTATCCAGTCCGATGCCAATGCACAGACACGGCACAGACCTTCCAACATGCTTTGCCAAAGCATTACGGGGGTTGTCATAGTGATATGTCCCCCTGCCTCCCTCCCCATCCACTGGGTGTCTTGGTCTGTAGATCTAACAGTCTGTCAGGCGGTTTGGCAGGAGCCCTGGGGTGATGGCTTGCTAACCATACTGCTTGACTAAGACAAAATGTCTCCTGATCGTATCACGCATCAGTGTCGGGAAGGAAAAAAAAAAAAAAAAAGTGAACGACAAAACCATAGCATTTCATATTATGTGCTGACTGGGAGCGGCGGTGGTGATAGCGGCGGTGGTGATAGCGGCTCTGCCGGTCGCAGTATAATTCCTGGTTTAGCAGGCAGGGGAGGTGCAGCCGATGTGCGCTGACGGCGCCGTGGGGAGCCGTAATGGCGTCGGGCGGAAGAAAGAGTGCGGCTCTTCGGGCACGCGCCGCTGCCACAGATGAGGCCCTTTGTGTTTGTTCAGCATTCAGATGCACTGATAACGAAGCCCAACACATGACCGGACACACACACACATGCGCGCCATGATGAACTGGGTAAAGTGAAGCGTTGCAGGACTGAAATCCTGCCTGTTTGGGAAAGTGACACATGCAGGGATCTGGAACCCCCAAGGAGCTTTTGGCTGCTTTTTTCATGCGCTCATCCATTCTCCCTCGCAGAGCTCTGTAGCTCCCAGCAGGACGCCTTGTCGTTTTTCTCTCTTTTTTTCTCTCTCTCTCCCTCTAGTCTGTCGATGTAGGGGTTTTTTTCCCCTCTCTCTGTCTCTCCGTTCAGTCATCGGTTTCCAGTGACATTAACTGTAACAAATGGCTGCCGGGGGTTAACGAAGAGCCTGATAAATCAACACACACGGCATCATTAGGCCTCCAAGGGCCCATGCAAAGCAATGGAGCACATGTGGCCCATACAGAGGCTTTCTTCAGAATCAATGCAACAATCGACCTCCAACCTCTAACACGGCAGGGTCACATACTGTCATGCCTCCTCAATCATTCTCACAGTCAAAGAGGCAGTACACTTAAACGGTTGGCAGGCATTTGCAAGTGCCTCACGTGACAGTTTTGGTTGAATTGCATCGCTGCTGTGCATTTACCCTGACTTGGTAAGATGTAACATAGATACAACACTCCATCCTCTGCTAAAGGCAAATGCACAAGTCACAGGTCCGATCAATGTGCACACTGGCATCATTAGGCACCAGGGATGCATGGACTGATCCAAAGAATGGGTTTACGGTCACCTCAGAAAATATATTTGCAATGATATCTGGATCATTTGCTTTCGAATCAGTAAAAAATTAACATATTAGTCAAATATCACCTAAAGGCTTAAATCAAAGTAATAGGCCTCAACTATTTTCTAAACTTCATTGGCTAACTCCAATCACAGGAAGATGCCGGGAGTACTTCTAGTTACTGCTGTGCCAGGCTGTGTCAGTGGAGAATGGAGATAGTCAGTGCAGGAATTGAGGATAACTTTCAAAATAAAGCTCTTTGTGCTTTCAGTAATAGCCTAAGCCTAAATACAGATAAGAGCAAGAGAAGCCTATAAGTTCATGGGAGCTTGTTTTAACTGACGATCAGCTAAATCAACAATCTTGTCCAAATGTTAATTAAGAGCCCTGTAAAATAATGCAGACACTACTGCATTGTGTCCCACGTTGTTCTTGTTGCCCCATGCAACCCTCCACAGGGGGAAGTGCCATAGCCTCCAGCCTAACGGAGAGGGTTTATACGCTACATTGGCTTAACCAAGGAATGTTGTGACTTGTGAATGTTTGAGGTACGTTTTCTTGTGTAATGAAGGGCAGAAAAGAGATATTTTCATTGAAACCTAGGCCTGCAGAAGAGATGAATTAATGATGCATGAATGAATGCACTTGGTAAGCCGTTTTTGATTAAAAAAAATAAAAATAAAAACAAGTGGGTACGTGTAATTTTCAGTAATACTAGCGGTTTGAGTTTATGGTCAGGTTAAATGACAGAAATCAGTCGAGTTTGGGTCGCCCTAGAAAAAGACCTGCGCATTACTGTTTTAGGCACCCAACTTGATTGTAGTTCCTGACTGTGCCACAAGGGGGCGGCTGTGTTTTTTGTCTGTTCACCTGGTGGACTTGCACCATCTCCAGAGTGACCCCCGTCTGTAAGCGCTTGACTCGGCCAGCAGAAGGCAGGAGAGGCTGGGCCCTGGCCCCATGTTGCCCAGGCCGGGGGTCCAGGAGCTGGGCAGTGCGCATGGAAGACAGCAGGTGTGTGGTTGTGGGGGATGGCTGGGTTGTAGTGGAATACTGTATGCGGAAAGAGGGACTAGAACCTCTGGACTCCATCTGTTGCCCGAGAGGTGCCAGGGAGGCGGGCGGCACGGAGAGCCAGAGACAGGTGGGCCCGCCCCCGCCAGCTGCCACCCCAACCGACACCTGCGCTTTTGGCCGTGCTCAGCTTTCTTCCTCTCTTCCCCGACTTCCTCTCTCACTTCTTCCCCATCTTCCGCTCTCACTCTGGCTGCCTCCCTCTCTTCTTATGGACCATGTCAGCTGTCCGCATACATGGTGCCTGTGAGACCCACATCTGCTGCTGCCTCTCATGGCTCATTCTAATGGTGCACTGAGGTGCACTGAGAGACGCCATAGCTAGACTGCTTGAGAGCTTCCATATGAGCATGCTTATAGTTATCTGTTGTGTGTGTGTGTGTGTGTGTGTGTGTGTGTGTGTGTGTGTGTGTGTGTGTGTGTGTGTGTGTGTGTGTGTGTGTGTGTGTGTGTGTGTGTGTGTGACAGCATGCATGTTGTGGCTGACTTCCTTTTGGCCTGTAGAGGGCGCTCTGACGCCTTGGTGGCCCTATTACTGCTGGGCTGCCATCACTTGTGTAGTGGTAGTATTGGCAAACTTTTTGCCAAGCACAATATTTCGCAAACTCACTGGAGATCCTGCATTTGGGGTCATACCATTATATTGAACATTGTAAATGGGAACTAGGATTACCTGTCTGGACAATCCAATTGTTTGCCTCATATTACCATTAGTTACCATTATTTTGCCTTCACAGCCTACTATAAAGCAGAGAGAAACGTATATTACAACCATTGAGAGATGGTTTGCATCATAGGATAGTGGCAGCTGGTGTCCCCAATAGTGTAACAACTTGTAAGACAGCTCTGAGTATGAGCCATATCGCCCAGACACTTTGTGTCCATACTGGTCATGGCTACTCAAAGTATGATTATTTTGTTTCTGCTCATAAGTTTTTCTTTTAGTGTGAGCAGGAGGAGGAGAACCTCAAATTCATTGGCAACTGTGCATAGCTGTAATCAAAGTGTGAGACAAATGCATCCTCTCCTCTTAGTAGTCTAATGTGAGGATGCCTGCCCAATCAACGAATATACTGTATCTGCCCAACATGTTCTGTTAAGTTACTATTCAAGCGTATACTCTCCATTAACTTAAAATTCTAAATCCTGTATCAAATCATCCGTGGATCATCCATTTCACGTGGATGTGAAGGATGCAGGTGTATAGGAACACGCATGGGCAATGCACTTTGCTTGAAATTCTATAACGATGCATCTAGCTATAATGACTTTACACTTGACCAGTAACTGTTTCAAATTATTTTGTCCAGCTGGGCAGAATCTGATTATTCTTTAAATAAAACTATTGTTGCATATTAGTGAAGTGTTCCAAGTTAACCATTTAACTATACAGCACACCAAAAATGTACCTAGCTGTGGCAATCCCGGTGAGCACAGCCATGCCGGTCGCGGTGTGTTGGCTTTGCTGCTCTCTGCTCTGTCCGCTGGGAGCTGGGTGGAGCGGAGCCGCTGTCGCGTCGCTGGATTTGTATTCTAAGCTGCACAGGGGCTGGGATCAAAGCACAAGGTCTCAGTGTTTTTACACACTTTGGGCTGAGAGAGAGGGAGAGAGAGAGCTAGGTCAAACTGGCACATTATTAATTCCAATACATGGAGTATTTTCATCTACTTGCAAATTGACTCAAAGAAAAGTGAGTGAATTAGAATTTTGTTGGCCGAAAAACAGCAAACTCTCTATGCCTGATGAATTATTGTTTGCCCCAATATCAGAGTTAAATTCTGATTTTATTACTGGTCTAGTAAGACTATATTTTTCACTCCTGTATATAAACATAACAGTGATCTGTCTCTAGAGTTAGAGCTGTAGACTACATCAACCTAGGCCAGGACTGGTCAGTGATTATAATTAGGCAACGTGCTTTCGGACGTGGTTGACCCAGTTCTATCCTGAAGTAGGCTAAAGTATAACAAAGGTAGCACAGAAATATAGCTCAAATTTGGTCTTAAATGAATACTTCCCCCAGAGCATCAGTAGGCCTAAATGGAAAGAATTCTGTAAATCCCTCAGTGAAATCATGATCACAAATGCATTTGAGAGACAAATCAAACATCATGATGAAAGATTTCATTCAGTATTCAGATTTATTCATGATAAAAACCCCCTCCCCAAATTATTCAGGACCCTGCTAAATAGGCCTACCGATAACTTGCCCAAGATATGAGGTTGACTGCCATGAAATTAAGTCATGACTCAAGGATTTAGTCTTTATTTCAGGTAGCCATAAAATTAAGACATGTCTATCAAATATGTGTAAGCGGCAGTAAAAATTAGATCTACAATTTGTATTTCTGAATATACTGTAGGCTACTACGCTATATTAAGTTTTTAACCTCTATTTACACCTCAAAAAGCCCTCTTCCATCTTTAATGTCTGTCAAACAACTTTTTTCTGTAGCCTACTGGTGTGAGGGTGATTTGAAGACATCAGAGAAAGTGCTAAGAGAGAAGAGAAAATGTTCATTTTCCACCTCTGCAGGTTGTAAAGTCCCAGGAGACGACAACCAGGAGTGGGGGAACTCTGTTCACAATCAGCTCGCTGAAATGGGCCGAGCCCGGTGGCTCAGGCGATTACCGCGACACCCTTGGCCTCCCGCTGCGGGTCCGCGGTGATGCATCGCACTTGGAATTTCAATAGTCGTTTTGTAAAGCTATTTAAGCCGGTCCGATTGTCCCACTCTTGCCTTTCTTCGAGACCCTGACAGTAAACTTACATAGCTATTCGGTCCTTCTTCGCGTGCCAGAACATGATTTAAGGTCTAATCCCAGGATCATAGTATGGCTGTCATAGTCATTTATGGCTTTCCAGTCGGCAGCTTGATATTTTGCCCACCTGGAATTCTAAGTGACAGGGAGAGATAAGGTAACCACTTCACTCAGGTATCTCATATTTCTCTTTTTAATCCCTCTTCCCCACCCGGTTCTTTCAATTTAAGGGATGGGCATTTCTGGAATTTCAAGTTTGAATTAATGTCAGTGCTTCCAGGGATGGATTACAGAGCAGGCCTGTCGGGCCCAGGGCCAAGGCTCAGGGGGCCCCTGAAGCTCAAGCTTTGCGTGAAGTCACTACTATGTTCTCCACCCCTTATCTGAATAGGGCCCCTCAGTCAAATAACACAGGTTATGTTATGTGATATGTAGGGCCCCTCATTCATATGTTATGGGTTATGTAATTCACCTCTGATGACACAGGTCACATTATGTGTGATAATCATACTTTGTAATTAGCAACTTTTTTCACAGCAAGATATTAGAGATATAAGAGATTATATATTTGTAGTGTAAAAATATTGTAAGATGGTTTGTAGCTGTAAAGTCATTCAGTACGTACACGATTATTTGTAAATGTAGTGCATATTAAATTATTATTAATTGTACAAATAATTTCTACAGTGTAATATACATGTACAGTAAGCTACAAAACCTTTGAGACTGATTCTATTCCATAAGCCTCCCCTTGAGCTAGTAATTTAGGATGTGCATACGGATGTTCTTGGTCTCAATTTGAGGCTGAAGCTTTGTTAGCTCCTCTTTACAAATAGCACACTGTGGCTGCAGTCCATTATCTGACCCAGACCAAGAGGACCTCAACGAGCCTAAACAATCTTCAGAGCAGCCTCAGAATCAGAATCAGCTTCAGGTCTCCCACCTGGACAGAGAGATGGAGGTGCATAGATCATGTAAGATTGTACAGTTTACCCCGTCTAAAGTAACATCATATGTTACTGTATGTCTCACAAGTTGATCTGATCAATACAACACTCAAAGGTCCATGCTATGCAGGAAGGAACTGAGGTGTGAGAAACACTAACATTTGTAGAGTCCGTATGGGGAGAGGCCTCTGAGAACCATCCCAGTCAAGGTGGAGATGTAGTTATCATACAGAACAAAAGGTGACCAGGCCGTGGTCTTGGAAACTCATTAACATTTAGAGTGTCGGAGGGACTTTTGAAACTGAATACACGGCTAGAGTTTGAGAAGCTTTATGGCCGGCGCCCACCGATCGGTGCCCAGAAGTGTGTTCCACGTGCTCCTGTGATTGCTTTTGATTGGAATAAACATTGAACATGCTTTAACCAAAGAAACATCCTTTATATGAGCCCCTTGTGTTCTTCTTACAACCAGCATCTGGAAAAAGAAGTGCTATTTGCTGAATCTCTGTCCCGTTCCTGGATGTTTCCCAGGCCCAGTGAGAGGAGTTCACCTCTCCTCAGGAGTCTTTGGCATTTGTTGAGGCCAAAGGGGCAGAGCGGTTGCCTTTTCCCCATTGGGCTGGACACCTGCGGAACCCTGCCCCTCGGGAGACTGCACTCCTGCCCACTGTAGTGACCCAGCGCTGCCCAGTGAAACATCAAAGAGGAGAGAAATGTGCCATTAAGGTTTGTAGACATCTATCCTGAAAATCCACACCCACATCTAGAGAGATTGAGGGTCTGTCTGGCTATGAATAATGAAAATGGTCCAACTCGAGGGGTAGCACCAAGAATTTGAAAATATCACTGCATGCAATTGGATAACACTACGACCAATGGCAAAGATTGTAAAGGTGGAGCAAGACATTTCATCAGAAGCCACCTCCGGGGAACCCGAATCACACAAGTCAAAAACCCCCCTTTATGCAGAGCAGATGCCATAGACTTAAACAGAAAACTGATCTGCATAAAGGGGGATTCTGTTTTTGTTGTCCGGACTCTGATGAAGTATCTTGCTCTGCCTTAACAATCTTTGTTGCAGCACTGTCGTCATCTGTTTAGCTTGCCTCTGGCCCACCTATATCAGATTCACAACATGATTAGTGCACATGGCTCCGAGGACATGGGTAAAGAACAGCATTACTGATCGCCAGAGGGACTCGCCGAGCAAATTCAAATTGTGCTCTCGCGGGAACTCTGGACTTCCAGGGCAGTATACATCCCAAGTGCACTGAAATGTGCTGGGAGCTGCTCCTATGGTCTCATGTCTTCTACTGTCTCAGTGTGACGCCATGATGTGAGCGCATGTGGGATCATCTCTAGGTTGCAGGGGTGTCGGATGTGCTGCTTGTCATAGTGTAACAGAGCACAGGAGTAATGCAGCTCCTCTACAGGCACTAATGATGAGCTCTACATGGCAGAACATCGGAGCTTATAATTCATAGCAACATTTTGCATAAATACTTTGCATTCCATGAATGTCTCTGCTTCTTCCATAATGAATTTGATGTAATGAATAAAAGTTACTCCTGAGATGCGCTAAAGAATTGTAAGGTTGGTAGACCTGCAGCTTTTGTGCTGCTTCAATACTCTGTTGGAGAGAAAGGCTCGCCTAATAGTTAGCTGTAAATGTTTAAAGGTTGCCTATATTATTCCACAGGGAGATCAGTTAATGTAATGTGCAGATATCAGACCTAAAATGAGTGTAGACCCAGTGTGTGAAAATGTGAACACAGAAAATATAAGCGCCCACCATCACAAGATAAAGTGCTTAAGATTTGATCAAATAGTTCCTTCTCTACTGTAGAAATTTGATTTTACAACATGCCCAAAGACCAGGAGACAAACCTCATTATTAGAGTTGGAGAATCTAGGTCCACACGGCCCACTCAGACCAGTCATGGATTGATGGCATTCAGCCCTTAAAAGAAAATATTAGGCAAAAGAAAATAATATGAGTTTTCTGAGAGAATTGTAGACGGTCATTATACAAAATAAATATACAAGCAAAATATCCATGTAAATAATGTGGAGGAGTCAGTGTGCCAGCAAAGTGCTTGAGAGTAATATGGACTAAGATCTAAAATGTGTGAGCACAATAAGAAAGAAAGAAAGAAAGACTTAGCCAAAGGCGAGTTTTCTCTTGTGCTGTAATGTGTTTGTTTACATCAACATGAAATCATGGTTCCAGTCCTCAATCACAAAACTCTGCCGGTCTTCTTTATGTTGTTCAACAGTACTGGCCTATAAACTGGAAGGTAAAAGTGATAGTGACGGCAATACTATCTATTACTTTTACTGCTGGCAAAGAATAGTCTTGAAATATCTGGACATTTTAGTACCTCAGTCAAGGTGTTTTGAAGCTGACCTGTGGCAAAGTTGTAACCTGGCTATCACCAGACCAAGCTCAAATCTTTTAAGATTGAACATTAGTCTTGGAGTCTGCTGCTCTGTATTTTCCACAGCACAAGAGGTGTGATCTACGGGCATAGTTCAAATGACTCTGCACGCAATTGGATAGTCCCTCAACCAGTCAGACCAACGATCCGGGTGCGCCAGGTGCGTAAGACAGTTTGTGATTGTTCCCCACAGATTTGTAACTGAAGCAGGGTAGATAAAGTTGGAGGTTTCCAGCCTGAGATGCAGCGTGAAATCAAATGGGTTTACCCAATAGCAACGCTGTTGTTGTTGTATGACTATTTGAAATACACAATGGGAAAATGATACATGACAAGATCAAATAAATAATGCTGTTGTTGCCATTTAATGATGAGAACTTTTTCACTTATCCATTAAGGAATTCAGGTTTTGCAGCTGTTGTTGTTGTTGTTATTGCAGGTGCAATACTTTACATTTAAACATTGAACATAACATTCATAACAAACACAGGTAATAAAATCATACTCATCCCGTTGCACGGCAACTTTCTAATAAGCCTGGTGTAGGATCAGAAACCGTTTGTTCAACTGAACGCCCTGTGTATTTAACCATGTTACGATGGAATGAAGGCATTTATCATTAAAGTTAATCACCAGACGGCACACTATATTTGTAAATTGACCAATTTTCTTTCTGCCCACCTTGTCCATGAAGGTCTCTACTTCCGGACACCAACGTCAGCGGATTCATTGTAATGGTGAGGTGTTATAAAATATTCAAGATGGTTCTGTCCTCTGTCCTGCGTTCGTCTATCACCTTATGTTGGGTGCCTTCTCTCGACATCAGTGGTCTGCCTCGGTGCACTCCGTTCATGCGACGCAGGCCCGTCAACACCCGGTAACAATAAGGGCTACTGCCACATCTGGCGCAATTGCCGTGACAAATGCCTCAAATCTCACACATCCGCGTTTTTATAAGAAGTCTAATCCCATTTCCAGTTATTGCCCTCATTCGTCTCGCGTATTACCATTACTGTAGAGACGAATGACACTCCAGCAAGCTGCTTTCTCAGTCAGATTCATCGTCCAGCCGTTTCGCGCCGCATGGGTGCCAATGAGATCACAGCCCACATGTGATCGACATGCAGGTCATTTCCCCCTTTCCCCGCTCATCCGTTATCCAGAACAGAACATATAGGGTTATTGATTTATATTTATATGGAAGGAGGGTCATTTAAAGCCAACAAAATCACAAAGGCTAACATACCAACGAAATCTATAAGGTTTCTCCTCTTTCATGTCTCAAATACTTACCACAATTAGTCAATGAAAGAGGCATTACTTTCTTTTTGTTACAACGAGCAGAGCTGTCCATGGTCCTGAAGCGAGGCAAAGGGGATAGTGGCGTGGGCCAATACACAGTGGAACTGCAGGCTTCACAGAATGCAGTGTAGCCGAGGTCTACTCAGGTTGGCGCCTTGCATGATTGGCAGCCTTAGCCATCGGTGTGTGAATGGGTGATTGTGAGACATGACATTGTACAGCGCTTTGAATGCTCCGAGGCGTCGAAAAGCGCTATAAATGCGGTCCATTTACCATTTACTCTGTGCTCTGTACTGTGGATGTTGTTTATTGAGGCACAATGGGAACAGAGCGAAGAAAGCTTAAAAGTCGCCATCACAATGAACCGAGAGACCAACAACAGCAGTAGCAAACAGCTTTTGTTACAAATAGTCTCCCTTTGGCACACTACATCTTCCTTTCTCTGTTCTCTCTTTGTCCCTTCTTCCACACATTTCCTTTCCTTCTTTCTTTCTTTCTTTCTTTACAGAAACATATTTATGTTGGCTTGTAGGTAAAGGCAGGTTGGGCGGAGATAATCACAATGCCCATTTCACAAAGTTGACTATTAAAGGCCAAATAGCAAAAACTGATTGATGGGATATTCATATCACTTCTTAATCTCTGGTGGAAACAAGAGTGGTAGGGTATACAGAGTTCTGTCAGCAAACTGAGAATGTTTTTTTTTACAGAGATGGTTTTAAATCTAAAAAGTCACTCTTTCTTTCTTTCTTTGTTTCTGTCACACACACACACACACACACACACACACACACACACACACACACACACACACACACACACACACACACACACACACACACACACACACACACACACACACACACACACACATGCACATACAGCAGCCCAGCAGAGACGGGACCATCTGGTGGCTGACTCGTCCTTTGCAGAGATTAATTGCTGGTCTGCAGCTCCTATTCCTGAGTCTGTGGGTAGTCTTCTGCCGTGGAGGGGGACAAGAGGAGCAGGCACACTGGCACAGGCAAAGGGGATCTACCTGCACTGCGCTCTAATGACGGTGTTGTGAGGTCGGTCATACAGGACAGGTGATCAGGGGAGATAGGGGCACAGTCAGGGGGAATGAAGACACGTCTAGATTCAGGATTTATGGCTGTAGTTCCACTGTGTTTGTATGGGGGGCTTTGCTTGTATGTGTTTGTGTGAGTAGCTGCCAAAGTATGTGTTGTGTAGAGGCCTCCTCTGGGCAGGAAGCTTCTTGCTGATTACAGGCGCCAGTGGAGTGGCCAGCAGGTGTCTGCTTTGCTCTCCCTCTGTGTGTGTGTGTATGTGTGTGTGTGTGTGTGTGTGTGTGTGTGTGTGTGTGTGTGTGTGTGTTTGTTTGTTTGTTTGTGTCTGTTTATGTGTATGTATGTCTGTCAATGAGTTTGTCAATGCTGTCTTTGTGTGCATAGATGTGTGTATGTTTGTGCATTTCTTAAAGTGCCTATATGCACTCTGTGTTAAGTCTAGGTGTGTAGCTGCATGCCTTGGACAGTTTGATACACTACATTGCTGGGCCAAAAACCCTCTACACCCTACCTCCCCCCAAACAAACAAACACAAACACAGACAGACACAAACACACACACACACACACACACACACACACACACACACACACACACACACACACACACACACACACACACAGAGAGAGACACACACACACACACACACACACGCTGGCAGCACATTTTCAGGAAGGCGGCAGGGCGCATGGGATCCACTCTGCTCTGCTGCGCGCCTGTCCCGTCCCGGCTGTCTAAATGAATTAGTGACTAGCCGAGCCGCTAATCTGCCACGTCGCACATTCCAGCGCGGCTAACATCTGCGCACACCTGCGCGGCGCGCTGACACCCGCGCGCCACGTGGCCCCCTCCAGCTCACCTGCAGAAATCTCCCCTGATGAATCCCCCCGCGCCGGCTGTCAGCTGCTACGCATGGTGCACTGCGTAAGGGCTGATAATAAACGCTGCAAAAGGGATGGAGAGAGGAGAGATAGAGGAGGGGAAGAGGGGAACGAAGGAGAGAGAGAGATTGAGAGAGAGAGAGAGAGAGAAGGTGGAAGAATCAGGGCAGTGTTAATACTGCATTAATGCAAGGATTTGGTTTACGCGGTGTCCTCAGAGATGATGTGTGAAGCTGTAAGGTTGCATCTCGTCAGCTCAAGTTCCCCCGCCCACCTCCGTCAAACGGAGAACGCAGGGATGGCTGCTTCTTATGTTTTGGTGCATGTGAAAACAGTACACTTACTATCATCCCCCTCTCTCTCTCTCTTTCTCTCTCCCTCTTTCTCATTCGCTCTCTCCCTCTCTCTGTCTGACTAGAAGCACCCTTCCTAAATCTGTTCTGCCAGTCTCCCTCAAATTTACATATGTAAATGAGTGCTACTAGTGCTCATAGATCTGTAATTAAAAGAACGTCTGAAGCTTACAAACAAATGTCGCTCTCTATTACATTGCCCATAATATACTTTTGCACAGCCACTCATTCAAAAGACTGAGACCAGCACTCCATCTTCATTAGCCTACCTCTCTCCCAGCAGACTTATGCTAATATGTCCAGGAAATGTCAATCAGTCTTTTGGATCTGTGGCGTGACTGAACCTGCTGACTGCCCTCAGTCAGGCTGGTTACTGTATGCATGGACAGACCACTGTTATCACCAACCCTTCTTCACTACTTCAGGCACAGGTTTAAGCATATGTGAGCTTCACACGGAGCCCCATAACATAACACAGCGACAGCAGGTTAGCACATCTTGTTGCTAAGGCTGGTGCTGGATGCTGAACTTCACACACTGAGTTTCAATCCCAGGCGTGAACACTCCTAACTGGATTGAAGTATGAAGAGCGATCTCACTGTGGATGATTATGTGTGTGGTGTGTGTGTGTGTGTGTGAGTGTATGGAAGCCTGGACAGTGAGAAGACTGAGACATAAGAGTGTTGAGAAGAGGCCTATGTTGAGGCGTCCGTGTTGAGGTCCCGTATTGAGACCCGTGAAGCTGAACTCAATTCAGTCCAGAGGGCATTTGCTGAGCCCCACATCCTCGTATCACTGCATGCAATTCAGCAGATCGCCATCATTCGCCATAGTCATGGCCACCCGACACAACAGGTTTGGGCTTCAGACTGCTGCTGCTGCTGACATCCAAATGTTTTGCTCAGGCATCTGCTGGTGCCTGGTGCCTACACAAAGCCCTGGACTCACTCTTTATGATGATGAAGATTGGACAGCATCACCATAAAGCCTGTGGAGAATCTTGGGATACGAGCTGTGAGAGGCCCATGACCCCTGGTTGTGTGTGTGTGTGTGTGTGTGTGTGTGTGTGTGTGTGTGTGTGTGTGTGTGTGTGTGTGTGTGTGTGTGTGTGTGTGTGTGTGTGTGTGTGTGTGTGTGTGTGTGTGTGTGTGTGTGTGTGTGTGTGTGTGTGTGTGTGTGTGTGTGTGTGTGTGTGTGTGTGTGTGTGTGTGTGTGTGTGTATGTGAGAGAGAGAGATATCCATGAAGGATTTCCAATAATAACCCTTACTGTCTCCGCCACAGCATGCCACAGAAAGAATGAGGGGATTCAAACCCCATTTGTATTGAAGGGATCAGGAAGGACTATGATGGACTAAAGGTCATGCATTTCTAACCCTGCATCTCTCCCTCCCTTCATCTCTTTCTCTCTTTCTCTCTCTCTCTCTCTCCCTCTCTCTCTCTCTCTCTCTCTCCATATCTATTCCCTCATAACTTCGCTGAACAAGTCAGGTGAAAATGAAAGCCGCACACAGACCACTGAAGTGGGACAATGGCGATAGCTTCCTCCCCGTCACAGTGATGAGGTATTAGGAGTGCGCTCAGTGTGAAATGTTAAGTGCTTCGCTTCCAGACGTTCCCCTAACGCTACAAAATGAGTCTGCGAGGCAACTCCACCAGCACTGGGCCCACCCACACCCACACCCACACCCCCATCCACACCCCCATCCACAACCCCACCCTCTGTCCATTGCTAGTGGAGGGGGAACAGACAGCCCCTTTTCTGCTGTCCGCCATCAGCTCTGATGGGACCTTAATGAAGCTTAATTAAAAAGTCAATGGCGTCTGTAACAAAGAGCACCGTGTTTTAGTGTGTGTGTGTGTGTGGGGGGGATGGATTGAAGTGATGTTTGTTTAGTTAGTGGTGTGGTAAGACATGGAGCTAATGGATGAAAGACCTCCAATTTGCTGATAGATCTGGGGGGTGGAGAGGAGGGAAGGCAAGGGAAGGGGGGTGGATCATTTCACCATTAGAGGTAGGTCATTTTGTTTGCTCCAAAGGTGTGAGAAATAAATTGAATCTGACGAAATAAATGGGAACAAATGAGTGCTTGTGTGTGGGTGTGTGTGTATTTGTGGGGGTGTGGGTGTTTGTGTGTGCCTGCGTGTGTGTGTCTGTGTGTGTCTGTTTGTACAATTACAGCAATTACGAAATCTGGCGGTGAATGCCTCTCCTGCCTGGTGTTCCAGTCTAAAATGCACTCGCAGTTCCATCAAAGACAGAGCATCGGTCTTCTCTGAAATTTACACACAGCTTTCACTTCAAATACGTTTTGCCATTTTCATGCTCCCAGGGGCTTGTTTTCTTAACAAAGGATTGTTTTGAGGGACCAAAGACTGAAATGGCCATTGTAATGTATGGGGATTAAACTACACACAACAGTGTTTGTAAACACATAAGACATCGTTCCATTTTCTGATTATGTGCTCCCTCATTCAATCATCTGACAAAAATGGCACATTAGAAACAGTTAAAGCGTACGTGACGCTCTCTGCATTTCAGTATTTCATGCTATGATGCTACAACCCCCCCCCCCCCACCCTCTCTCTCCTGCTGTAGTGTTGTGTAAATGCTTTAATCTTATTCAGACTTGTCATTAGAGGGGCCTAACCCAGAGTCGTTATTCTCTCCCTGGGCCAAAAGCAGCCGACTATACAAATTAATTTGGTGGTGTTGGGGCTGGCTTGCAGTGCTTGCCTCTAATTGGCAAAAAGAGAGTCATACCCTAAGGGTTACTTTAGTGTGGTGGGATCCAGAGTCAATTTATTGATGGAGGGAATCATTGGGGGTTTAAATTGGTCACTTTTTTGTCTTTTTGGTGTTGGTGGACAATACTAGACTTGAGGCCTGTTGGTGTCAGTTTGACATTTATACATGTATGTTTTGCTCTCATAGCTGTGAGAATGCTGATGAAGATCAGCAAAATATATAAATACTCCATCTCTCTCTCTCTCTCTCTCTCTCTCTCTCTCTCTCTCTCATTCACACACACACACACACACACACACACACACACACACACACACACACACGCACACACACACACAGTCATAATGTAGCATGCACAAATGCTTTCATAACTCTCAGAGGAAGCTGGCCCATGACCCATTGAGCCGCAGCCCTCTGTGGGTCAGCAGATCACAGGGTTAGGCCATGCAGGCCCAGTGGTGCTGATCACACGCGTGTGCAAGAGGACCGCTCCCGCACCCCCTCCTCCCTCCTCCCTCCTCCATCACTCCCTCACTCCCTCCATCACTCACTGTCCTAGTTCTGCTTCTGTTGTTTCTCTCTCATTCTGTCAGTATTTCTGCTGCTTCGGTTTTTTTGGCCTCTCATTTATTCGACAGTCAGAGCTGGCCTGCAGCGCCTGACTGGTTGGTCTCCGTGGAGATGTCGACCCAAGCAGCCGGGTCTGAAGTGATTATGTGAGGCAGTGTGAATGTGTTTGTTTCTCTCTCTCTCCCTATCTCTCTCTCTCTCTCTCTCTCTCTCCTTTTTCATGTGGGAGAGTGTGTGTGTGTGTGTGTGTGTGTGGTCCCTGGTTTGGCCCACACATGATTCACTCAATGCTGCTACTTTGTACTGACAGATGCAATCAGCACGAGAGGGCTAAGGAGACGGATAGCAAGAGGAGGGGGAAACTGAGCAGGAACTGACGGCCAAATATGGGGGACAATGAGGACAGGCAGGCGGCAAGAGGAGAAGAAGAGCAGGTGAGGAGAAGGAGAGGGAGCGGAGGAATACGCAGGCCTGCAGGAAGAGGAATGGAGCAGGAAAACTGGAACCCTACCATGGGAGCCACATACTGTGATACTCTGACCTCCTTTATTGACTGTAAGAAACGGCAGAGACAGAGACAGTGAGAGAGAGAGAGAGAGAGCGAGAGAGAACACACAAGGGGGTTAAAAAATTATTGTGTGTGTGTGTGTGTGTATGTGTGTGTGTGTGTGTGTGTGTGTGTGTGTGTGTGCATGTGCGTGTGCGTATTGTGCACACGTGTGTGCGTGTGTTATGAAAACGTGCCAGGTTCCCTCATGTATGCATTTGTGCTTATTTTTACCTTTGAGAACATCTTGTGTGAACATTGTGTGCGTGTGTGTGTGAGTATGCGTGTGTGTATGTATGTGTGTGTGTGTATATGTGCGTGTGTGCGTGTGTGTGAGAGAGTCAGAAAGACAAAAACAGAGAGAGAAAGAGAGAGAGAGAGAGACATTGTGTGTGTACATGTGTGTTTTTTTTGTAAGACAGTGTTTGTTTCAGAGCGCCGTTCCTTAAGATCTGATTGGGGCTGCCTTCAATTCCCCAACTAATTATTATGCAGATTCATCTGAGCATCCCATCCCCCCGGGACTGACAGACATATTTTCACATTACTGAGAGCGACACTCTACACACCAGGACTTCTCAGGCATTCGACTTAAAGCACTTTATTCTGGTGTGCTCGTCAAGGGGCTGGACTCAGTAAAGACTTCAGTTCAAATGAGACGTTCCAAACAGACTGAGCTGTATAGCCTACATTTGACTGGCAGGAAGAATTTCAGAGGCACATTATCGCCAGTCTATTTAGGCCGCTGTGTTTGTTGTCAGGATCGCTGAGAGCTGGCTAGCCTCTTTGGTGGCTCACAGCAATCCAGATCAATCTCTAGATTGTTTATGATGTGAGAATCATAAGTATAAAGACCAGTCTCTCTCTCTTTCCCCCTCCCTCTCTTTCTTTGGAAGTATGAATCAGTCTATCTTGTGAGCTGGCTGGACTCAAATGAGTTTGGCGGAAAACACTTTTTTGAAACTTTCTTTTTCCCACTCTCCCTTTCTCTCCGCCCCCCACCCCACCCCCCTCCCCGTCTTGCCAGTGTTTCTGTTCTTCAAGTTTTCTCTTTGAAACGGTTTAATCTCTCCGCTGCTTATGCAAACAACACAGTCAGTAATTAACCCAGCACAAAAGCCGTCATCAGGACCTGTTACAATTCATTATTTATAATATCTCGCATTGTCTTTTTAAGTGCAGCCAAGCAGCCAAATTACTTTCTCTCAGTTTCTACCCCCTCTCTCTCTCTTTCTCTCTTTCTCTCTCTCTCTCTCTCTCTCTTCCTCCAGTGGTCCTGTTTATTCTAAAAGAGCGTCCTTCAACGATCTCCTTTTCAGGACGGCGTGGCTGAACAGAAGAAAGCCAAGACGTGGTTTATCGCCAGCTAGCAGACAAATCCACTCTAAATGGCCACAGATACTCTCGCGCAGCCTTGCCTAATCCATCAGCAAATTCATCCTGGGACTGTCTGTTGATGTGGAGCTGTTGTTGATGTCTGTGTTTTTTTCCTCCTCCTCCTCTCCTCTTCTCTCTCCTCTCTTCTCCTTCCCTTCTTTTGTGCTCCTTCTCTTCTGTGTGCACAGCCTCTTGCCTCTTCAACTTGAAGGGGAATTATGTTAATGAAAGGCACAGAGTGGAGAGTGGATAAACAAACCGTTGAGCCATCAGGCTCCCCCTGCAAGGGCAGACGTTGGTATGCACCACTGACATTAAAACACATAGCACATATTTCTGTGGGCAGCCTCCATTTTTGTGGTTGTGCAAGATATGGGGGGTTGTGTGTTTGTGTGTGTTTGTGGTGGGGGGGAGGTCCTATAGGCTTCCAAGGGAGTCTCTCTCGCTCCATCTCTCTCTCTCTCTCTCTCTCTCTCTCTTGTCACGTCACTATGGGAGCAAAAGTTCTCAAGGAGACTTTCCTCTTCACACTTTCCTCAGAGCTTAATTCCCTCTGAATTGGCCCTGTCTTTTTCAGGCGAGTGCCCAGTAGACTCATAACAGACTCATAACAGCACAAGGGTTCGGGATTAGTACCAGGGGAGTGGGGCTGTGTCTTTGTGTGGACAACAGGGACAGTAGTCTGTCTACCCAAGTTGCTCTCGCTTTTGTTTCCCCAATTATCCAGTTACTTCCGTTTATTTATTATGTTTCCCTGCACGATATTTTCTGATGGTCCCCTTCCATGGCAGTGGGTATTTACTGCCCTGACCAAAGAGCCCATTCAAGATCTGTAGTCTGTCATAAGAAATGCTGACCCAGGATCATTGCTCTCTTCATCAGACAACAGTGTTTCCTTTCAGATAAGGACTGGACTGCTGTGTCGGTGAATGTCCAGTCTTGTGCAAACTGCATTCCCAGACTCATTCTGTTTCCTTTTATGAAGACACATGGAGTGGGTAAGAGGGATGTCTTCCCATACCTTCACCTATGGCCTCATTCTCTCTGAAAAGCAATGCAGACAAAGCCACGTCCTGATTTGTTTTTGTACCACAAATTAAAATAATGAAACGATATGTGTTTCAATTGTGAGGAGCCTCTATAGCGAGGCATCTTTTCCCATTGAGACTCGGAGCCATTCAAGGATCCGAAAGAGAGTCTTCTGTAGATATTTTATGCGCTTTCAGCTTTCAGCCACTGGAGTCTAAAGTGAATATGGCCACAAAGTACTTATCTATCAGGGTTTCTTTTCAATTGTTTGACTGAATACATCACTTAGAATGAGGACTTTATATGAAAGTGTCTAATAAATTATACTGTAGCTGAGCAAATGGAATGCATTCCTCTTTGAATCTTTGAAAACTGTGTTTGACAAATGAACATTCAGTGCAAGTCAGCACAGATTGGGCTCTTTTTCCACATCATGCCCAGAAAATGTGTAGAATGCTAGCAGCTAGTGGAATAGAATCTGTTTTTCTGGTCAAAGAGACAGAAAGGTTGGAACCAGCTGGCTATCATTCCAAAATAAAAAAAGCGTAAACACGTCAGTTACATTAAAAAAAACCAGGTGAATCAGGTGAACTTTTCAGAGACCATTGTTCCTTTCAGTCTTCTCCTTCTTTATCAAATCACCATTTGTCTCACTCCTTGATCAATCTTTTTTCCTGATTATTCTAGTCATCTATCATCATTGAGTGCTATCAAAATGCCCCCCTGATCATTTATCCCCATCTCCCTATGCTTCATTATTAAAGCCAAATGGACTTGAATAGCACATTTCCATTTATCCTTTTTGTTTCAATTCCATGTTTTAGTTGCTTCCTGTTCCCTTCTGTAAGAATCTGTATGAAATGGATAAGCCTCCCAGTGGGTAACAATAGTCCAAGCACCAACTCTCACCCCAGCCCCCTGCCCAATGATACCTGGTCTCCCAGCCTCCCGACTGCCCCCTGTCCACCCACACGTCCCCAGCCATCTCCAACAAACACCCTGCCTCCGCCGCCCCACCTCCCATGATGCCTTGTTGTAATTGAGTGAGTGTCGGGACCCCGGAGTCTTGTGCGTCCACACTCTCTAAGCACTCTAATTGAAGTGCAAATTCAATACTCCCTCATCAGGCTCCCGCTCGCTGCGCCTCGTGCTCTGACACGCCTCAGGTAATTACATGGAGACTGGCACTTCAATCATCACTCCGACACACACACACAAGCACACACACACACACACACACATACACATACACACAAATACAAACACAGAGAAAAAAAACAAACAAACACAAGCACACACATCCCGAGCAAACGAGCAAACAAATGACGGCACAGAAAAATACAATTTGCCATTTCTATTTGTAGGGCTCATGAAATGGAGAAGGAGTAACCAAAACAGGCGCATTCCTGCCGTTCTCCTCCTCCTCTCACCATCCCCATCTTAGACTTTTGTTTTAATCTCTTCGACTTTGTTTCATCATTTCCATTTCATTGTTTGGCATTCATTTAGCTTTGTCCCCGGTGCCTCCTAGTATTACAGTCTTCCTCTTTAATGTGCAGGTAACCCAATTCCTCTCTGAAGAATGCCTCATTATTTGTCTAAAGACCAGTGAGGAGGTAAGTGATATATACTCACATGGGCTGGCATAATATTATGCACGTAAAATCTCATATGAAGAAATGCATTCCTTTTTCATATGTATATGTCAATAAAAGACTGTGCGTGCGTGCGTGCGTGCGTGCGTGTGTGAGTGCGTGCGCGCGTGTATGTGTGTGTATGTGTGCATGTGTGAGTGTGTGCATGTGGGAGGAAGGTATCGCCACTTTAATTAAAATTCCTTTATTTTCTCTCTGCTGGTCCCCAGTGGACAGCACTTCTCCCCACCACGTACTTATTTGTGTGTAATTACATCAAAACTCCTTCAGAGGAAAAGAGGGGGTGGGGGTAGTGGGGTGGGACTCCAGAGCATGCCAGATCTCCTTCAGATAACTGAGGCTGGTGATGTGGCAGCAGTGAGTCAGGACAGAACAGGATGCCAAACACAGGCTTGAGAAAAAACAGGTTGCTTGAGAAGGGGTGAGAGGAACGGGGTACAGCACAGTATAAAGGCCGTGTCAAGACTTTACATCTGATAATCCATAGTATGATGTAACATAGCCTTGTGGTCTTGAGAAATGACCTTAGTTTCGGAAATGTTTAGCGACAGATTATACTCACTCAAAGAATAGCAAGACAACGGAATTGAATGATGGATGTTTTTGAACTGGCATGCAGGTCATCTCTCAAAACCAAGGGTGAGAAATACAAGGTTACATACTTGAAATCCATGATGAGATGATACAAGTACCTACTGATCACAGTAGTTTATAGTAACTTCGACACCCTGAAACTCAAATCCAAGACGGCGCACCGGGGTACGTATTCTGTTAATGTTGGACTTCTTTCCTCTTGTTTACGACGTCTTTGTTCCTTGTCCAAACTTTTTTCCCCAGCCATCCTCCTCCCAAAGATTTTTTTTTAATCTTTTCGTATTGGCTCAAAGCTATCCTCCCTACAGACAACAGATTGGAACAGGAAGACACAGCATACTTCACTGAGAGAGGGTAGAGAGAGACAGAGAGAGAGAGAGAGAGAGAGAGAGAGAGAGACAGAGACAGAAAGAGACAGAGAGAGCATGCTTTGGAACTTGTTTACTTTTGTAGGAAAACAAATTAGCAAATGCAAACGGAATGGAAGTCTATATTCCCTCTTTCTTGCGTCTGAAGATGCTTTACTCCAAAAAGTGATAATTATGTTTTTTTTTTCTTCTCCAATATATGTACAAAGCAACAGTGTTTGCCAACTCAAATACACCATTGACTTCAGTTGAGAAAAATGAGAGGAGACCACAGAAAGGCTTTGAGGTCATCAAAACACCAATTAGGCAGTGCAAGTCTGTAATTCAGATATATCTTTCACGCATGCAGTGTCTGGGCCTTGTTTGTCAAAAGCTTAGCTATTATTAGCAACACCTTTGATAACTTAAACTTGAAGCTGTTTCATTTAAGCGAGACTGGTCAGAGACCCCTTCATGAAGTTACAAAATTGTCATTTTTAATTATTTAAACTCATGTCATGTCTCGATAGAGAAATAAAAAAGAATGGCAAACTAACAAAAAAAAGAGAACACAACATAGTAAACAGTAATTTACTGTAAAGATCAAGGAGAAAGCAAGAAAGCATTTGTTTGCAGTATCTTCTGTTTCATAACAAAACTATTTCTGACCATATCATTATTTCCCCATTTGTTTTGCAATCAACCAGCCATTCAGAGTTTACAGAGCAATTTAGCCCTATATGCAACAGTAAGCCAACAACAATTATCTCAGAGGCAATAGAAGAATGCTGGAGCATTTATTTTTTAAGCATAAGAGGCAAATAGAATTTCAGTTATTAAGTTATTAACAATAATTCAAAACAAGAATTGATTTAATTTATGTTGAATCTAATCTGAAGCCATTAGGCTATTTTGTCTGAATGCACCTTTATTATGACTAAGTCTCAGAAGTGCAACATGGCAATGCTCAAAAGAGCAACATTGGCCTAATCCTATAGGCCTACACAAAACACATAAGTAGACTTGTGATTTTTATTTAGCATTTAGTTGACATCATTGTAGCCAATGGCCTAAACAACACTTTTTATTTTATTTTTATTTTATTTTTTTAAATATGACTACTTGATTTAGGCCTACTATGATTTAGGCTACTTTGCACAGATTTCTCTTGCCAAATGTATTCGCTTAAGTAGGCTATAGCAGACTTATTGGTAACACTTTATAATAAGGGTACATGAATTCTCATGAACTAATGCATGAATTAATGCATGAATTATGCATTAGTTAATCCATTAATATATCATGAATCATTATGACTTAACATGAATTCACTGATTGTCATTAATGAATTAATACATAAATAACTCATCATCTTAAGCATTAAGTACGGTTGGCACATCATCATGAATCATGATTAATTAAGCATGATCATGATGACTTTTTGTCAGACAAAATCTTGGACATCACCGTCATGGAGAAAAAAGAAAAGTAATTACACATGAATTCATGTTAACTAAATGTCATGAATTATCATGAGTAAATTCATTAACTCATGCATTAATTATACATGGAAATCTCATTAATAAACATGAATTAATAGTATGTCATTAATGACATCAGGTATGGACAACAAATTCATCTTGAGCATTAGGTAGTGGGTAAATCATTATGAATAATGATCAATTACACATGATCATGGTGATTTCTAGGTATTTGAAATGTGCTCCAAGGGGTAAGTAAACTATACATTAACTCATCATGAACTAATTAAGACCATTTTCAGAGAATATCGAAGAATCCACTTCTTTCGTCAGTGATAAAGAAGGGTCCATTTACCACTTTAGGTGAGGGGCCACAAACATGATGAACTCATGAGTAATTCATCATTAATTAATGTAAATTGACCATTTTTGCATGACTTCAAACTTCATGCATTTCAAGCACCACCTGTTCATCACTTTATCTGAGGGGCCACAGACATGGTTAACTAATGAAAAGATAATGCTTAGCTAATGAGGACATGCCTATATTTGAACAATGTGGATTCTTCGATATTCTCTGAAAATGGTCTTAATTAGTTCATGATGAGTTAATGTATAGTTTACTTACCCCTTGGAGCACATTTCAAATACCTAGAAATTATCATGATCATGTGTAATTGATCATTATTCATAATGATTTACCCACTACCTAATGCTCAAGATGAATTTGTTGTCCATACCTGATGTCATTAATGACATACTATTAATTCATGTTTATTAATGAGATTTTCATGTATAATTAATGCATGAGTTAATGAATTAACTCATGATAATTCATGACATTTAGTTAACATGAATTCATGTGCAATTACTTTTCTCCATGACGGTGATATCCAAGATTTTGTCTGACAAAAAGTCATCATGATCATGCTTAATTAATCATGATTCATGATGATGTGCCAACCGTACTTAATGCTTAAGATGATGAGTTATTTATGTATTAATTCATTAATGACAATCAGTGAATTCATGTTAAGTCATAATGATTCATGATATATTAATGGATTAACTAATGCGTAATTCATGCATTAATTCATGCATTAGTTCATGAGAATTCATGTACCCTTATTATAAAGTGTTACCGACTTATTTTATCTGTCATTACACTGTATTCTCTTTACTATCCCTTATGAAAAAAAACCTTATGCAAACAATAGTATTTTGGGACAAAAGCTTGGTTAAGGATCAATGTCTGAAGTTGTGGCCAGGTTCACTATCCTGTTTTCGTCAGGTGTTTGGAGTTTGCCTTTTGATATGGCCTGATTCAGACATTTCTCCACATTCATCAGCTAGCTGGCAAATATTCCAAGCTACATGTAGGCTGCTGTAGGAATGGTTCTTTGTGACCTGAGGGGATTCAGGTTTTATGTTAATGTGGGTGCAAGCAATTAAACACAATGTGTTTGATTAGTGAAAAGGGTCGTCTGTTATATTCTTAAAATGATAAAGCTCAGTTATCATTTAAAGCTAGGCGGCCTATATCATACTGTCAGTAGGCCTACTTTAGTCACCTTGAGAAACAGAGATCTATGTGAAAACTCGGCAGATTTCTCCTTTAAAGAGTTCATGACCACAGTTCCTATATTTGAGCTGTCTTTTCCCTGCAATTGGAACCATGTGAATGCCAAGGTGAATGTCCCTTTTGAAAACTGCAGGAGAGACTATTTGTAATTGTTTGACTGAATATGAACACAGAATGTAGGATAGGTCTATTATAGAGGAAGGATAGCCTATGCTACAGAACATGTTAGCCCACAGAATGGAATAGAATATAGGCTAATCTATTAAAGTTATTAAAGTCATTGGGCTATACAGAAAATGACTACATTTCTAATACAGAAAATGCATTTGGCTACAGTGATAAATACGGAGTGGCCTAAGTCCATATGCCCACATGACAAGATGAGAGACGTCTGTCATGTTATTCAAGATGTGAGAACTCATGATGTCATATTATGTAAAGTGTTATGCAATATGTAGTACAGGAGTTACACTGGCTACATTACAGTACTACACACATCTTTGTTTGTACTGCGTATGAAGCATCATGCTTTATGTGGATATTAGCCTACTGTGATTCACAGTTTGTAATCTAGGGCGACGTTCTTCAGAAAAGTCTCAGCTGGTCAACTAGATTGCAACCAACCCAAGTTAGTTGACAACTGAGAGAATGCGCGTGCTAACGTTTGCGTCATAGCCATAACCCGGACGTGAAGAGCTCTGGGGAAAAACTCCGATCCGGTCGAAGAAAAGACCAAGGAGAGGTGAGTTTAAAGAATGTAGTAGCTGTTTAATCCTACCTTTAATGTGTGTGTAGGTCTGTGTTGCTAGTTACTTTGGCGGTAGTCTGGTCTGTGTTAGTGCGCAGTAGCTATCTTTCACGAACTCTTCAAAACCAAGCAAAGGTGGGCTCTGTTATGGTAGAGTTCAGTTTACGAGATGGCCATCTGGTAGCTTCGATTGAATTGTCTACAGAGACTGTTTAGGTTGTTCATCATTTACATGAAAGCTTTTCAATTCCTAGTATACGGCTCACAGCAGCTTTCAATGATTTGGTCTGTGGCTCGGTAGCAAGTTTAGGATTTAGCAAATATTAGCTGGCTAGCATCAGCTAACGTCAGTTTCTTGTTTTGCCAGCTGCAAGGCTTCATGTAATAGCTAACTGCCTTGGTGCCTACTGCCTAGCTAGCTAACTGTTATCACAAATACGTGGCTAATGTAGTCCTGCGAAGTTGCATGATATGCTTATGGTTCAAACATGAACGTTGTCAACAAGCATTCTTCTACCATGTTAGCCTGTTAGTCAGTCAGCAAACCTAAAAGGTTGTAAAGTAGGATCAACTCAGGCCTATTAGCCTACACTGAACATGAGAGTTCAGCTCATGCTTGAACAGCGAGTTAGCCTAGTCGTTGGAATGTTTGTATTGTTTTGTTAGCCGGCTATGCTAGCGTGGTTTTGTGACTGAGGCTGGATCAGAGCTGTGGTCCTGCACAGCCAGCTAGCTATTTGTGAGACTTCTGCTTGGCTTACGATAAGATTGCTGTACACCTTAGGTAAAACATTGATTATTAAACCTTAATTTGCAGGTACATGCGAACGATATTGATGACTTATAGCTGTCTGTTTGTGATGTAATGAATTGATAGCATGTCTGTGTGGAGACACTGATTTGGGAAGAGGCAACGTTGGATCAAGTCTTTGTAGAGGCCTGTGTGTCAGGAATATACCCATTGCCAGATAAAGAACCATACTCCATCGCTTTCTCTTCAAGAAGTGAGCACAAAGCGCATGCGTAGACATTGGCCTCTGTGTATCCAGCTAAATAGTGGCGTTTTATTTTTGCATGCGCAGTGCAGCGCTGCAGGGGTGCTTTGTGCCAGTGTGTGCTCCATCGAGATTGCGAAGAGACGGGCCGGAGTAGGCTACTGCATTGCAGAACACTGATCGTTTAACTAGAAGAAAGTGGGACAGTGATGCGTTGGTTCCGTGAAATATGCATGTAAACGTGAACCAGGGACACATGTCGTGAAAAGTGGGTCCTTTGGCTCTCCATCTGCTGTCTTGCCTCTAGACATTTCCACTTCAGAATGAGCTTTACGCAAGGACTCAACCCAACCCAACACCGAATATTAACCCTTTTAGGAATAGGTGCCCTCAAAGTGATAGTATTTAAATACCTTCTGTTATTGATGAAATGTAAACAGTAACTCACTTGATAGCTTCAGTTACCCATGCTTGCTTTCATAGGCTGTGGAGTTTGCTCACATTCTACAGGTTCCCATGCTCCGTGAGAAGTTTGAGTCCAACCCCAGTGTATGGCTTTAACAGCCTTGCTTTAAACTATTTCCCTTCAGTCTACAGCCCTCTTAGGCACCTGTTCTACACCTGCTCTCTGCCCTCAATAATAAACCAGATCCCCTATTTCTCTCTCTCTCTCTCTCTCTCTCTCTCTCTGCATGTGTGTGTTGGGCCAGTCCTCTTGACACCTGTTTTTTTCTGAACCAGGCTTTGTCAGCAGACATTACCAACAGGGATGAGTAAGCAAGCAGGTGCAATCTGTGCTTGTGTGGGTACAGTGCTCATCTGTAATTTGTGCAATTTGTTAATAGTTGATCTGGTGCTTAACTGGTGTTGTGCAGTTTGATAATGAGCCCAAACTGTGGCTACTGTGCATATTCAAGGCAAGAGTTCCATTTGCATACTTCTAGACAATGTATAGGGATCTCAGGCACTGTGCCAGAATTTATTTGCACGCCGGGCTGTTAAAGATTTGAAAATATTGCAGATAGTGATATAAGCCTAACAGTGTCAACATTTCTTGATAACTTCAGGCCCATACTAGGCCTACATCTTATTTACCTTTACCTGATTGTGTTAACTCCTTTTAAACCTGGTTTTGATGTAACCAACCTAAGTAACTTTTTGAAAGAACACAAATACAAAAAACAACAACAACAAAAAAGCAAACCCGGTTTTCATTTCATCTGACACCCTTTTGAATCTTTGAAAAACAAACACAAAACCCTTAAATTTACATTATGCAACACCCACTGTGTTTTACCCCAACTAGATGGTATCTGTCAGGCTAATGCAAACCCTGATCCTGTCTGTCACCCCCCGTATTGGAAAGTGATACGTAGGCAGCCATTTGGTGAGGTCATACCCCTGCCTGGAGAAACTTCCTATTATAACACCAGCCCAAGCGTGTGCACTTGTTCACACACAAGTTTGGTGTTGGTGCAAACAACATTGGCTGTACATGAGCTTACTTTCGCCTGAAGATTCAGTTTTAGATTATGTCTAATGCTAGATTAACCATGTTACTGTGATGGGTACTTTTTAGCTTGCTAAAAGTGAATGTATTTTTGATACGCGTCTTAAATGATTGATAGTGTTTCAGTATGAGTGCTTATACCATTAGACTATATTTTTTTAGATGGTCAGAAAAGGAGTTGGTTTGTATGGTCTGTAGAGGTAGTACAAAGCAAGGTCCTAACAGCACCAAAACATCCCATGCCACACTGGAAGTTGGTTCGGAGAAAATTGCTTGCTAAATGCATAAATTAATACAAGATGTGATTTTAGCTCATAATTTGCTGTCACTGCCGGATGAAAGCAAGAAAGGCAGTAGATTGGGCTGTGGTGAAGTGCTTCCACCTGAATGTGTGTTATTGAGAGACTTTTTCAACTTCTGGAGAGATAAAGCATAGAGTAAAGTTTTGCCTCCGGTTATCTGGGTTTGAGTCAGCTTTTCTGACAGGAGCTCACCGCCAGCTGAGCAGATTTGTACTTCTCTCTCTCTCACTGTAAGTGTGTGTGTGTGTGTGTGTGTGTGTGTGTGTGTATATGCATGTGATGACTCAGTAATGTTCTGTTGAACCGATGAGGAGCTCACAAAATATCCTCCATCACTTTGCTGTCTTGCTGAAAGTGTTCAAATCTAAAACTTCTCCCTCTGTCTCTCTCCACACACACACACACACACACACACACACACACCTCCCACTCCTTCAAAATAAAGCAATCCATCAATTAGTGTGTAGCTCCATTTAAAACACGCTCACCCCGAGCTCTCATGAAATTACCCGTAATAATAATCTGCTGCGCTAATTTACCAGCCTGGACTGGGAGCAAATGAACTGAAATATTTTGATACTGTTGCACAGATTTTGAGAGATCGGCCATCATGGTCTTTTCCCCCCTATTGGTGGATTTAATTGGACATTTTAGGCTAACAAGTGAGTAACATTTTGAAACGTTCCATAACTCGTAGGCTAAGATGCACTATGGCCTGCATTGTGCTGATTGCGTTCACCCCCTGTTACCCACACAGGCACGCAGTGCAAACGTTTAATAGATAACAATTTATATTCATCATGGAAAGGTCAAGCCACAGTTTTCTTGCAGCAAAAACAACAATTTGTAAATTGAATAGCTCAAAACACAGGAAGGAAGTTTGGCAGGTAAACAGCCCCCGGCAAAAGCTCTGCCTCTGCCCTGTGTGGAGGACACAAAGAAGGCATCGGTGACGTGCCGGAAATAAACGACTCCCTGCTCCGCTCGACTGCCATGTCTGGGTGTGTGAGCTGACCGAGCCAGGCCTTGAGCTCTTTAGAAGGGGGAACAAAAGCCCCAGTCCCCTGCTTCTCAAGGGGGGGAAGCGGTAGCGGGAGTCTGGCCTGGCAGGCAGATCTATGCACCGCTTTTGTGGCGGAACAGCAGTGCTACAGACAGGCTTGGATGCAGCCATGAAGGCGATTGTGAATGGAAGTGAATAGCTGGATGAGCCCAATAGCACACACCAAAAAAAAACAGTAGCTCTGTGACCATGATCGAGTGGATATCTTTCCATGTTTGGCTTGTGGTTTTCAAAATGATAAAGTGTGGATTGTGTCTGACAACACGTCCTTTGGCCCGGGTTTACCTGCAAAGGCCTATTCTGATGTTGTCGGTCAAACCTTTGGACACGGCCTTCTTTTCTTCTGCCCTTTTCCTCCATTCTGCTACAGTGCAGATGCTCCCATCTACAGGTGATCCCTCTCTGTCACGGCAAAGATCTGGGATGACTTCGATAAAGGAGCTGCTGAGATCATGCTTGCTCCCCCATCCCCACCGTCCCCCGTCCACCCCCGGACCGGTCACTTCTCCCGCTGCAGCTCACCTGGCGCCGTGAGGAGCTGCGGAGGCGGATGTGTGGGTGTGTTCTGCTCCGCTGGTGCTGCATGCGGCCGCACCTGGCCTCGGTCACAGTGCAGCGTGCCGCCGTGTGAGCCTGGTGAGAGGGCCAACAGTGGGGCAGTTCACATGAAGGTGCGCATGATCACCCCGCACACCGGCTCCCCTCTGCTGCTCTGGAACGGATGTGAGCGTGGGCTAATGGGACCTAGCAGCATGGTGTGTGTGTGTGTGTGTGTGTATGAGAGAGAGTGTGAGAGTGAGCATATGAGAGGGAGAGGGAGAGTGTGCAAGAGGGTACAGTGTGAGCGAGTGTGCTATGCGAATGTGCTCATTTCTTGTCTGCTGCTGATTGTTGTATTGCTGTAGAGAGATGGCAAGAAGGGTTGAATTAGTTTGCATGAGAGGAGGGAAAATTGAAATATGGATTGGGATTTGGGACATGTCTGCCTCCATACCACAGTCTGCTTTTAAGACCTTGCAGCTGATATTGTTTTTCGGTCCAGAGTGTGAGGCAGCTACGTGTGTCTGTGTGTCTGTCTGTGTGTGTGTGTGTGTGCGTGTGTGTGTGTGTGTGTGTGTGCACGCGCTATGGTCTTTCCATTCCTGTGGAGTCATTTTCAGCTCTCTCCATTCCTCCCTTTTCCCCCGCGCTCAGTAACTGGGAAGAGGGCCCGCCATCAGAATGCACCTCACACTCCCTCACAGAGAAGCCAGGCGCCGGTCTATGGTGCTGTTAAACCAGCTGGTCACACGCTAGATCTGTGTTTGCCTTTCACGTCAAGGAAAACGCATGCTGTGCGAGACGAGATTTGCATGCGTAAGAGAAGAACTTTTGTTTTTCAAATCACCGCACTCTGAAAAGCTGAAGTTCACGGAACAATAACGTGCAAAGTTGCTCAGCAGTAGAGAAGCAGGAGTTTTACCCCTTGGCTGGTGAAAAAAGAATAATACTTTTATTTTTCATGTGATTAATTGCATGTGAATTTGCAGTAATGAACTCTTTCCACCAAGGTAGACTTCTCACATTGTAAACAAAAGCCAAAAAGACTGTTTTATGCACCTTACAATGTGTACAATGTACATTTAGCATCCTATATTAGATTCTATATTTAATATACACCTTACATATTATTATTATTACGTTATGTAGTTCCTATTTTAACAGCTGATTTGAGTGTAGATAACACTTAATAGTTATTTCTGTAACATCAGCTTGGGCCACGTATTGATTTTCATAGTCTGTCTGTGAATATGCTAAACTGATACCCTACGGAGCTCTTAAATAAACACAATAGCTTACCTAACGTCTATTCAGCAATCCACTTATAATGCCCTAAGGACCAATAAGGCAAGAAATAACAGGTCCTTTTCTGGACTTTTTCAACCCATTAAAAACAAACAAACAAACAAAACAGCTGATTGCACTACTTTGGAGCCAGATTTCTATTTCAGTTGCAAACCTTTGGTATTTCCTGCAGCCTTAACATCTCACCAAAGACATCACACACACTTCCACCCACCACTGATAGGTAATATCGTAACCACACACACACACACACACACACACACACACACACACACACACACACACACACACACAGGGTCTTATCTTGGAGTCTAGGCAAATAGTCTAGCAATACCTTGATTATCTTGACCATTGATTGCCTTACACTTTGTCCCATTCACGCTGGATCCAGGTAGGCTGCTTGTAGGTGAGATATGGACCTGCTTGTGGGTCCTTCTATAGCTCCTGTGTGTGTGTGTGTGTGTATGTGTAAGTGTGTGTGCTCCACCACACTACCCCAACACAACATGTGCACCCTTGTAACGGCTGTCATTAATGCAAACAGATGCAAGATGCTTCAGAGAATGATTCTGATAATGTGTTTACTGTCAGCAATCAAAGTAGCGCATAAACAGTCATAAACGGCGCCTATTCCAGCGACAGGGTATGCAAACAACAGTGTGTGTGTGTGCGCGTGTGTGTGTGTGCTCTTGTGTGTGCGTGTGCCACCATGCTACTGTCTTCGGCATCTCTGTGGCATCTAAGTTATCTCCTATTCTCCTGTCCTTCCTTCTATCTATCGCTCCCCACTCATAGACTGGAATTGTTGCCAACGATGCAGCAGACATTTCAACCCACTCTGCCCCCTCTGAGGAGGCCAGTTAGAAAATCAGTGTGTTTGTCTTGACTTATACACTCCGTGTGTGTGTGTGTGTGTGTGTGTGTGTGTGTGTGTGTGTGTGTGTGTGTGTGACTGTGTGTGTGTATAGTGTGTCTGTGTGTGTGTTGGTTTGTTGGTGAATGGTTGGTGCTGTATGTGGTATGGCAGGAATCTCACTCATTATCTGAGCTGGCATCCTGAGTGTCTGCGCTATCTGGGCATCAATGGGAGATGCCCATGGAGATTGGGGCGCGGGCAGGAAAAGGCACGTTGGGAAGATTCCAGGCCTCCGCCACAGGCCTGCCGGAGATATGATTGTGTTTATGAGCATGGGCTGAATGGAGAGAGCATTTTACAGAGGACAGATAAAATACAGGCTGAGGGTTTAAAGTGTGTGTGTGTGTGTGTGTGTGTGTGGGAATGGGAGGTGGAAGGATGGGGAGGAGAAAGAGGATTGTGATGGTGAAATCGATAGCTCATAGCGTTGTGAAATTGCCTTCTCTCTTTCTTGCTTTTGCGGCCTCTTGTTCTCTTTTTTCCCCTCTTCCTCTTCCTCCTTTTCTCCCGCATTCTCTCCCTTTCACCCCCCCACGACACACTCACTCTCTCTCTCTCTCTCTCTCTCTCTCTCTGTGGCCAGTGTGCTGGTGTTTGGGGACCCTGTGTGTGTGTGTGTGTGTGTGTGTGTGTGTGACTGTGTGTGTGTGTGTGGGGTGGTGTTGGGCTGTTGGTGCTGATCCTCCAGACTGTGCTGTTGCTATTGATTGCGACGCGGCTCCCAATTACGGCTCCCCCTCCTTCTCCTCGGCGTTCTCACCGCTTAACTCTCTCTCCTCTCCTCTCCGTTCTTCTGCTCTCTCTTTCCCCACTCTATCTCCCTCTCTTTCTCTCTCTCCCTCGTTCTCTCCTGCCCTTTCCCCCCTGCTGTTATCTTCTCTACAGTAGTGGGGACTTCTTCATCCCGCGCTTGGCCCGGTGCCATCCTGTATGGTACCCTTTGCTCGCTCCCCTGTTAAGTGTGTGAGTGCGAGTGCGAGTGTTATGCCCTGAAGGACAGTGGGATGCGGGAGGGGGGTTTGGGGGAGGGCAAACTTTGAGCCACTCTGACAAGAGCAGTTGCAAAACAGAGAGGTCAGCTGGGATTGGTTGGGATTAAAAAAAAAAAAAACAGAAGCGACAAAAAAGACAATACATTGCCTCTGTAGGACTGTGTGTGTGTGTAGTTGTGTGCATTTTCCTCTGGGTTTGGCTGTTTGCGAGCTGTGTGAATGCACGTATGTATGTATGTGCATATGTATCTGTAGCAACCACAGGAGCTAGTGGTATTCAAATCTGTTTTCCCAACTTGATTACCACGCTTAAAATGTCACACTGGAGCATCTCAAGAAACGGCCCCAAAGGTCACATCTCGCCAACACAGTTTTTGTAAGACTTGTCTGACTGAAGTGAAGCCACATTTGGATGATTGTCACAGTCCATCTCAGCACTAGCCACTGACACATTAGCCATACATGATGACACATCCTATAGTTGCAGGTACGTATGGCTACGTACGTCATTTCCGGTTTGTAGCCATTGTTTACAGTAATAAGGTTTATCACGTTTAGGAACCAATAAGCGGAACTGAAATTCTACATTTTTTTTTTTTTATCGGAATCTGGTACTTGGAACTCGGTTTCGGTTCCCATCATAAATGACTTGTCCTGACCATAGCCTGTTTATGAATAGTCATGGGGGAAAAACGTCATACTTGCAGAATTCAGAGGTCAGGTATAGTTTGCCATGTAATTGCAGTATGAATAATTTGTGCTGTTTACTGTAAGATAATGAAATCCGTAGCTTTGCTGCTTAGACGCACTGGCTACTCTACACGTTGACCTTTCCATTGTTCTGTTCTGAGGATGCTGTGTGCGGGTCTAATTGGCCACTCAAACCTGTGTTTACTTTACCCCTGCGAAAAGAACAGGAAAACTCAGTGGTGTGCCATTCTAATTAAAGTCATGATTAACATTAGTCTTCATGTCCACAAACACAATTATCCTGTAATGTCCCGCCGTGAGCAAATGCCTCCCCCTTGACTTGACCAGGTTTGTAATAAGCAGCGCAAAGGAACTGCTGACATAATTCTATGGGTTCATGTATACTCCAGTGCCCTACGCACACACTCTGGCCTGAGAATGCCTAAGTTCCAGTATCTACTGTAATATCTACTGTAATTTAGACATAGTCATCCCACCCTAAGTGACCTATTAACTGTGGCAACAGTGGAAATGGAAGCTTTAGTCTCTCCACTCAGCAGGTTTCGACACAGTAACAACCGGAATGCACGCTTCTGTGGGCTGGCTTTGCCTGGTTGTCTGTCTGTCAGTCCTGCCAGGCTCGGTGTGCCCCTCGGTCCTGTCTTGTGTGCTGCACGTCTCTGTGGCGCGGCGCGGCCCGGCCCGGCCTCTCTCCTGGACACGCGTGAGAGAGAGCCACCAGAGGCCCTCGGCACAGCTGGCAAGAGCCTGCCTGTCAGTCACGGCACGCCGATGGAACGGCCAGCGCTCATGCAAAACACACACACACACACACACACACACACACACACAGAGAGAGAGCACATGTGATATGCACACAGATAACACGTGATGCACACACACACACACACACACAGAGAAAGAGCACATGTGATACAGACACACACACGCACACAGACACACGCGCGCACACACATAGCACATTTGATACACACACACACACACACACACACACACACGCTTCATCAGTCGTTCACGCACTCTCTGAAGACAGTTAAGCAAGTGCTAGGAAAGGCAGCTGCTGGTAGAAGCAGGTTGGTTTCCCTCTGCCCTCCGCTCCAGCGAGCGAGTATGCCACTTAAATCATTCACTCCCAAGAAAGAAAGAAAGAAACAGCAGTCATAGAGTGGTGTGTGTGTGTATGTCGGTTTGTGTGTGTGTCTGAGAGAGAGGGAGTTGCAGAGGACTTCTGGCATGCTTTCAAGCTCATTTTGTTGCTGCAAAGCTGGCTTTTTAATTTTTAAAGCCCTTTTTGTTGCTTAATTAAAAGGAGGCCGACTTCATTTGACCTTCTCCCTGCCTCTCTCTCTCGCTGTCACTTTCATTTCTCAGGCCTTGAGCGCGTGCTTCACCATGCCCCCCCCCCCCCCCCCTCTCAGTACACCACTGGCTGTGGGACTGCACGGGCATTTGGTCTGGCAGGTTTGAGGCCAGAGTATAGCAGTAAGGTATGGATGAGCGGCGGAAAGTGTGAGAGCGTGTGAGTGAATGAGTGAGTGAGTGATCACCTCATGAGGGAACTGTCTTGAGCGTGATTCCTCTCTCCCTTTTTCGCCGTGTTAAATTTGTTCCTCGTTTTAGCCGTCACTCCTGCCACACCAACACCCTCCCCGCCAGTCTCTTTCCTTAAGTAGCACCTTTCCACTGCCAACCCTCCCCCCCCCTCCCTTCCCTTTCTGGTGTCTCAGCTCTGTCTCAGGTGTGTGTGTGTGTGTGTGTGTGTGTGTGTGTGTGTGTGTGGCGGCCTCCTGCTGCTGCAGTTCTAACGGCTCGTTAAGCCATCTGTAAAACCTTTGATCTCCGGACGTCTGCACACAGTGGCAGATAAGTGGGTATGTGGGTTGTCGGTGTGTGTGTGTGTGTGTGTGTGTGTGTGTGTGTTCCAAGGCACATGTCTCTGTGTGTGTCAGAGAGAGGGACAGCGAGAGAGCAAGCGAGAGAGCGAGCGGGAGAGCGAGCGGGAGCCGCGTGTTAAACTAAAGTTGATAGGAATGGCGAACTCTGCTCCAAACACAAATGGCTTTCCATTGCCTGAGGCTTTCATTTGGGTTTGCATGCAGACACCACCCACACACACACACTCACACACACCCACCCACACACACACTCTCACACTCTCTCTCTCTAATAGCAAGAGCAGAGCGCTTTAGGCCTGATCCGTTCCACTTGCTGATAAGGACGTGACTCCTTTCCATGCAGACGGCGGTGCCACTACTTTCTCTGTGCTTCCCTCAATGCCTAACACCTAACAGAGGGGACACGCTTCCCCACCCCACACCACAGGTAACCATCACACCCAACATGCTCCAGCTCGCTCTCCCTCTCTCTCTCTCTCTCTGTCTCTCTCTCTCGGGCTTGCACAATCTTGGGCTACCAAACTTCAGCAGCCCAATTAGCTATCAGGAATTATTCCTTAAGTGAAATGAATTTCCGTGAATTCTGTAATTTATTTGCCTTTTCCACTCTCAACGTTGACCACCAAATGAAGAAGGTGTTGATTATTTTATCCCGGCTTGTTTTCATGTCACAAGCCAAGTCTATAGGGCAGCTAGTGCTATCGACAGCTTTCAAGTTCACAAGTCTGCAGTTTATTTTAAGACCAAAGAGAACACACACACGATCTCTTCTGCTGCCTCAGATGGAACTTAAACATCTCATTTGACTTTCGTAGGATGAGTTAACTCCAAAAACACCTCTCCATTTGTTTTTGGGTGTTGTAGCCCATCAGGTTCACATCACATCTGACCATGCCCAGCAAAAGCAACCCTTCAATTTATCCTTTTGTTATAATGTCAAAATGTGACAATGTACTGTAGACTAGCATTTAAACAGATATGTCAAAGTGACAATACACCATCAGTGGCCCACATCATCAAACAGCACCATGCAAGCAGCATTTCTTTTTATTCCATAACCTTAACCATAACCATAGCCATATTTGAATTATAATGGTGTTTACATTGAAGAGCTTTAGGCTAAATCAGAATCAGTATCTTCAGTGCTTTAAATCAGAGGGACTAATACCACACCATTCGATCTCTCAATCTCTTTTCTAATTTGAATTTTCAGTGCAATGACAGATCTAAATTAATCTGTATGTTTGCGCTGCTTGGTAAATAAATGGTTTCAAGAATGCCTGCCGGAAGGCCTACCAGGGATTTTGAAATGTTGCGAGTCCTCTCTCTCTCTCTCTCTCTCTCACTTTCTTGAGAAAGAGGAATGGAGATTGTGATCTCCATTTTCTCCCGCTCCTCGTGGTTTGAGGCAGCTGTGGTGATGAGCGTCCATTCCCCGCCGCTGTGGAAGTTCCGTAGAGGAGGCGGGCCTCTGTGTTCTGAGCCTGGGGAAGCGGGCTGAAGTGCTGGGTGGGAGACGAGGCAGAGGGGGAGCACCCATCTCCCCCCTCCAGGCTGAGAGGCAGGCAGGGAGGCGGGCGGGCTGGCTGGCTGTCTGGATGTCTGGCTGGGGCCCATGGCCGCAGGCCACCGCCGAGATGCCAGGGAGAGACGGCGCTGTACGCAGCCGAGCTCAGCCACAGCCCGAGGGAAGGAGGGAGGAGAGAGAGGGAGGTATGGAGGAGAGGGAGGTATGGAGGTATGGAGGTGTGGGCCCTGCTGTTCTCTACCTGCTGGGAGGCCGGTGCGGTTGAGCAGGCCGGGGTGGTTGCGCAGTTGAGCTCCACGCGGAACACTGGGCGCAGGAGAGGCCTCAGAGCTGCGCTTTAGAGGTGCTTAAAGGGCACGCACCAGCAACAGTCTCTCCGTGGGGGAGGAGGGGAAAAATACTCTAGTCTTTCCCCCCGTGTGTGTGTGTGTGTCTGTCTGTGTGTGTGTCTGTGTGTGTGTGTGTGTGCGTCTGTCTGTGTGTGTGTCTGTGTGTGTGTGTAAGACACGCTCTCCTTTCCGTCCTGACATTTGCTGGTAGTGCAGGTGCACAGTCTCGTAGCCCAGCCTTGCTGCAGCTCTCCCTCAGCATTGCAGTCAATTAGCAGCCGCTCAGTGTCTGTACATGCACACACTTACTCTACTCATCTCTCTCTCTCTTTCTCTCTCTCTCTCTCTCTCTCTCCCTCTCTCTCTCCCCTTCCCTCTCTCTCTCAGCTTCAGCGTGGACAGTGTGAGGTGTTATTCCCAGGAGGCAGTATCTGTTGCGTTAATGTGTTAATCGATACCGCTTGAAGTGCTGTGGTGGTGTTTGTTTATGGACGTGATCAGGACGCGCTGTCACGGGGCTTTCCCTCTGACACTCCCCAACAAGCCCGCTGTTGTGTTTATGTTTAACCTTCACCTTTGGGTCAGCACAGGACTTCCCCACACACACACGGAAACAAGGAGCGACAAAATCCACTTGTTTTTCCATAAAATTGCATGATTTTCGTTGTTCAGTCATATATATATATGCACACACACACACACACACACACACACACACACACACACACACACACACACACACACACACACACACACACACACACACACACACACAGCCTGAGGGGTGAACAGGTAGGATCAGTTTGCTGTCAGAGGTGGATTTGCAGGTTGCGGTATGAATATTTGAATTCACATTTAAATTGGTTGTAGGATTAGTCTAGCGGTCGGAGGGGAGATTGGGGATTGGTGATCTTCAGGTTTGTCTTCCTTTACACACACACACACACACACACACACACACAGACCCACTGTTTTCTCGTCCTCCATATCAGGGCACATACCTCTTTTCTGGCTCTCTGGGTTTTTCACCTGGCACGGTCCACCTGTCTGTCTTTCCCCACATTCTCTGTGTCTTTTGATCCACTTGTGTGTGTGTCTTGCTCTGTGTGAGAGATGGATGGCCCCTGTCTGAGCCAGAGCCGCTCTTCTCTTTGGGGTGTGGAGGAGAGGAGAAAGGGGGGTGCGATGCTGAGAGGAGTGCAGGGGAGACAGGGCTGCGGCTGGTGGGGCACCTGTGAGACTGGGACTGTGTGCTTTTGGGGATACCATTGACTCTGTTTGAATCCAGGAAAGATCCTCTTTTGGCTTTTTGTCTCCACTTAACTGCCATTTTGTCAGTGTGTGTGTGTGTGTGTTCTGTTATTTAGTTGGCAGGCTATGGGTGTACTTCTGCAATTTTGAACTACTATAATAGCATATAACTATATAATTGCTACTATAGTAGCAATGATTATTTTCAGGGTCATTCCGTGTCAAATCAAATAAGCTTATCGCTGCACCATCACAGATTTTGTTCAAACCTTGTATATCAAGAATGGGTCCTAAAAATAAGACCTGTAAAATATTTCTGTTCAGATGCCCTATAAATTCCTATATGTTCAGCCCTTAAAATTACTTTTTCAGCTTTCAGTTAGCTTCACAGCCTGAAAATCACATAATCTGGGAAGCTATGTTTGGGCATTAATATAATGAAACGTATTATTCATAGCATACAGTAAGCAGCCCACACTTTGTAGGGGGTAAGACAAACATGTTCTCAGTTTGACTGAACCATTACAAGTTTGTACGCCATGCTCATTGATTTTCTTCAAGGCCCTACATTTTGAAAAAAGTGCAAAAACAGTTACTTTAAGGGTAGTATACACTTGTTTTCGTATGCATTTGGTGTATTTGTTTTCTTTACATGCTAGGCTATATTTTATTAATGAGGTGTCAGTGTTTGAGCTCTCCACATATAATTTGCTTGACAAGTTGAAGGATTGAAAAAGGGAAGGTTTTTTTTTTTTTAGGATTAAAATGGTATGTGGGGTAGCTAGTACTTGAAAATCTGTGTGCAAGTGGCTCAGTGTATGGGCATGTAATGTACAAGCCAAGGCCAATGTTGTACTGTAGATAAATGAATTGAGGCAAAATCATTTTTTTTACCTCAGGGACAAGAGTGAAAACTCATACTGTAGGTATACAATGTAACCAAGTAAGTGTATTTATGTATGAATGAAGCATGGTAGATCATTGGCACTTTATACACTGCTCAAAAAAATAAAGGGAACACTGGTTCATAGGAGTATAGCATCAAGTCAGTCACACTTGTGGGATATTGATCTGGACAGTTATGTAACAGAGGTGGTTGTGAATCAGGTTGACCCGCTTTGATGTCAACAAAATTTACTGCAGTTGTACTAGAGGGGCAACTGTGAGACGACCCCCAAAACAGGAATGTTTTTACAGGTGGTGGCAACTGGTAATTTTTCCATCTTCATCCTTCTTGACTGATTTTCACTAGTTTTGCATTTGGATAGGGTCAGTGTTACTACTGGTAGCATAAGCCAGTATCTGGAGCCTACAGAGGTTGCACAGGGTAGTCCAACTCCTCCAGAATGGCACACCAATACTTGTCATTGGCAAAAAAATTGCTGTGTCTCCCATTGCAGTCTCAAGAGCATGGAAGAGATTCCAGGAGACAGGCAGTTGCTCTAGGAGAGCAGGGCAGAGTGGTAGATGGTCGTTAACCCAATAGCAGGACCAGTATCTGCTCCTTTGTGCAAGGAGGAACAGTAGGAGTTTTGCTAGAGCCCTACAGAATGACCTCCAGCAGGCCGCTGGTGTGAATGTCTCAGACCACATTGTCAGAAATGGACTTTATGAGGTTGACCTGAGGGCCCGATAGCCTCTAGAGGGACCTGTGTTCACTGCCCTGTTCTGTGCATCCCTCCAAGGGTATGCCTCCCCAGACCATTACTGACCCACCACCAAACCGGTCATGCTGAATGATGCTGAATGATGTTGCAGGCAGCATAACGTTCTCCACGACATCTCCAGACCCTTCAATGTCTGTCACATGTGCTCAGGGTGAACCTGCTCTCATCTGTGAAAAGTACAGGGCACTAGTGTTAGACCTGCCAATTTTGCATTCTATGGCAAATGTCAATTGAGCTCCACAGTGCTGGGCAGGGAGCACAGGTCCCTCTAGAGGCCATCGGGCCCTCAGGCCACCTTCATGAAGTCTGTTTCTGGCAGTGTGGCCAGAGACATTCACACCAGTGACCTGCTAGAGGTCATTCTGTAAGGCTCTAGTAGGGCTTCTACTGTTCCTCCTTGCACAAAGGAGCAGATACTGGTCCTGCTACTGGGTTAAGGATCTTCTACCACTCTGCCCTGCTCTCCTAGAGCAATTGCCTGTCTCCTGGAATCTCTTCCATGCTCTTGAGACTGCAGGGGGAGACAGAGCAGTCATTTTGGCAATGGAACGTATTGGTGTGCCAATCTGAAGGAGTTGGACTACCCTGTGCAACCTCTGTAGGCTCCAGATACTGGCTTATGCTACCAGTGGTAACACTGACCTTATCCAAATGCAAAACTAGTGACAAATCAGTCAAGAAGGATGAAGATGGAAAAATTACCAGGTGCCACCACCTGTAAAAACATAACTGTTTTGGGGGTCATCTCACAGTTGGCCCTCTAGTACACCTGTAGAAAATGTTGTTGACATCAAAGCAGGTCAACCTGATTCACAAACCACCTCTGTTACAAAACTGGCCAAATCAATATCTCACAAGTGTGACTGACTTGATGCTATACTCCTATGAACCAGTGTTCCCTTTATTTTTTTGAGCAGTGTACATGGAATGACTTTAAACTGAACTATTCTCACATTGATTTTAATGTTCCTACTAGCTACCCCACATATCATTTTAGTCCTATGAAAATTACCAAAAGAATAAAAGTGAAGATAAAATTGTGACAAAAATGTTTGTCAGTGTTGCCCAAAACCCAAGATTAGCCCTTGTCCTTGTTTTGTTCTCACAACCAGCGCTATTTAGCTTACTGTCATAGAGGAGAAACTAAAGCAGAACATATTACATTTAATAAGATAATTTTGCGTTTTAGTAACAAGAAAGTGACACAAGCTTAATAACCGATTACCAAAATAGTTGCCAACTTATTTAGTACTCTACATCTAATTGATTAATGTCACACACGCTGGCTCAAGCATGGGTAACATAAAGGGAGTTCCACGCAAAAGTAACAATAAATGATATTTATTAAGTAATAATAGAAAGTCAGTATAATGAAGCTATAAAAAGTAAGGTGTAGTGCATCAGTGTCTAGGGGTATTATAAGTACAATGTATCAACAGACTCAAACTATAACATAATAGAACGACGGTCGAGAGGAGAGGGAGTCCGCCCGCATCATGGGAAGTGGCCATTTTATTCACTGGCCCACATCAGGCCCAAATCTCGCACACCTGTGCGCAGACTGTGCACTGGCACGTCTACCGCCCCCTGCTGGAACAATGACACAAACAGAATAATAATACAAGAATGGGCGGGGTGCAGGTCTGACCATGACAGGGTCGTGACACCCCCCCTCTTAAAACAGACGATCCACCTTGGTGGGAAGTCTGCACCAAGAATAAACATTCAAACCATTTTAAGCTATAACATATCTAAAACATTTGGGCATAGACAACAATAGAAAATCCACCACCACCAACACCCATAACCCAACCAGACTTTAGAAACCCATCCACCACCAGTCTTTATCAGCCTACTGCCCTCTAGACTTCCCCAAACCTCCCAATCTCAGCACAACCAGCAATCTCCGGCGCCTGGAAAAAGCAAATTTAAGGATAGACTGGACAGGAGACAGGAGAAACACAAAGCCAGGAGACAGAACAAGACATGGCAATCATTTAGGCTTAGTAGTCTTCAAGTCATGGGACAGGGCATCAGCCATGGCATTATCCGTACAGCCGATGTGACGAATACCTATGAGCATGATTCAACGAATATTTAAGTTCTGTATCTAAACACTTCTGCTTTTGTGGAGCAACTCGAAAAACCCGTTGACAAATGGGCAGTGTACCGCCAACCTCAATATCGTGTTGAGTTGAATCAGTAAAGGAAAACTTATCAGAAAGAAGGCCATTAAAAGACAGAATCAAAGACTGCAACTCTTCATGTTGAAGGGACAAGCGATTTAAAAGACAGTCCAAATTTTCAAGAGTAGCCAAACTTTTCAGCCGTGACTGTAACAATGTGTCGTCTGGACCAATCACATCGTCATCTGCTGCCACCAGTTGAGACGTAACGGGCCCACACTCGACTACAGCCAAAGCAGCAGATCTTACTTTATCGCCACTGGAAACAGTTTCACTACTAGCTTGCGAACAGTCTGATTTAGGCAAATGTATGTGACGTAACTGCATTGCTCTTCTGTCGGGCGTTTCCACCAAATAGTCACGTTCTGTCACCTGACGCACAACAGGTCCAACAAACTTCGCGCAGAAAGGCGACCCAGGCATCGGCAGCAAAACCACTGACTGATTGGGTTCTCTCGCAATCTGACAGAGATTACATGTTCTCACAAACTTGGCCACATCACGTTTTACTTTCGGCCAATAAAAATGCTCCAACAACCGACAGTATGTTTTGCGGACACCAAAGTGCCCAGACACACCACCATGAGCAGTCTGCAAAACTAAATCACGATGTTCTCTTGGCATAACCACCTGCAACACCGGTCTCTGGACATCAGAATCAGACGGCAGCCACTTGCGCACCAATAAATCATCCACAGTAAAATAGCCACTCTTCGCGCTTCTCACATTACCCTCAGACAATGCTGCATTAAGTAGCTCACTTAACTCTTCATCTTTTCTTTGAGCTGCAATTAAATCAGCACGAGACAGGGAGGATGGTAACACAGGCAAAATTTGACAAACATCAACAAACTGATCATCTTGTGCGTGACCAGTGGCCTGAGTCACCGCACAAGCCGCACCAACATCTGGGAACTCATTCGCACCCTCATCAGATACAATTGGTAAAACAGGCTCAACATTCACAACAGGAGGTGGTAGCACACCCGGCCAAACACATCCACCAGCAATATTGTTCCCAATGATCACATCCACCTTTGGCACAGGCAGTGAGGGACGAACAGCCATAACAAACTCTCCTTGCACCAAATCAGAATGTAACTCCACCCGATGGAGAGGAGCGGAGATCGTCTGCATCTCAAAACCTCGAATCAGGACGCAACTCCCAGTGTCAGATGTTTTATTAAATGGCAAGACTGACTGCACAATAAAGCTCTCGCTAGCTCCTGTGTCACGCAACACTCTTACGGGCACTTTTACAGAACTGCCGACTAAGGACACATAGCCTGTTGTAAGGAACGGACCATAGCTCTCACTAGCACATTCATCAAAACTATTTCGTCCTTTCTGCGGCTCCTCCTTAGAAGGACGAGCGCTCTCACCACCCAACCCCTCCGTAGAGGTACCACAACTCTGAGTCCTCACCGTAGAGGAGACAGTCCGGCCAGACCAGGCCACCAAACTCACCCCAACTTTTCCCGAAACAGACTTAGAAGAATCCCTATTTCGATGTCGATCATGCAATACGGGACACTCGTTTTTCCAATGACCCTCGCCCATGCAATAATGACAATTCCCCTCATCAGTCTTATTTCGTGCACCATAATCTGTTCTTGGGCCACTAGTGAAACGTCTGGGGCGAAAATCATCACGGCTAAAACTCTGAGGCGCTTGATCTCTCGGTTTAGGTTTGTGAGTCAATACAAACTGATCTGCAAGCACTGCAGCTTCTGCAGCAGTTTTAACTTTATGTTCATTTATGTAAGTTTCAAGTCGATCTGGAATAATATTTTTAAATTGTTCCAACACTACCAAATCAGTTAGACTATCATATGTGTTAACTCCTTCGGCCGCGCACCAACGAAAGAACACCTGGTTTAACTCACGAGCAAGTTCCGTGTGTGTTTGCCTGTCCCCTTTTCTCCAATTTCTAAAACGCTGCCTGTATGCCTCCGGAATGAGCTCATAAGCCTTCAAAATTGCGTCTTTCACCGCCTTATAACTTTTACGCTCCTCAACACTAAGGGCTACAAAAGCATCCTGGGCCCGACCCGTAATCACTGCCTGCAATAACAAGGTGCATTCCTCATCTCTCCAACCTCGATCATCCGCTATATTTTCGAACAATGAAAAGAAGACATCGGGGTCACGTTCGTTAAATTTAGGCAAAAATCGGATCATATGCGACAGTTTTAACTCTGGGTTTGGCTGAGGTGTAGGCCCAACTCTATCCGGACCACCAGGAATTTTGCCCTCTTCAATGAGCTTAAACCTCTCTCGCTCTAGCTCATTTTCTCTCTCAGTCTGTCGCTCACGCACCTTCAGCTTTTCGTACTCAAGCAATCTCTCCTGCTCTCTCTCTATCGCTGCCAATTTATCACGTTTCATCTCTAACTCCAGTATAGCCTTTTGCTCCTCAAAAGTCATATGAACACCTCTAGGAGTAGATGCGTCTTTTGGAACCACCGAATCTGCATCTACATTTAAAGAAATAACCTCCATTTCTACCAATCTTGTTGAAACCACTTGTTTTATCTCTTCTTTCCTTGCCGATTTCGAAAGATTTAACTCAAATTGGTAATGCTGCGCGACTTGTCGCAGTTGATCCTTCTTAAGACTATTTAAACCCTCTTCCGATGGGGAAGCCAAAAAGTCACTGAGATTTTCCATTAATTAGGCCTACTAATCATTTAACAAAATTCCCTGCTACAAAACAGGCATCAAAACTACGTTGTCTATTTAGAATGCCTCTCTCATTCCAAGCCCAATCACTCAAAACCAACTCATGCGCGTCTTTCATTCACAATGAAACCCAGCGTCAGAGAACACCGGAGAAATAAACTGGCCACTAACAGGAGCTGCCCCAGTATCTAACTACGAAAAAAGACAACCCTGCATATTTCCATAGCCTATGTCTTCAGCGTGCCCTCCTGCGATTAGACTGCTAGCCAGTCTCCCCACGTTCGACACGCCAATTTAAACTAAACAATTTAACTAAAAACAACAAACGTTTAGGCGGTCTCACCTAACACCAGGGGTTCATGTAGCTCAAACTTACCCTATTTGTCTTCTCCAGGTCTCAAACGCCAAGCACATGTGAAAAACGCTGCATGCAAAAAGGTAGACCTGCATCTAGGCACAGGACGCCGCGGAACTCCCTCTCACCGTCAAAGCCAACCGGAAACCGCAAATCAATTAACCCAAACAATTACAATTAGGCCTAAGCAAACAGAGTGGAACTCCCGGAAAAGCACGTTCGTACCAAAATAGCTACCGAACCGAATTAATCCCGGACGAGATCCCCACATGTCACACACGCTGGCTCAAGCATGGGTAACATAAAGGGAGTTCCACGCAAAAGTAACAATAAATGATATTTATTAAGTAATAATAGAAAGTCAGTATAATGAAGCTATAAAAAGTAAGGTGTAGTGCATCAGTGTCTAGGGGTATTATAAGTACAATGTATCAACAGACTCAAACTATAACATAATAGAACGACGGTCGAGAGGAGAGGGAGTCCGCCCGCATCATGGGAAGTGGCCATTTTATTCACTGGCCCACATCAGGCCCAAATCTCGCACACCTGTGCGCAGACTGTGCACTGGCACGTCTACCGCCCCCTGCTGGAACAATGACACAAACAGAATAATAATACAAGAATGGGCGGGGTGCAGGTCTGACCATGACAGGGTCGTGACATTAATCAATTAATTGTTGGAGCCCTGATCTATGTGTGTGTGTGTGTGTGTTTGTGTGTGTGTTTGCACACATGATTGCGTACAGGGTCAGGTGGGAGCTGATTGTGACTGATTATCTGCTCTACAGATTTTCTCTCTCCCTCACACACACACACACACACACACACACACACACACACACACACACACACAGCGCCCCCCACAGTGTGAGCTGCCTCCCCTTGACTCTCCCCTCATTTCTTGCGTTCAAAGTAACAAACGTTCTTGATTTTTTTCTCTCTCTCTCTCTCTCCAGTGATCCTCCTTTCCCCCCCTCTGTCTGTTTCCCTCTCTTGCTCTGTTCTGAGGACTGATGTTCTTTTTCATGTCTCTTCCCTGCTCTGTCTCTCCTCTCTTTCACTTAATCTGTCCTTCCGCTCACCTCCCTTCCCCTCCTTCGCTCCCCCAATCCCTCTCTTCCCTGTCTTTTTTTTTATTCATTCGTTTCTTGCTCTTTCGTTCCTCTCTACCTGAGCTCAGCTCATCTCTCCCTCCGGCGCTCCCTCTCCTCCTCCTCCTCCTCCGTCTCTCTGTCTCCCTCTCTCTTCTCCTCTGTCTGTCTCTCTGTCTCCCTCTCTTTCATCAGCGTGTAGTAGTGCATCATCCCATCTCTCACGCCTCCTCCGCGCGCTCATCGCTCACGTTCTGCCGCTTTCCCATTTCCGTGCCTTTCTCTTCTCATTCCCTCGCTCGGCTTTCCAGCCGCTCTCTGTCACACTCGTCTGCCCTGCTCCCTCTCTGCTTCCGCCTTTCTCTTCCTCCTCCTCCTCCTCCTCCTGCGCTCGCTCACTCGCTCCCTCCCTCCCTCCCCACGTCGGCCTGTCAGCAGCTCTTAACTTGTGTTCATTCGTAAGTGAACACGCGCACACACACACACACACACACACACACACACACACACACACACACACACACACACACACACACACACTAGAAACATGAGTACCTAGGCACATAACAGGTGAGTTGTTGGACCATCCAGCCAAGGCATAGATACAGGCACATACACAATCCTACTGCTTGTGTGTGTGTGTGTGTGGAGGACTACTATTTCTCTGTCTGTTGACCAGAGAGAGAGGGGTACAGTAGGTTTAGGGTGGCGGAGACTGCTGTGGCAGGGCACTGGATGTGTTTGCATGTTTCTGATGCCCTCTGTGAACAAAAGGAAGAGTAGAGTGGGATGCCAGCGAGGGAGAAGCTGCCGATTCTGTAGAGACTACAGCGCTTTTGATGTGTGTGTGTGTGTGTGTGTGTGTGTGTGTCTGTGTCTGGGCAGGAGAATAAAGAAAGCAAGTGTTGAGACACTGTTGGTTTGGGCTCCCTGCACTGTTTCGGACCTTTCCTCCTGGCTCCAAGTCTGTGTGTGTGTGTATGTGTGTGTTGGATCATGATTGTTGTGCAGTGTCTGTAGATCTATTTGCCAATGGCAACAAATATATTTTTATGCTCTATTTTGCTAATGAATGGGACTGGAGAAGGCTGTGTGTGAGTAAGAGAGCAGGTGTGTGTTAAGAGTTTAAAAGAAGTGTGTGTGTGTGTGTGTGTGTGTGTGTGTGTGTGTGTGTGTGTGTGTGTGTGTGTGTGTGTGTGTGTGTGTGTGTGTGTGTGTGTGTGTGTGTGTGTGTGTGTGTGTGTGTGTGTGTGTGTGTGTGTGTGTGTGTGTGTGTGTGTGTGTGTTTAAGTGAACACCCAGAGGGAAGTGTTAAAATGAGGACTCTCCACACGTGATGTGTGTGTGTGTGTGTGCTAAAGGTGATAAAGGGCTCTGGTGTTTGGGGATAGCGATGTCGCCGCACTACGCGCTCCCTCTAATTGCCGCGTTTAGACGAATGCGTCAGCAGCGCAGGAGTCACTCACCAATGAGTCATCGGTGAGGCGCACTAATGTTTTTCTCATCTGTGCCAATTTAATGGGTCATTAATAAAGTCATCACTACTTCTGCCCCAGGCGCTAGTTTGCTATGGAGAGGAAGTTATTACAGATACTGTTTAGATTGGTACGAGACAGACGTCATTGTGCTATAGATCCATGGCACACGTCGACACACACACATGGAAAGTTCTGATTATGTGAAAGCGGCTGAAATGGAGTCTGGTGTTGAGTGTTGTAGAATGGAATGAAGTGACCACGACCATTGATGAGATGTCAGAGTGTTCCGACTGAGCCGGGCTTCCCTCTCAAGATCCCCTTTTGTGTCCTGTGTTTCTCTCTGTTCTAGCGACCGCTTCCGCTCCACAGCCAAGAGACGCCGCGGCAGCACAAAGACGGACCAGCGCTAAGCAGGCGGCCGGCCACACACACACACACACACACACACACACACACCTCCAGACGGGGAGACGAGACGCGAGACATCTGGGCCAGCCATGGCACATCCAGCCCTCACAGATGCCTGATGCACTTTGATCTCACCCAGGGTGGGTAGGCTACCGACTGGGGAGCATGCGGTGGGGGGTGGGAGGGTGGGTTGGGTTGGAGGCTTGGCTGGAATTATGGTCCAGCACAAAGCAGCCAGAGAAGGCCAAGGAAGAGTAAAAGTCAACAGTAGCTCAGACTGGCTTTGATAGACTGTGGCTTTGGTGGAGGACAGAATGAACAGACAAGGATGAAGGACACAGGCGAAGGATGAAAGAGTTTGAGAGGAAGAGGCGTGGAAACCAGAGTGGCTATACAGTGTGTGTGTGTGTGTGTGTGTATGTATGTGTATATATATATATATATATATACATACACGCATACAGACAGAGAGAGAGAGAGGGGGATGATGAAGGCTTGAGAGGAGAGAAGTGGAGCACAGACAGGGTGATGGCGATGGAGGAGCTGCTGCCTGTGACTGGCTCCTTGTGCTCTTGGGGCGCTGAAGCAACACTTATGTTCTAATAAAGACCTGACAGGTGTGAGGAGGAGGAGGACGAGAGGGGGGGAGGGAGAGAAGGACGGAGAGAGAGAGAGAGACATGGTGACAGAGAGAGATTAAGGGGAAGGATTGTGTTCAACTTGGATGGCGCTGACAAGAGTTAAATGGAGTCTGTGTGTGTCTGTATGTGTGTGTGTGTGTGTGTGTGTGTGTGTATATAAGTCACAGACTGACAGTCCTGCACTATGCACACTTCCCCAGAGAGAAGCGAGCCAAAGGCTTATAGCCTAATTAGTACAGTTTTAAGTGCTGTTGGAGTGTGTGTGTTATTGTGAGCGTCCGTTATGTCACATTTCAGAGCTGACCAAATAAGCCCGTCCAGTTGGGAAATGTGGCTACTAATTTTTCACTCACACGCACCGCTGTTGTGGTCACTAGAAATTAGATCTGGCTGTCAAACATTTGTGCAAAATCGGAGCAAAATCTATCCATGGTTTTTTTTTGGAAATTGTGTGTCTTGTCGTCTTGTTGAAGTCAATTTGTGCAAATCTGACATTAATTTGGAAGTCGAGTTGCATTTGACAGTTATTTTTTTTTCAGCGTGTTTGCCAGTTGGTGCCATTATGGTTAATGGATGTTCTGTTTTTGTCTGTGCCATTGTCTCTCGGTCTCACTGTAGAATTCAGCATTCACACTGCTGTCTGTCCAGATATGTGGTTGCTGGTAGACCACCCGGCCAGTCACATCCTGTGCACCAGCTGAGTGCAGAGCTCTGGCACGGCCTGTCTCAACGCAGGATTAATAGATCGCCTACTGTAGTTCAGTTAAATGTCAAACTTTCTGCTGAAATCCCCATGGCTCGCAAGCGGCTGATTCTGATTGCAATTACTGGTGAAACTAGTTGATCTTCACATCCTCAGTGCCACTCCCACCCAACAGAGCAAGGCTTCCGTTCAACTGGATCTCATTCCACCGGCTAAAAATAGAGGCTGCAGTCCCTGGTAGGAGGAGGGCAACCACACACACACACACACACACACACACACACTCAGGTTAAATGCATAAGATAGAGCATGTCAGGTGTGGTTGTGTGTGTGTGTGTGTGTGTGTGTGTGTGTGTGCTTTTACTCATTCTACTGCTGGTAGGAAGAGCTGAAAGTGGATGATAAATTAAGAATAGGATGCAAAATGGAGTCTTGATGAATAGCATAAAACAACATGCTTTTATGCAAATGACACTGCCCTGTGGGAGTGTGTGTGTGTGCGCGCACTTGTGTGTGTACTAGTGTATGTGCGTGTGTGGCCATGCTTTGACCTGCTCCTGCCGCCTCTGTGCTGTGATCAGAGGAACTAGCCTTCTCTTTGACAGCCTAATTAGTCTTGGGGAGTTTCAGTGCGAGTCTAAGAAGTTTTGCGGCGAGTGAGCTTTGCCAGACGGGGGTCTATTTGTGATCGGCAAAGCGGAATATAAATCAGCACCATCGAGTCAGGCCGGATCGTTGGCCCCCTCTAGACCTGAATGAGAGTGCTGCAGTAATGGATAGTAATGTCCTTCGGCTGGACAACCATCCACCTCACGCACGCACTCAGTCAATCAGGACATAAACTCCCATCACTAATACTAATACCATCTGTTTTTATTTCCTTAAAAAACACTCATTTAAGAGAGTACGTAGGTAACTGCAAATGGAGCTGATTTTCAGCCATGTTTACTAATGCTAGTCTGGAACGTTGGTGTTGGTATTCTGCACTGGCCTCGGGTCAGTGCTTTCATCGGGTCACTGCTGGGTTGAAGTTCAAACAGAAACATCTGACTGGCTTTTACCTCCTCTCACACACTGACTGTATTTCAGATGCACTGCTTGTACGGGATTGCGGGGCTGTATGTGTGCTTCCCACTGTCACATGACTGCCTTGAATAATGCATTTCTATTTATTTCCTGTGCCACTGTGGGAATTCAGACTGTGTGTGTGAGAATAGTGATTTCTTTCCCCCTCCCTCATCGCATCACATGTGTATAACTCCTTTCTCTTCCTCTTTCGCTTGGTGCTGGATTCTTGCTCAGAGTAAGGGCCAGCGGTGGAAGAGGTGAGCATCTCTTTGGCCAGTGACACAGCTGCTGGTGTAGGGAAACCACAGCAACACTGCTGAGCAGCCTACTGCCTGCTGTTGATATTTCCTGAAGCAGGAAGTATCCATCTCAGCATCTCTCTCTCTCATTCTTCTCTTCTCTTCTCTTCTCTGTCAGTCCTTCCTCCTCTCCTCCTGTCACTGGAGTTCCTCTCTTCTCCTCAAGCCTAATTCCAGTTGCTGAGGCAACCCTGCAAGGCAGTGGGAGCGTGTGATGCTGTGTGTGTGTCTGTGTGTTGAATGAGGTTTATACTTTGGTGTCCTATTCATCCATCTATACATCTTTCTCTGGGTCTTTGTCTTGCTCTCATTCTCCCTGCTCTCTCTCTCTCTCTCTCTCTCTCTCTCTCTCTCTCTCTCTCTCTCTCTCTCTCTCTCTCTCTCTCTCTCTCTCTCTCTCTCTCTGGTGTTCTCCATCATCCCTCCTCTGCTCTGGTGTCCGGGGTGATGCTGATTGGACGGGGGAGGTGGAGAGCAATGTCCATTAGAAAGTATTCATCTAAAGCAGGTCCCGCCACCTGGTAATGGCGCCACTCTAAGCACTGGCTTATTCTTCTGCCAGAAAGTTTCACTCGCAAAGTTCAGGGAGGGACATTTGAGCAAGGACAGGATTTCCGTCAAGGACAGAGTTTTGAGGTTGGTGTTTGAGCTAAAAGAGATGGAGAAAAGTTTAGAGAGAACGATTGTGGGTGGGTATTTGACAAATTTAAAATGTCACCACTTGTCTGTCTCACCTCTGTGTTGCTACTTCTTGAAGGTGTGTGTGTGTGTGTGTGTGTGTGTGTGTGTGTGTGTGTGTGGGTGTGTGTGTGACACATTGGTGCAGAAGTCGGCTTATCGGCTTGGCATTTGGAGAGCAGAGGAGTTGGGGTTAAAGTTAGCGGCCCCCTCTGATGATTCCCTCTGAGAGCCCAGCATAAAGACCAACGTTAAGAGGAAGACGAGGGAGAGAGGACAGCCTAAATGTGTTGAGGGTGGGACTCGTTTTGGTGCTGACCTTCAGCTATTGTCCTTGACGGTGTTTCGTTCCTAAATGTTTAGCCTCTCTTACATTTTCTGTCTTTCCAGTGACAGCTGTTGTAGTCACTGTTAGGTTAAACTAGTATTACCAACAGACTACTAATCACGCTAAAACAATCACCAGTCTACAACAGCAGCTGCTGCCAAAGCTAACACCAAACACAACCAGGCTACAAAAAAAAAAAAAAACACGACCAAGAAGCAGAGTCCAAAAACAAACAGGTAGACGGGCAGTAGAGAAATGCCTGACCAGGATGCCAAGTGCTGAGACAGTGCTCATTGTTGCTTTCCAGCCGTGCTGTAGCGGTCCCCTTAACTCTGAGGTAATTGGACTGTCCATGGTGGAGCCGCCGGAGGCTGGCTAGCGGCCCGAGATCCATGCGCAGCAGTCCACTGTGAGCAATGACCGCCAGCCTGGAGCTGACAACACACGGGCTGGGGCTATAATGGAATAGATCTGGCTGAGTGTATGTATGTTAGCTTGAACATGTGTGTGTGTGTGTGTGTGTTTGTGGGTTTGTGTGTGTGTTTCTGTGGCAATATTCAACTCAATGCAGTGTAGCTGAGACTACTGCTAACCCTTCAGGCCTGCTCTCTTTGTGTCTCTCTTGCATACTCACACTATACAAGCATAGTCTCTCTCTCTCGCGCACACACACACGCGCGCGCGCGCACACACACACACACACACACACACACACACACACACACAATAGGCACACAGACATAATCAGCTTAAACAAAAGTGCTTGAAGAAGCCACTCATTTGCGATGTCTCAGCAGTACATTAACTGCAAGCTACACTAATGCAGCCCCAGTGCACTCATTAGATGGGAGCTCAGTCCTTTGAGTGTAGTAGGCTCGTGTGTGTGTGTGTGTGTGTGTGTGTATTTGTGGAATGGTGTTCCTAAGGGTCTGTTTTATGTTATCATTATGGGTATGGATGTTCACTGTTTATCTGTGTGTCTGCCTGTGTTGGAGAGAGAGAGAGAGAGGGGGAGAGAGAGGGAAGGGTTTCTAAATTTACGAGGTTGTGCGTAGTTTGCCGTTTCCATGTTCCTGTTTTGTAGTCATTATGTGGTATGGTGTGTGTATGTGTGTCTGTGTTTGTGTGTCAGGGAAGGAAAGGGAGTGGTAAAGCGTTTGTGTTGAAGTTTTAAGCACAGGTGTGTGTGTGTGTGTGTGTGTGTGTGTGTGTGTGTGTGGTAATTGGGAGGCGGAGTGACGTGGGGGCTCGGTGAGCGGTCGCCTCTGTCGCGGGGAGAAGAGCAGACGGACGGAGCTGAACTTATTAGCGGCGCTGCCTCTGCCGCTTCCTGCTCCGCTGAAAAGAGCACTGCTCTCCTGTCTGGACCTCTCCTCCACCTCCTCCACTCTTCCCTCCTGCGCGCTCTCGCTCTCTCTCTCCTTCTCCTTCTCTCCTTCTCCATCTCTCTCTCACTTTCTCTAGCTCTCTCACTCTCTCACACGCACTCTCTTTCTACTCTTCTGCCTTTTTCTGCTTTTGTGCGGAAAATGTCTATGTCTGTTCTCCTCTCTTTCTCGCTCTCTTGCGTGCGCACACACACACACACACACACACACACACACACACACACACACACACACACGCACAGTATAATATGCCAATATTCACAATAGTCTATCTCCGGTTTGTTGAAGCAGTGGTGCGGTTTTAACCCTGTTACGTTCCCCTTCAAATAATGCTGCAGTGTCTATTTACATCTTGCTGTTTTAATAGGCTTTTCCAAACGCTTTGAAATTGTTTTTGTGAGAGCGAGGCCTGCACAAAAGAGAGCGACAGAGCACGTACAGTATACCATGAATTACTCCCTGCTAGATCACACTTGAGCAACTTGAACTTGAACTGAATGCAAATTGTGGTGTGTGCGTGTGTGCGTGTGTGCGTGTGTGCGTGTGCGCGTGTGCGCGTGCGCGCGTGCGCGCGTGCGCGTGTGCGCGTGTGTGCGTGTGTGCGTGTGTGCGTGTGTGTGTGTGTGTGTGTGTGTGTGTGTGTGTGTGTGTGTGTGTGTGTGTGTGTGCTGTTTAGCTCCCGTTGGACTGCTGTGAGAAGTAGGCTAGACACCTGCTCTGCGTGCCTGCGTGTGTGTTTGTCTGTGTGTGTGTGTGTGTGTCCAACTGTTGTCCAGCAGCTGTATTCTCAGAGAGACAGGGGCCCGTGTCTTCCGGGCAGCACAGTAAAAGCGAATGGCTTTCTGCGGGGCTGGAGTGGACTTGTTCATGTTTCAGCCTGAAGTAGAGCTGCACTGTGACTAACAGTGTTGTTCTGAGTGGACGCTACTGGACCTGTTGTAGCCGAGGCTGCTCCAGTCTGGACCAGTCTGCACCTGTTATATGTTTCACTCGGGGTGTGAGGTGGGCCTCAAGGAATCGTGGGCATTTTTAAAGGTCTGATTCTGTTCCAATACAATACACACTCAGCGGATTGCTCCACTCTCGCTGAGCTGGCCTGCTCCTGGGTCCTAGAGGCCATCCTCCTGTTCAGAAATACTCCAGTGTTCCTGTACACTCCAGGCTCTGGTACACGGACCACACACAGAATGGCTCCAACCGAGACCTGAATTCCAGCCAATCAACACCATGCTCCAGGAACACGGAAGTGAACGCTGTAATTTGATTGGCTTTGGGGCTGGCATGTACAACAACAACCTTGTGTCAGACCCATAGCAGTTGAGTGACCAAGCAGGAATGTGCTTAAAGAGCTGGAGAGAGACGTGGAGAGTCAGGGGGAGGAGGTGGACAGGATCCATCAGCCTGCAGTGAGGCAGCGGGGTCCACAGTGCTCTCCTTATTGCAGTGACAGCATGACTCGTTTCAGAAGAAAGCTAGAAACTAATTGGCTTTTTCTGGAATGGCAGGGGGAATGGACGTGTGTGTGTATGTGTGTGTGTTTGTGAGTTCATGTGTGTTTGTTTGTTTGACATAGAAAATGGAGCATAGCCTTTTGTTACTGCTTCATGCTCCCAGTTTAATGTGTTTGGCTGTCTGTCTGCATTACAGCCTTAACCACAGTGGCACACACACACACACACACACACACACACATCCCCCCCATTTCTCTTCAAATGCGTACAGTCAGTGTGATATTGTGTGGGAGAGAAAGGGGGTGGGAGCTGTATTCTCGGGTCAGGCCCCTAGAGGCTCAACCTCCTGTCAGTTGTTTTTGTTTGTGTTTGTGTGTGTTTGTGTGTGTCTCTGTGTGTTGTGTGCATGTATGTGGGTAATCACAGATGTGTGTTGTGGTGGGGCGGTTTGCAAACGAACGACGCATTTCCTTATTTAATTAACACAGGAAGCGCTCTCTGCCTCCCAGCTTTCACAGCCTGTAGAGCCAGTCCTCTCTCTTTCTCCCCTCCTCCTCCTCCTCCTCCTCCTCCCTCTCCTCCTCCTCCATCTCCTACCTCTCCTCCTCCTCCTCTCTTGCCCCCTCCTCCCGCTTGCTTGCTTGTTCGTTGGAGCTCGCTCCTTCTCCCACACGCTGAAGGCTTTTGCACAAACGATGGCGCTTGCATTGCTCCTGGCACTTCTCCTCGCCATTGTAATTGTTTGGGGGCAAAGCCATGGAGGGGAGAGTGAGCGTGGAATGATTCTTCCCTGGAGGAAGAAGGGAGGGTTGGGTGCGAGGGAGGGGAGGGGTTGGAGAGAGGAAAAGAGAGAATGGAATAAAAGTGGGGTATAGAGAGTGGGGAAGAGAGAGAGAGAGAGAGGGAGAAAGGAAAGAGAAAAGGAGTTGGAGCGGAGGGAGAGACTAAGAGCTGGAGAGGTGGAGGGGTGGAGGGAAGGGGAGCGAGCAAGATGGTGTGGGCTGGAATTGGCCTGTGCTGGAGGAGGGATCTGGCCATCTGGGGAATGTTCTAGAGAGTTAGAGCAACTGCATCTGAGGCCACACAATCCATGTGCCTCTGCACGAACCTCACCGTTTTAAAACACACCACACTGCAGAACAGAGCAGGTGCTGCTCTCTTTGTCTCTCCCTCTCCCTCTGTGTGTGTGTGTGTGTGTGTGTGTGTGTGTGTGTGTGTGTGTGTGTGTGTGTGTGTGTGTGTGTGTGTGTGTGTGTGTGTGTGTGTGTGTGTGTGTGTGTGTGTGTGTGTGTGTGTGCGCGCACATGTGTGGATGAAGAGATATTCTTAGTTCCACTGTAAATATCACGGATATCATGGGCAAACATGAGCTTGACTGACATACTGCTGGGAGATGTTGGTGATGTTTGCTTTTCCTCTATGTTGACTTTTGTGCACACACACACACACACACACACACACACACACACACACACACACACATATACTCTCAAGTGTTTGCCTTTGAATAGCCACAGTAACAAGAAAATGTTGCAGGCCCAGTTGCACAAGTAGATCCCAGGTCAGCAGGCTTCATAATCTCTGTGTTTACATAAAGTGAGGAGACTACTGGTTCCCCTATTCCACTGTCTATTTTCAACAGTCAGGCGTTATGACAAGGTGACTGACATGTGGTCTCTGTTCCAAAGTTTCATCAATAGGACCTGCAGTGATGTGTTGAAGCTCGGATGATTAAAGTGGCTGATAACGACGGGCTCTGTGAATAAGCTGAACGAGTATACACAAATCCCATCGGTCTCTTTGTGCTGTCCATCCTAAAAAGAGAGTGTGTGTGTGTGTGTGTGTGTGTGTGTGTAGAGGGGGGGGGGGGGGTCATCCTGCACCATGCTGCGCCCTTAGTAAGATGAAGGGTTACCGGCTAGCTGTCACTGCGATAAAGTCGTGTGTTAAAGCAGCGGGCCTGGTCGATAGAACACTGTCTGCACTGTCCGAGCGATTACCCAGGTGTAGCAAGGATCAGAAGAACCGATGGTGGTGCTACCTAAGGGGACAGTGACTGTGTGTGTGTGTGTGTGTGTGTGTGTGTGTGTGTGAGAGAGAGATGGGATGAGATGAGAGAGAGCGGGGTGATGCACCTATTCTGAGAGCCGTCACAGACAAGAGCTGTCTTTGTGTTGATTGGGTCTTTCATGAGCGCCTGGGCTCCAACTAATAACAGCCGAGGTCTGAAAATGCTTTTGAAATCCACTACATCAGGGCTGGATAATTGAGGAGGAACGGTCTGGGGATGGGGGGGGTGGGGTTGGGGGGTGTATGAGGACGGGAAAAACATGTTACCTGGCAATGTCAAACTCAAGGACATCATCCCTTCCCAAAATAAAAGAGGAAAACAAAAAAGCTCTCCCACTCCCCCCCCCCCCTTTTTTTCTGAAACAGCTCAGCCTGCCTGCTTCTCATTTGAATAAAAAACACGGCCCTAATGGTTCACCAGGGAGTCAGTCCCTTTGTTGTTTTTTATGGGAACGGCGGCTTCTGCTGTTGATGGGCGACGACCACGCTGAGTTGAGCCTGCATCAAGCAGAGGTTAGCGCACATTAGAGAGGGACCCGGGAGCGAGCCTTGGGGAACCCCAGGTCACGCTAGCAAATTAAAAATTGGGCCTCTGTGACCAAAGGCAGCGGCGTTAGCAAAGCGCTAAAGCGTGCCCCAGGACTAGGCACGGGGCCTCTGGGCACCGCTAACATGCTTTTACTGCATTAGCCCGGCGTCAGCCTCTGGACAGGCCATGTGGTGGAACAGTCAGAGGTTGCCAGAAGGGAAAGGCCAGTCATGAACCAGAGACGGTCCCATTGGGGCGTCCGTCTTCCCATTATTCCAACTGTGCCTTAATAGGAATTGCAGCTTGGCTCTTTTGTGTGGTAATGCTGTAGTTTAAAGGGACCCCCCTTACCCACCCACCCAATCTCCACTCCCACAGGAGGTGCACAGTGTCACGAAATGCATTGTGGGATAGTGGTGATGGTGGGGGTTGGTGGTGGTGCGGGTGAGGTGTCGGAGGAGCAAATGACTATGGATTTCTGCCGCTTTCCAGCGCAATTACGGCGGCAAGGTGAGCAGCGCGTGGCTGCCTCAGTGGGGCTGGAGGACCTTCAAGGAAAGCGCAGGAATAAAGTGAAGTGAGTTAAGAGAGGACGGGTAGGGTGGGTGACTTAAACGACTGCTACACACTCCCGCCGCATTTGCATTTTAATTATAAGGCGCATAATTAGAGGAGTGAATGAACCGCACTAGCTCACTCGCTTCCTCTCTCCCTCTATTGCTTTCAACCCCATCTCCCTCCATCTTTCTCCTCTTTCTTGTGCTGCCCCCCCCTCTCTCTTTCTCTTCCTTTACAAACCCTCCACCCGCCCAAACACACCCACACACACACTTCTTTATTTTTTCACCGGTCTCCTTCAGCCATTCCCCCATATGCTTCATGCCTCGTGCCTTCCCATCTCGGCCTCAGAGGACTTGGGTGCAGACAGCCTCCATTTTAATTTCTTTTTTATTTCTTCTCTGAGGAAATGGAGGCAGCCTCCGCCTCAGTCTCAGGTCAGTGCTGCAGGAACACCTCCACCGCCTCCTCCAACACGCCTCCTGCGTAATAGCCTCACCCAGTGAGCCTCCTGCGTAATAGCCTCACCCAGTCTCCCTGCTGTGTGTGTGTGTGTGTGTGTGTGTGTGTGTGTGTGTGTGTGTGTGTGTGTGTGTGTGTGTGTGTGTGTGTGTGTGTGTGTGTGTGTGTGTGTGTGTGTGTGTGTGTGTGTGTGTGTGTGTGTGTGTGTGTGTGTGTGTGTGTGTGTGTGTGTGGGTGTGGGTGTGTGGGTGTGTGGGTGTGTGGGTGTGTGGGTGTGTGTGAGCGAGATAGAGAGAGAGGACCTGCTGACCCAGTCGTCGTGCAACAGAAAGGGCACTAGTCAGACTATTTCGTGGGTGCTGTAAAAGGCTGCCAGGGGTCGCTGGCACCGTGTGAGCCGGTGGTGGGGGCCCGGGGGGGTGGCGTGGCCCTCGGGCGGCACCAGAGTTGCGCAGGGGAGCCGGCGGGTGGTGGGGGTGAGGAGGTGCTGCTAAGATATGGGAGCTGGGCTGAACTGAAGAGCTTAGGAGCTTTGAATGCTTTATCACCATAAGGAGTCAGACTGGCAGCCTGCAAGGACATCATCTCCCAGTGTGTGTGTGTGTGTGTGCGTGTGGGAGAGTTAGAGAGAGAGAGGGCCTGACCATCCATCTGTTAGAGATATTTATGGGATGGGCTGGTGTGTGTGTGTGTGCGTGTGTGTGTACACACGTATGTGTACGAGCTTGCGCATGAGCAGTATTTTTCCACCCACCCGCTCCGTGTGTATGGTCAGTCCAGTCGCATTTGAAATTGTATCCCTTTGCTGACATGAGACTATCAAGTGTGTGTGTGTGTGCCTGTGTGTGTCCGTGTCTGTGTGTGTCTGTATGTGTGTGTGTGTGTGTATAGACACGCACATGTGCGTCCACGCGTGTGCCCGTGTTTGTTTCCACTGCTAGCGAGGCTAGCGCTGGGTGGAACATGAGGAGTCTAGCCGAGCCTAATTGATCACACCGGTGCTGCGTGCAAGGGCAGCCTGTGAGCGCATGCACCCGCCATATGAGCCAGACACACACAGGGAGGGAGGGAGGGAGGGAGGGAGGGAGGGAGAGGGAACAGCCGAGAGGGGAATGGAGTGACACAGAGGGACAGACAGACGGAGCGAGAGCCAGAGACATGGAACAGTAAAGATGGAGGGACGGAGGAATGGAGGGAAGCGTGATGGAGAGAGATGAAGAGCGGTGAAGGGAAGGGTGGAGCGGAGCCAAGACTATGAGCTGGGAGGAGAGATTATAGGGGCAGGCAACAGAGGCAGACTGGATGGACAGACCATGGAGAAGGTGAAGAAGGGGAGACTGAGAGAAGGAGAGAGTCTTTCCCTGTGTGGGTCCAGCAGCTCTTTTGCTCCTGCACTCGTTCTTCATTGTTGCACCTCCCTTCCTCCCTCCATCCGTCAGTCCTCTCTACTCATTCCATTTTTTCTTCCTTTCCATTCACACTTTTCCTCCTGCATGCCATGTTGCACATCTACATAGTCACCCGCACTCTGTGTGTATGTGTGTATGTGTGTGTGTGTGTGTGTGTGTGTGTGTGTCTGTCAGTCAATCTCACAGACTATCCGCCCACACTTTATTTTCTTTGACTATTTTTACTCTGCTCTATCTCTCTCTCTCTCTCTGTCTCTCTCTCTTTCACACACACACACAATCACACTCTCTCTCTCACACGCACGCACGCGCGCGCGCACACACACACACACACACACACACACACACACACACACACACACACACACACACACACACACACACACACACACACACACACACACACACACACACACGTACTCTGGCACAAACACACAGACTCACTGGGGCTGTTCTGAAATGAGTAGTTGCGATCGGACAAACAAGTCAAATATTGCCCAAATACGAGTATTAATATTTAAAATGAAACTATGCCGGTTTGGCTGTTTTCTCATTTTACGCTTGCAGGTTTCTCTGCAGAGCTTCTCCTACAGCTTTAGCATGTATATTTTACTAACGCTCCTCAATCGGTCAGTCTGCCTTTTCATGAGTAAGACCACAAGGCTGCGAGACTTTCTGGTTGTCAGTGCACTGGCCCGCCGGTGGTTCTTCTGCTCACAGACGCTTGGTGGAAGCGAAACGGCCACTTGAAAACTCGAAAAAAGACATCACCATTTGAATGACTCTGAATCTGTCCAGTTAAGGTAAATTGAGCTAAAAAGCCAGTTCCCCTTTAAGGATTGATCATTTACTAGATCATCATTTGTTGAATGAATCCCTATGGGAATACACTGCAGAGTTGGGTTACTACTGACCACACATATACATATTAATATTTAAGTAATGATAATTTACTAAAACACCTTTTGTTGAATGACTCCCTTAAGCCTACCACTGCCTACTGTGTGAGTGGATGAAGAGTGTGGGTGGAGGAAGAGTGTGGATTTTGCTTTGTTCATTATTATTAGTGGTGTGAGTTACGGTTGGGTTGAATTGGTGTGTTTGGGTATTTGGTGTGTCAGTGATGTGCGGGCCCAGTCACTCTCTCTCTCTCTCTCACTCACACACACTTAGTTTCCCAAGTTTCTCTTGTGTTAAGTCTCCATGTCCACAAGCCAGAAGCGTTTCATGGATTAGCGGTCATTACTGCACTTTTTGTATGGTGTAATTAGAGCGGCTCTGTTTACTGTGTGTGTGTGTGTGTGTGTGTGTGTGTCTATGTGTTTGTGTGTGTGTGTGTGTGTGTGTGTGTGTGTGTGTGTGTCTGTGTTTGTGCTTGTGTGTGTGCTTGTGCTTGTGTGTGTCTCCATGTGTTTTAATCGCTGTTCTTCCACCATAATCAATGGTGTTGCTTCCCTCAGGACACAGACATGTGCACACACACACGCACACACGCACGCACACACACCTTAGCCACACTCAGAGCCAACCACTCGGCTCCATCCAATCCCCTCTGATAATTAACCAACTTCATTACACTGCCAGCTATCGGGGTGAGCTCAAGCCAAGCCAATGTTGGCGGTTCATTTGGTGTGTGTGCGTGTGTGCGCGTGTGTGCGTGTTTGCGTGTGTGTGTGTGTGTGTGTGTGTGTGTGTGTCTCCGTACATAGCTAGAGCAAGCTCAATTCTGCAGTATCATCGGCAGGTGTCCACACGCTCCCAGTCAGACACCTGTGTATGTACTCCAGGGCATGTTAGCCCCCTGTGTGTGTGTATCTATAGGAGAGGGAGAGACCTCAGTGTTTACATCTGTAGACGCTCTATGTTGTAGCTCTACACCTAAAGCATCTTTCAAGTCTCACCGCAGGCTTCCGTCGTTCGGGGATCCTCCCATTGACCGCTCCCCTCCTGTTTAACTCCTCCTCCTAGGGTCTATCCAGGGTGTGTGTGTGTGTGTGTGTGTGTGTGTGTGTGTGTGACGATGTTGCCGCGGTGCCAAGCACCACCTCCTCTTCGCAGGAAGTGCGGGGAGCCTTGGGGGGGCCGCGGCTGGCTGGTGGGTGGTGCTGTGTATTTGATGTTCCCCCTTTCAAGTCGCGCCTGAAAGAGAATTTAAATCCTGAGCCGTGGAAAACGCTCCCAGTTTCTCTTGTTTATTTATTTTATTTTTAAATAGATTCATTAAATCTTTTTTTTTTACTACTCTTTCGCTCCCTCCCTCTCTCTCTCTCGCGCGCTCTCGCTCCCTCGCTCCCTCTCTCTCCTGCTGTGGAATGTGGCAGCAGCCGTAATGAACTCCTGAAGGGCCTGTAGCTGCTGCCAGCCCTCTCCTCCCACAATTCAGCTCAATGCAGCGACATGTGAAACACACACACACACACACACACACACACACATATCCCGTTTCCATCGTTCTTCCTCTCTCAGTGGCCATGCCTCTCTCTGCCTCTGTCTCCAACTGCTGTCCTCCCTCTGTCTCTGTGCGTCCTCTGCTAGTAAGTGGGCTGGTTGGGCCAGTTGGAGTTCACGTCTTGGCCTTGGCTCTGTAGGATGCTTACACTCCGGTAATATGTTGAGAAGCAAGTTAATGTTCCAGGCCGTATCAGATGGAGAGTTTGATGCATGTATTAATGTGAAGCCCTTGCTTTGGAGCGTGGTTGGAAAGCAGATGCGTGTACGTGTGTGCGTGTGTGTGCGTGTGTGTGCGTGAGTGTGCGTGTGTTTGTTTGTGGTTCTGCGGTGGTCTGACTGGATTGAAACGGACTGGGTCAAGGATATTGTGGAAAGGCATCTGATGAATGTAAATGTGCTAAATCCTGGCACGCACACACACTCTCTTTTTTTCTTAGGTTTTCAGAGATGTTTGGCTTCATTAGCGTGATTGCACATGCTTGGCAACTGACTGCTTTGATCTCACACACACACACACACACACACACACACACACACACACACACATGTTTTCGTACACACACACACACACCCACACATACGTTGAGGAAATATTGCAAGGTGTAAAACAGCTGGCTTCTCCTTAGCCGTCAAAGGTCCTCTGGCAAAGTGTGTGTGTGTGTGTGTGCGTGTGTGTGAGGGAGACCGAGGGAGAGGAATTCATGTCAATATTTATTCCCTCCATGTCAAGGGCATCATCACCTATTAGCTATTTTCTTCTGGTGCTGTCTTTGCCTGTAAGTCAGTTGAAGGTGTGTGTGTGTGTGTGTGTGTGTGCTGTGATGGATGGCTTGTCTGAGGATGTCTCAGACAGGAGAAAGAGATTCGATTAGCGGGCCGAGCCCTCGCTCTGTGTTTTGATGCGTTTTCCTCTTTGTGCCGTAATCGCTTTTTGTCACAAAGAAAGGAAACAAACAAACACACACACACACACACACACACACACACACACACACACACACACACACACACACACACACACACACACACACACACACACACACACAGACACACACAGACACACACACACACACACACACACAGACACAGACAAGGAAGGAGGAAGATGGTAGAAAAGTCATGTTTTTCAGCAAAGATTTCGTTTTGACTGGAGTGTGTTATTGGGACACTGTTTGTGTGTGTGTACGTGTCTCTGCTCATGGACTAGGCTTGAAAGAACTCCTCTTGGTTTTGGTGTAGGCTGTGTTATTAAGTCTCCAGAGAGCTTCTTCAAAACCATTGATTCTGGTCAACAATGACGAGACAGGATACACATTTAGACTTTAAAATGAGAAAGCTTATAAGCAAAATCAGGAACACACACACACACACACACACACACAAACTGTACACACACTCACACATCTCACATACTCGCACACACACTTAATTGTCAGGAAGGCACAGTGATTTAAATTGCAAATCAGCGTTGGCTTGCTCCTCCAACTTTTTTTGGTGATTAATATTTTATTGTTTCAACGAAGTGGAAATGCCACCAGTATTTCTCATCAGAAACAAATGGCTTGGAGTGTGTGTGTGTGTGTGTGTGTGTGTGTGCGTGTGTGTGTGTGTTTGGGGGGGTGTATGTGATCTGAGGCCGTCCTCAGACATGACTCTGGGCTTTAATTAAGACGTGTGTCTACAGAAACGACAAGCTCGGAGACCTGCCCCCCTCTCCTCTCTCTCTCTGTTACTCTCTCTTTCTACTTTTCTTCTCTTTGATTGGCTTCTCTTTGCTTTTCTTTGCTTTTCTCTGCTGTTCTGTTCTCTCCTGCTCTTAAAGTTCAGTGCAGGTGTTGTGCTGTGGCTACTGGTGTAGAACTACATCATAACTTTGTCTGTTGACTCCGTCTTGCTGCCTCTCTCTTGATGCCCCTGTGGTCTCTTCTTCCTGCCTGTCTCTTTCTTTCTCTCTTCTGTTCTCATCACACCTCCCTCATTCCCTCCCTCCCCTCCTCTCTCTCTATCTCTCTCTCTCTCCCCTACTCCCATTCCTCCCTCTGAGGCGGAGGCAGGCCGTGATCTTCCCTTTCAATCAGTCGCTAATTAGCAGAACGAGTCTGCAAGAGAAAAAACGACATCTCTCTCGCTGTGGGGGGGAACCTCAGAGAAAGATACACAGGTCAAACCAAAAGGGGTCGAGCGAGACACACGAGGACAGAAACTAGCGACGGACAGACAAGCGGTCATGGCAGAGAGAAGACGAGAGACAGAGAGAGAGAGAGAGAGAGAGAGAGAGGGGGCTCTTTTAAGTGGACACGTGTAGGATACACGGAAGAAGTGTGAGCACAGGCCAGTTATTAGCTGCCAGAGCTGGACAGTGGTGTCGCCGACGGACCCACGACACAGTGTGGCTCAGTGCACAGGGTTCAAAGACTGCACGCACGCACGCACGCACGCACGCACGCACGCACGCACGCACGCACGCACGCACGCACGCACGCACGCACGCACGCACGCACGCACGACCACACGACCACACGCATGACCACCACACCGAGTGCTCGGCCCTCACGGCGTGCGCTGATTAGCCATTCAGAGAGGAGAGAAAGAGACGGCGAGGATGAAAAGAAATAAACGAGTAGAAAGAGACGTAACCTCTCTCGCTCCTCTCCGCGCCTCCTCCAACACGGCCGACTAGTCTGCGGAGGGGGGGGGGTTTCCCGTTAAAGAGCATGTCAGAGGCACGGTTTAAATATTTACGGTGCATTCCTGGAGTGCTCGCCGTGCTCGCCGTACGCCGCTGTGTTCGGGGGGCAGATGTGGGCCGTGTGTTGGGCTGCTGTTTAGCGCGGAGGTGACTGACCTTGTCCAGATGATGGAATGTCAAAGATAAAATCAAGAAATGTGGCGGCCTCTGTGCTTTTCTCTTTCTCCATCTTGTTTCGCTCGCTCACTCCATCACCAACCTACACACACACACACACTCTTTCTCTCTCTCTCTCTCTCACTCTGTCTCTGTCTGTCTCTCTCCCTCCCCCCTCTCATGTCTTTGTTCTGTGGTCGGGAGTGTTGAGATCTGAGGTTGTGGTATAGAGAAGCCTGTCTGAAGAAAGAGAGAGTGTGTGTATGTGTGTGTGTGTGTGTGTGTGTGTGTGTGTTTAGGACTGCGCTGCCTGGGCTGCTCACAGGGTTCAGTGGGGTCATGCGATTTCCATTCTCCTCTCTGCACCCGTGACACCCGTGCGGTTCTGGCCCTCTCTCTCTCTCTCTCTCTCTCTCTCTCTCTCTCCCTCTCCCTCTCCCTCTCCCCCTCTCTCTCTCTCTCTCTCTCTCTCCCTCCCTCTCTCTCTCTCTCTCTCTCTCTCTCTCTCTCTCTCTCTCTCTCTCTCTCTCTCTCTCTCTCTCTCTCTCTCTCTCTCTCTCTCCCTCCCTCCCTCCCTCCCTCCCTCCCTCCCTCCCTCTCTCTCTCTCTCTCTCTCTCTCTCTCTCTCTCTCTCTCTCTCTCTCTCTCTCTCTCTCTGTCGGAAGCGCTGGTGTTTAAAGCGGAGCAGCAGCGCGGCCGCTCCCGTAGCCCCATGCCTCCCTCATTCTAGACTAATGGCCTGCTTAACATAATACAGTCTTAGAGAGAAACGCTCTTCCTCCACTCTGCTGTTCCCTCATCCTCTCTGCCTCCCTCCACCTCTATCTCCCTCTCTTTCTCTCTCTCTTTCTCTCTCTCTCTCTCTCTCTCTCTCTCTCTCTCTTTCTCTCCCTCTCTCTCGCTCTCCTGCCTTGCGTTTGCCTTCCTCAGAAGGACATTTATTCTTGTTTTTAGCGCCTGTCCAGTGTTGGCAGGTTGAAGGGCGAAATGTTTGTGTGTGAAGACAGAATGAAAGCCTGATGTCCCCTTCGCACTCGCATGCACATGCTCACACGCGGGCACGCGTGCACACACACGTACACAGGCACACACACACACACACACACACACACACACACTCGCTCTTGTTGTATAGCCCTGAGGTTGGCATTGGGCCCTTCAGACGTTGGGGAAACGGCACGATGAATAAAATATAGATTGCTGCTCATTAAGGCCAAGTGTTCTTTGAGAGGAAATTAACACAGACTTGTGCTTTGTGCTGTGCCGGCCTATTTATATTTGAATAAAGCCCAATTTGGCCAGCTGCCTAATTATACTCTCCTCTCTCTTTCTTTCTCTCTCTCTCTCTCTCTCTCTCTCTCTCTCACTCTCCCTCTCCCCATCTCTCTCTCTCCATCGCTCCCTCCCTCTCTCTTCCTCTCTTTCCCTTCCTTCTTGATATTTATCAGCCTGTGTAAATGAGTACAGAAAAGCCAATAACAAACATGCAAACACATGCTTCTACTTGTACTTACCGATTTTCTCTCTCTCTCTCTCCCTCTCCCTCTCCCCCTTTCCCATTCCTCCGAACCCCTCTTTCTTTCTCTTTCAGGTTGAAGGAGTGAACTGTGTGTGTGTGTGAGGACAGAGCGGATTCCTTGAGCACCAGCGCGTACCCCCACACCACCCCTGCACCCCCCCACACCCCCACATCTGCTGGGAGTGCTCTCAGTCTGGCGTGCTGGAGAAGGGGACCAGCTTCTGGAGCTCAGCAGTGGCGGAGGCTGTGTGTGTGTGTGAGAGAGCGGGAGAGAGAGTGTGGAGCTGCCTAGAAAGTGTGTGTGTGAAAGAGGAAAATAGTGTGTGTGTGTGTAGAAGACTGAGCGAGAGGGGGTGAGTGTGTGAGTCTTCTCCCTGTGTGTGTGTGTGTGTGTGTGTGTGTGTGTGTGTGTGTGTGCGCGTGTGTGCGTGCGTGTGTGCGTGAGTGTGTGTGTGGTAGAGGGACAGAGGGTGTGTGTGTGTGGGGATAGGGTCCTCTGCAGGCCGGTGCTGTGGCCCCTGCTCCCCCCCTCTTCAAAGCTGGCGATGTCCAGGGTTCCGAGTCCGCCACCGCCGGCTGAGATGTCCAGCGGCCCTGTGGCCGAAAGCTGGTGTTACACTCAGGTCAGTGTGTGTGTGTGTGTGTGCGTGTGTGTGTGCGTGTGTGTGTGTTGATATTTGGGTGCCTTGGGCACTACCCAACCATTAGTGGGTTACTAATGGCACACCTGCCTGACCAAACAAACATCTGGTGACATTTAAGTGTTAACATACTTATTCATTTGGCTAATCAATGGCAAAGATTGTATACACCTCTGGAATCATTTTGAATCAATTTTTCTTGGAAATCTGATTGGTGGATTCAAGTGTGTGTGTGTGTGTGTGTTTCTGTGCCTGATATAGTGTTACAGTGTATAGTGGCAAGCAGAGCCTGTGTTATTCATGTATTGAGTTTATTGTTTTTATTACATACACATTATGACACATGATCATACACAAACATACTCATACATGCAATGATATGTCATTATTGTAGTTTATGCCTTCAGTAATATGTTGTGTGTGTGTGTGTGTGTGTTTTCTAAATTGGTAGGTACGTCCCATTTGCACACAGCTAGTCATTCTTGATGGACGTTCCGCTCCCGGCCTGATGATACCAGTGCTATTGATGTTTTTTCCTTCTTTCCCTCTCTTTCTACCTCTCCGTCTGCTCTCCTCTCTATCCCTCCACCCCTTGGCTCTTTTGTTGTGGCGATATCAGCGCTTTGTTGTCACTTTTATTATCCTCTCCCGTGGCCCTCTGTTTGTTGTCAGAGTTTATTAAGATGAAAGGCCGTTTTGATGTCCGCTTTTTCATGTCCGGCCACCACTTAGGTGCATCGAGCACGTATGCACACGAACAGACGCGCGCACCCCCCCCCCCCTGCTCACTCACGCTCACACTCACACTCACACACTCACGTTCACACTCACACACACACACACACACACACACACACACACAGTCACAGTCACACCACCACTCACACACAGAAGATGCCTTACATATGTGTTTGGTCCGGTGCAGATCAAAGTGGTGAAGTTCTCCTACATGTGGACCATCAACAACTTCAGCTTCTGTCGAGAGGAGATGGGCGAGGTCATCAAAAGCTCCACCTTCTCCTCAGGAGCCAATGACAAACTCAAATGGTAGGTGTGGGTGGAGACGGCTCACCTCTCCACCCTGATGGAGGCACATCTCAAGACTCCTCTATCATTTTTATATCATTTGTGTTTTGTTTATGGGTGTCCAGTAATTACGTTTCCGTAGAGATGGATGAAATTGTATTGAAGTGGCTGATGTGGTGTACATTTCTGTCCTAAATATTCCTAAATCCCCCCCCCCCCCCTTCTTCTCCTCAGGTGTTTGCGAGTGAACCCCAAAGGGCTGGACGAGGAGAGCAAAGACTACCTGTCCCTCTACCTGCTCCTGGTCAGCTGTCCCAAGAGCGAGGTCCGCGCCAAGTTCAAGTTCTCCATCCTCAACGCCAAGGGAGAGGAGACCAAAGCCATGGGTGAGAACCCCCCCCCCCTCCCCTCCTCCAACCCCCCACTGTCCAGCCTCCTCTTAATGAGGCATCAGCCAGTGAAGCGCGGCCACACCGATCCATACCTGGATATTGATGCAGCGCCTGGTGCAGCATGTGATGCTCTGTGTGTGTGTGTGTGTGTGTGTGTGTGTGTGTGTGTGTGTGTGTGTGTGCGTGCTTGTGTAGCAGCTTGGCTCTATTGGGAGAGAGAGACTATTAATGTGTTCATCTCATCTTGTTTGGGTGGAGTGCTGTGTGATAGACAGACACACACACACACACAAACCATGGAGATCATCCATGCCCTGGAGTTGTACTTATTTAAGTGAACTTGTGGAGCTTCTCACCTTTGTCCGTTTCAGGACCATTTGATTCGGTGGGTGGTGTACCTGTGTGTGTGTGTGTGTACATCCAGGTACGTGCGTGTGTGTGTGTGTGTGTGTGCGCGCGCGTGTCTTTGGTCTTGCCGAGGCATGTCTAATCACAGGTGGAGTTCATCATTTCCTTCCCATCTCTAATTTGGGCGAGCGCGGGGCCGTTCTCATTCGGAGTTTTAATTAGGGGCCGAGCGGGCGCGCGGGCGGGCGGGCGGGTTGAGCGAGCGGGGCTATTTTGCGGCGAGCCTGTCTCTTTTGATGAATCTCAGACGGACGTGCCTGGCGCTCCACGCCTGCTCTTAATTGGGTTACGGCGAGGCAGAACGCGCGCCCAGATTGAATTAGCGGTGGCCAGATGTAGCCGCGTGCTTGGTGATGGGCTTCCCACACGCATAGGTTCTCATGTCTCATCTCATAGAGGGTGTGTCTCTGTGTGTGTGTGTGTGTGTGTGAGGTAAGTCAGCCTACGCCTCTGCTTACAGAACCCTGTTGTGTAGATCTTTGGGTTAGATCTTTTTTCTCCGTACAGATCTATCAACGGAGTCCTCCTTTATCCTTTCTCTCTTGCGTGCACGAGCATGAACACACACACACACACACACACACACCAATTAAATCTTATTTGTGAGAAAATGAACAGTTAATGTACCAGGGTGGTGTGGTGAGACTAATGAATTAAGAGAAGGTGCTATCAGTTTCCATCACTACTTGCCACCTCTTCTCCTCCTCTTCCTCTTCCTCTCCTCTTCCTTTCTTCTCCTCTTCCTCTTGCTCTTCCTCTTGCTCTTCTCTCCTCTCCTCTTGTTGTGATGCTTTGCTCTTTACTCTCCTCTCGTCTCAGGCACTTGTTCCATGAGCTTATAAAACGCCTTTGTGGGTCTCTTTGTCACTTTAGTCACGTCCAGAGGAAAGGCGTCTCTGTTGTATGCAAACACCACCACTGCCCGTAAAGCTGGCCATTATAGACCCCCATCCAGACGTTGTCCACACACACACACACACACACACACACACACACACAATGACACGTGTGTTACGTCTCACTACATATCACTATCCCGCTTACTTACTCACACAATCACATCACACGCACAATCTAACAATCTAACTAATTCAAAGAAGAGAGTCAAAGAAAAATCTGAGAAAGTGTGTGTGTGTGTGTGTGTGTGTGTGTGTGTGTGTGTGTGTGTGTGTGTGTGTGTGTGTGTGTGTGTGTGTGTGTGTGTGTGTGTGTGTGTGTGTGTGTGTGTGTGTGTGTGTGTGTGTGTGTGTGTGTGTGTGTGTGTGTGTGTGTGTGTTAGTGTGCATGACACTGTGAACGACCCGCATGTCTCATTTTCTCATTTGCTCCGTTTTGGCCATCTAATGGCTCAGTGGGGTGCAGGGTGTTCACTGCAGAGGAGTTTACACCCCGACCCCCACCTCCTCTCCCCCACCTCCCCATCTACCCAGCCCCCACCTCCTCTCCCCCACCTCCCCACACGGCACCCAGGGGAGAGCGTAGGGTCCTTGCAGGAGCCCCCCTGCAGGAGAAAATGAGCCTGTTGTTGGCCATATTTCCAGCGACTAGAGTAGGGGGAGAGGAGGGGGGGGGGAGGGAGAGGGGCGGGGGTCTCAAGTCTGCGAAAGAAAATATGGCAGGCAAAATTGCTCTATCGGTTCTGGATCATTTAGAATCCAATTTAATCTGGGCGTCCTCAGGGGGTGGTGGTGGGAGGGAGGGAGGGGGGGTCGTGGGTGTGTGTGTGTGTGTGCGTGTGTGTGTGTGTGTGGGGGGGTTTAGGGAGAGGAACGGGGGAAGGGGCAGAGATGGGGGGGTTTAGAGGGAGGAGGGCTGGGTGAAATAAAAACAAAGTAAAGCCCTTTAATTAAGAGTAGCGGTCGGCTGAGCTGGGCCACTGGAGCAGACTTGGCTTATTGACGTGTCTGCTCTGCCAAAGCTATGCACTTACACACACACACACACACACACACGGAGGGAGAGAGAGAGAAGGTCTCCCACATACACACGCACACACAGCTGAGATGACGGTGAGCACTCATGGAACTAGCTGCTGGGGACGGACATGTCGATTAATGGAGGGAGGGATGGAGGGATGAATGAAGCGCCGAATGGAGAGGGAGAGAAGAAGGAGAAATAGAGAACATGAACACATGACCAGATAGATGGGTGGATGAATTGGGTTGGCATAGAGTGGTGAATGTGGCAAACAATGGAGGTGTACAGGCAGCGGGGATGGGCTATGATTGGATCTAGAGAGAGAGAGAGAGAGAGAGAGAGAGAGGGAGGAGAGAGAAAGAATGGAGAGAATGGATGGATGAATGGATCAGTAAGGGTGTGTGACAGGACTGGATAAAGGCAAGACTCACAGGAGCATTACACGGCGCTGGTGCGGGTGGTGCGGGTGGTGCGGGTGGGGTTGTTATGTAGTCGCTGGTGGGTGATCCATCAGCTCCACGGCTAAATGGATGCCTGTACAGCAGAGCTTCCATGGACCGCCACCCATTTCTCACCTCATAGACTCCCCATTAGGCAGAATTTATGGCCGTGTGTGTGTGTGTGTGTGTGTGTGTGTGTGTGTGTGTGTGTGTGTGTGTGTGTGTGTGTGTGTGTGTGTGTGTGTGCGCGCGTGTGTGTGTGTGGAGGTGATGGCTGCATGGCACCGGGAGTAGCGTGAGGATGTGGCAGTGGCGTTTGGCAGGCACGTCCGGGGATCTGGCGACTGGCGACGGCCGTGGCGGTAATTCTCTCCCCCCCCCCCCCGCGCGGCTTTAATAGAGCGGCGGGCGGGCCGTGCGCCACTTGTTTAACGGGTGGCAGGGTGGCGCGGGGGTGGCGAGGGTGGCGTGTGCGAGGCGGGGGGGTGGCGAGGGTGGCGAGGGTGGCGTGTGCGAGGCGGCTCCTGATGGATTGAGCGGCGGTGTCTCTGGACACCCATCAGGTGGGGCTTTTTAAAGTGGAGCGGCTGCTTCCCATCCAAATGAGTGAGCGCTGCATCAGGCCGGCCCACGGACGCCGGCCCCAGCCAAAGCCATCGGCCTTCACTCCGCACCGCACCGCCGACCCCCCCGCTCGCCTTATCTGCTCCGCCGTCTTGTCTTCCTCCCGTGCTCTTCTTTCTATCCCTCGTTCCCTCTCCATCCCTCTGTTATCTCCCTCTTTCTTTCTATCGCTCCCTCCCTGTATCTCATTCTGTCAGGCTTGCCCTTGAGCTCTCTCCCTAGTTAGTGTGTGTGTGTGTGTGTGTGTGTGTGTCTGTGTGTGTGTGTCTGTGTGTGTGTGTCTGTGTGTGTGTGTGTGTGTGTGTGTGTGTGTTGTTTTGGCCTGGGAGAGAGCGCAGCGCTGTGGGGCAGAGGGCCCTGACCGCGGGGGTAGCGGAGGCCCAGGTGGCCGTCCTCTGAGGCCAGCCAGCGCTGCTGCAGGCCAGCTGCCCTCTGCCCAGTCAGGGCCCCAGGGCTCCTGGCTACACGCCTCCTGGCACACAGCTAAGGTGTCAGACTGATGCTAGCCTTGTGTGTGTGTGTGTGTGTGTGTGTGTGTCTCTGTACCTCCTGTGCCTGCGTCTGCATCTGTGTGGACACATAGACTAGTTGTGTATCGAGTGAGTACATGTGTGTCTGTGTCTATTGGCAAGTTGTGTGTGTGTGTGTGTGTGTGTACTTGATGGTGGTCTGATGAACAGGAGTGACTAACTGCTCAGGTGAATGCCTGCTCCACTGTGAAGTGCTCTCGTGGCAGCCAGGGAGAGCAGCCAGCCCTGCGGGGGGCGCTGTTCAGCCCGTGTTCCCCTCCTGCTCAGACGCCTCTCTGGATCAGAACCCATGAGATCCCCCCCAATTACCCATCAGGACCCCCAGCACACCCCCCCCCCCCCCTCTCTCCCTGAGCGCATTAGGATGGCTGGCTGGGATGGCGGAGTGTGTGAGACGTGTGTGTGTGTGTGTGTGTGTGTGTGTTTAAATCGGAGTGGCGAGGCGGCGGAGGAGACTGTCAGCGAGATGAACAAATGTTATTGGACAGAGCTTTACTGTATTAGGCGCTATTGACAGATGGAGAGAGAATGTCAATACGCATGTTTGTGCTGACACTTCATTATAGAGTGCTCTTGAGCTGGGATTAGGTTTTCTTTATTGAAGACATGAAGTTAAGCAAGTGTGTGTGTGTGTGTGTGTGTGTGTGTGTGTGTGTGTCTGTCTGTGTGTGATGGGCGCAGATTGCCTAGTAAATCATGAAATTTGAGGGGAGGTTTTTGTAATGGTTATAATTTGCTTATTTTTAGCCATCACACAGGAGACAGATAACAGAGAGTCGCACACACACTCTTGCCCAGACACACACACACTCTTACCCAGACACACACAGACAAACACAGAGACACACACACACTTACCCAGACACACAGAGACACACACACACAGAGGGGGATGCGCATGTGTGCACACACACACACACACACACACACTTACACTTTTGGGGAAGGTGAGAGATGGCAGGATAAGTGTATAGGCCCTAGTGACCTAAGCTTTTGATATTGTAGCCAGCACACTGTGTGGGGTGGTGTGTGTGTGTGTTTGTGTCTTTGGGTCTGTATTTGAGAGGTGCTGTGCTCCAGGGCAGTGACGTGGGCTGAATATGCAGGCTCCTGATACAGTGCCTTCATCCTACCACACACACACACACACACACACACACACACCTCTCCCTCTTCCTCATATTCTCCCTCTCTCTATCTATCTATCTATCTGTCTTTACCCCAGACAAGACACACTTAAACTGCAACAGCCAGTGCCAATCTTTCCCTCATACACACACTCTCTCATTCTCTCCCTCTCTCAAATACACACACACACACACACACACACACACACACACACACACACACACACACACACATACACAAACACACATACAGGCAGAGACAGATTATTTCTCTCTTCTTATCACCTCTTCTGCTCCCAGTGCCTCCAGCTGTTGAGGTCAGGATTGTGTGTGTGTGTGTGTGTGTGTGTGTGTGTGTGTATTCTGAGGGATGTGGTATTGGGGTTTCTCTGCAAGTTTTGCGTTGACCCTCCGTGGTCCCCAGCACCCAGCGGTCACTCTGGACTAAATGTCTGCTGAAGCGGCCCCTCGGCTGACCCCTGCTGCCCCGACGGCGGGGACCGCTTTCAGCGCGCCTAAAGACCTGACCGTCTGCAGCCTCACACGGCGGACGCTGCAGTGTGTGTGTGTGTGTGCGCTCGTGTGTGTGTGTGTGTGTGTGTGTGTGGTGCTCCTTTTTTCCGGTGCTTTCCCCGCCGCAGTGGAGGAAGCGTGACATTTCTATACGAGGTGTGAAGAAGTGAATATGACACTTTGTTCACCGCACTGTGAAGAGAGGTAATGCTTTTTTAATGGCGGCAGGTTATGTCCAATTTGGCAAAAGGGTTTTTTTTCCCGCTTCTACGTGCATTTGTTTTTGTTCCAAGTCAACGCCTCAGACTTGTTGTTGCTCAGATAGATATTGGGCGTTCTAGGCGGTTCCTTCTCATGCCATTTGTCAATTTATTTTGGTGTTTTGCTGATTCTGCTATTTACATATTGAGGCCGGTGAGCTCATCTGAACTCTGAGCGGTTTTATGTGATGGCATGTTGAATGCTGACCTTTCTCATTGCGTCTTGTTGCACTCTGAGTGTTTTTTGATGTGGAGGGGCCCCTTAACCCAGTCAGTGGTGTGTTCAGCACTAGATGCTCTGTGAACAGCGAAGACGATATGACAAGAAAGGCTTAAAACCCATTATTTATGTTGAATTTAAACCTTATATCAAGGTTATCGCAATAATGAAAAACAATAAAAGCAATACTTTGCAACATTTTGTCATTTCTGGAGGTATTTGTTAAGTTTGTTTGGTATGGTCACCATAATTGTAATGGTGGTATGCCATGGTCATATGAAGGACATTAGCATCCTCACCAGCCATCTGGGCTCTGCAGTGTGTACCTTTGTTGTTGTGCAAAAACAACGGCACTTACCATGTTGGAAAGCCTTTGTCAGTGACAGCTGGGCTTTTGATGGCATGTGGAAGGTTTTTGTGTGCTTTTATGTCTACACACATATATATACACACAGCACACATACACACACACACACACACACACGCCACATGCACACAGAGGTGGATATGCATGCATCTATGTACATGTACACACCACACACATGTGAATGCAAAAATCTCTCTCTCTCTCTCTTTCTCTCTCTCTTTCTCTCTCTCTCTTTCTTTCTGTGTGTGTGTCTCTCTCTCTCTCTCTCTCTCTCTCTCTCTCTTTCTGTGTGTCTATCTCTCTCTCTGTCTGTCTGTGTGTCTATCTCTCTCTTTCTATCTGTGTGTCTCTCTCTCTCTCTCTCTCTCTCTCTCTCTGTGTGTCCTCACCATTGCCCTGCCCCTACCCAGCAGCCCCCTGCCCCCCCTACCCAGAGCCCCAGTCGGTGACGGCGTGTGCCAGGGCCTTGACACTTGCACATGCTTGGGTGGCTGGATGCATAATAGTAAACCCAGCCTCCCACTCCCAATTGAAATTCAATATCAAAGCCGTGTTTGGCATGATGTTATTGCAAAAAAAAAAATGAGAAAACGCATTGAGTATGCAGGACTGAGCAGACAGATGCACAAATGTATTAAACAACAAAATAGACGCTTGTGCACACCCGCTACGGATATACTTCAGTGGCAACACACACAAATAGGCACAAGGTTACCTGTGCGTTTAGATTTTCATAAATTAACTGGATTATCCAGATTAACGACAATAGGGGGAAGAGTAGAGAGATGCCCTGAAACAGAGAGAGGCTGTCACAGAAGAGCATACAGGTATACGCACGCACGCACACACGCACAGACACACACACACGAGATACACTGAATCTTAGGTAGAGAGCGAGATACACACACACACACACACACCCACCCACAAGATACACTGAATCTTAGGTAGAGAGCGAGACACAGACCGAGGAAAAAAGGAAATTGGAATCAACTTTGAAGCGCCGGGCTCAACGTTTGGCGGGTTTGATTTTTCTCCCCCAGACAGATTGAACACGTTCCTCCTCTCTCATGAACGAGCGCTCCTCTTGTTCCCTTCACCTGAGAGAGGTCAGAGAGGGAGACAGGGGTGGAGGGAGGGCACTCACAGCCAGCGCTGAGGAGGAGGAGGGAGGTAGAGAAGGAGGAGAGGAAGGAGAAGGAGGAGAGGTAGCAAGAGAAAGAGGAGAGGAGAAGGAGGAGAGGTAGCAAGAGAAAGAGGAGAGGAGAAGGAGGAGAGGTAGCAAGAGAAAGAGGAGAGGAGAAGGAGGAAAGGTAGCGAGAGAAAGAGGAGAGGAGAAGGAGGAGAGGTAGCAAGAGAAAGAGGAGAGGAGAAGGAGGAGAGGTAGTGAGAGAAAGAGGAGAGGAGAAGGAGGAAAGGTAGCGAGAGAAAGAGGAGAGGAGAAGGAGGAGAGGTAGCAAGAGAAAGAGGAGAGGAGAAGGAGGAGAGGTAGCCAGAGAAAGAGGGGAGGAGAAGGAGAGGTAGTGAGAGAAAGAGGAGAGGAGAAGGAGGAGAGGTAGCGAGAGAAAGAGGAGAGGAGAAGGAGGAAAGGTAGCGAGAGAAAGAGGAGAGGAGAAGGAGGAGAGGTAGCGAGAGAAAGAGGAGAGGAGAAGGAGGAAAGGTAGCGAGAGAAAGAGGAGAGGAGAAGGAGGAGAGGTAGCGAGAGAAAGAGGAGAGGAGAAGGAGGAGAGGTAGCGAGAGAAAGAGGAGAGGAGAAGGAGGAGAAATGAGAAGAGGGAATAAGGTGAGATGGGGGGGCTCTTTTTCTCTCCAACTGCCTCTGTCAGCGTAGAGAAGAGAAGAAAAGAGAAGAAAAACACCCTTAAGACTATTTGGATTTGTGTCACTCTCTGAGACGGTGTGTGTGTGTGTGTGTGTGTGTGTGTGTGGTCTCGTGAGACAGGATTAAACAGAAACACCCCCCTCTTCTCAACTCCCCTTGCTCTTAGTCCCATCTTCCTAAAGCATCTCACACCCACATACATGCATACGTGCACACACACACACACACACACACACACACACACACACACTCACACACTCACTCTCTCTTTCTTTCTCAAACACACATATACACACACATGCATTCAGCCAAGACAAGGATTTGAATGCATCTGAATAAGTCCATGCGTTGAGCAGCACTTTGCATGCTCCCAGGACTGAACCACAGGGCAGCTGCCCATCGTGCCTGTAGAGACCACACCCAAATGCCCAGGCCTGCCCAGTGCCCACCCTCCTCTCCGCTCCGCTCCAGAGGCGTGCTGCCGGGGCTCCAGGGGTAGAGGCCCTGCCCACGGGCATGCGGTGGGGTCTGCCCCAGACAGGAGTTCAGTAGGCAGAGCTCTGAATTGGACTGATTGGCTGAAAGGCTCTCCTCCTCTGAACTCCTCTGTGTGTGTGTGTGTGTGTGTGTGTGTGTGTGTGGCAAGTAGGTAGGAGAGAAAGAGGCCCTTTTAAAATGCACATGTCTCACTGTCTTGCTGTGACTCCCTTTGCCACACAGTCTCAGGCAATGATGTTAAGCTGCTGCACTGTGCTGGGAATTGTAGATGAAATGTTGACCTGGTTTGCCTCTCTCTTTTTCCTCCCTGTGTGTGTGTGTGTGTGTGTGTGTGTGTGTGTGTGTGTGTGCATGTGTGTATGTCTACAGAGAGCCAGAGGGCTTACCGCTTCGTACAGGGCAAGGACTGGGGCTTCAAGAAGTTTATAAGGCGGGACTTCCTGCTGGACGAGGCCAATGGATTGCTCCCGGATGACAAGCTCACCCTGTTTTGTGAGGTAAGCCAAAAATGTGACCTCTCCACTGCATCTGGAATCTGATTGGCTCTCAGGGTTCTATTCACGTTGGAGCTGCGCACAGTGTGTGTCAGCAGCATCAGCCCACGTCATTGGCCACCGAGTTAAGTAACCCATCACGTCATTGGCTATCACACACGCATGCTTGTGAGGGTGACTCACCTTGTTGGACCTCACTTGACGCCTCCGAACGTCGGCGGCTCACCTTACACTGCTCTCGAGCCCCCCTGCCTCTCTCCCCACACACACACACACACACACACACACACACACACACACACACACACACACACACACACACACACACACACACACTCTTGCCTGCGCAGGGTATGCTAATGGCCCGGCGCTGCACTCCTCCGCCGCAGCCATGAATGTTTAAAGCGTGCAGCTGCGGCCGCCGCTGCTGAACAATCCTAATGAAGCGTATGTGCGGGGAGCCAGCGCGCACCCCAGTTGAGCGCCTCTTAAAGCGGGGAGGGCTGCCGGGGGACACACCAACGGGAGGGGGGGGGGGCTAGTCTGTTTAAACTGTTTCCAAAATCTAGGTCTGTTGATGCAGAGGCGGTCTGATGTCCTCGGCTCATCCTGAGCTGTGTGTGTGTGTGTGTGTGTGTGTGTGTGTGTGTTTCAGTGTGTTCTGGGAAAGATATGCAGAGATGTGTGTGTGTGTGTGTGATTGCAGCATAGGTGTGTTAGTGTGTATGTTTGTGTGTTTGTGTGGGTGCGGCCGTGCGGGGGTGTGTGCACACGGATAGGTGTGTTTTTTATCTTATCTTGGGGACTGGTGGTGTCCAGTGAGACCACATTGCCAATCCTGGCAGCATTAGTCTCTGGTTGATCCCCAAACAGCAGCAGGAAATCATGCTGTCTGTATGTAACCTGAAATCCCAACTCTCAAGGCAGGATAGTGTGCGTGTGGATCAGTTTGTGTGTGTGTGTGTGTGTGTGTGTGTGTGTGTGTGTGTGTGTGTGTGTGTGTGTGTGTGTGTGTGTGTGTGTGTGTGTGTGTGTGTGTGTGTGTGTGTGTGTGTGTGTGTGTGTGTGTGTGTGTGTGTGTGTGTGTGTGTGTGTGTGTGTGTGTGTGTGTGTGTGTGTGTGTGTGTGTGTGTGTTGGCTCCTCGGCTCTGCAGATGGTGTTGGTTTGCCTCTGAGAGGGATTGAGGAGGAGGAGGAGATGTAGAATGAGGGAGACAGAGAGAGAGAGAGAGGAGTGAAAAAGTGGGGAGTGACGTCTCCCTAAGCTCTCTACCTCTGCCTCATTCTTCTCTGCTCCCTCGCTCACTCAGAAGTGGCTCAGCACCAGCACCCCCTCCTCTCCTCTCTCTCCTCCCCCCATCTCTCTCTCCCATTTTTGTTTTTCCATTTGTCATCGCTCTCTTGCGTCGTTCTCTCTCTCTCTCTCCCCCTTCTCTCTGCTCTGTTTTTGTTTTCTATTTGTCATCTATCTTCCTTTCACTCTTTATCTCTCTCTCTCTTTCTCTCTCTCTCTCCCTCTCTTTCTCTCTCTCTCTCCATCGCTCCCCTCCCCCCTGTCACAACCGTAGACACCTGCAGGTATATAATGAGCAGATAGCTCCCATTAAAGGTGTTTCATTCTGTGTCATTACTGGAGGAGGGAAGGAGAAAGGAACGTGTGTGTGTGTGTGTGTGTGTGTGTGACTGTGTGTGTGTGTGTGTGCAGGGGGTTTACAGTTCCTCTCTTGTTGTTCCCCTATGGGGAAGTATAAGGCTTATAAGAGAGTAATGGTGTGAATTCTGTCATGGGAGTTTTCTGGTGTGAGTTGTCTCCACGCTGTTGTCTGTGGGCCGCGTGCGTGTTGCTGCCTTCATGCCCTGTCCCTCCTCTCTGCCTTTCTCCAACGCCGCTCTTCTGGCACGTCACTAGATCACCTTCTACACACTTACACACACACAACACACACACACACACATCCCACACACACAGGTACATGTGTACACACACACACAGACAGAGAGAGAGAGGGCCATACAGGCACTAACATTATATGCTGGTATACACACACACAGCCAGACACTGACGTCCACACACAAACACATAAAGCCACGCACACACATTGGCTGGCTGGCTGGCTGGCTGGTTAGCTGGCTGGCTGTGCGCTGTGAGCTCTTAGCTGGGTGACAGCACCCATCCCTCACCCAGCACAGCCATATGTCACTCTGCTGTCTCAGAGATCCTCCACAGCTGCACCAGCTGCTGCCAACACTCCCCAGGAGAGAGGGATGGGGGGGGGGGGGGGAGAGGAGGATCAGAGAAGAATTGGAGATGAAGAGGAGAGAATGGGAAGTGAGTGATGGAGAAAGAGCGGAGAGGAGAGGAGACACAGAGACACAGCAAATGAGAGACAGAGGGTGGAGGGGTAGAGACACAATAGGCAGAGAGAGAGAGAGAGAGAGAGAGAGAGAGAAAGGAGGGAAGTGGGGTACGAGGTGTAACATGGTGAGAGTGTGAGGTGTGAGCGAGCGACAGTGACTTCCTGGAAAGAAGGAGTGAGAAAGTGATGAGATTGCGTGGAGGAGACGTAGTAGAGGCTGGAGGCGGTGTGCTGTGTGCTGTGTGTCAGTGGGGAACATCATGGGACCCCCACACATCTCACATGGAGACCAGGACTGGGAGCTGAGCAGGAACTGTGTGTGTGAGCACAAGCTTATGATTGCAAGACTTATTAAAAAGAGAACCAAAAAGCCGTAGGGAGAGTCCTCTTGCTGATTTGCTGCTTTTAACCTGACCAAAGTTACTTTTTCCTCTGCCTTGCAAAGCCCCCTGGGAGTTGTAGTTAAAATGGATCTCCTCTGTAACCAGCTCGACTCGCACGTCACACCTGTTGCCTCCAAATCTCCTCTTTCATCTTGCTTTTTGCGTCTATTTTCTCGTGGGTTTGTTGGAAAAAGGAAGAAGGGAGAGAAGGCTTTTGTTTTGCGCTTTGCTTCATCTCTGCGCAGGTGAAAGGAGCCTTGTAGTCTCAAAGCTATCAGCTCCTCTTTGTGATCATAGCGTCAAGGCAGCCAACACATTTTCAGATTGTGTGCAAACCACAGCTGAACGCTAGTCTAGAGACCGAGTGGGAGATAGGGAGGGAGAAGAGGGTGCACTGTGTAATTTACTGGGATAACTGCTGTTCCAGCTGACTGACTTACATTAGGCATGGTGTGTGTGTGTGTGTGTGTGTGTGTGCGTGAGTGTCAGTGTTTGTACGCATCCTCAGACACTACCATAGTATCCTTGTGGTCATGTCTAACTAGGAGATGTGATTAGTTCTGTCGGCGCAGTCGTGTGTGTGTGTGTGTGTGTGTGTGTGTGTGTGTGTGTGTGTGTGTGTGTGTACACACAAGTGCACTGTATGTGTTTGTATATGTCATATCTCTGTGTGTGTGTGTCAGACGGCTCTAATCACTTTACAGCACTGACAGCAGTGTTGCTCTGTGCTTTGTGTGTGTGTGTGTGTGTGTGTGTGTGTGTGTGTGTGTGTGTGTGTGTGTGTGTGTGTGTGTGTACAGTATGTGTGTGTGTGTGTAGGAGCCTCCTCTCCCCCACTCAGCCCATTAGTGGCTGCAGCCTCCAGGAGGCCTTGTGCGTCTCCTCCTTTGTTCCCTGACACATGTCGTGCCTACATGTCTCCACTCTCGCCGCGCCGCCTAGACGCAACTACACGCCCCATTGATGCCAGCCGCAGGGAACAGTGCACACACACACACACACACACACACACACACACGCGCATTACATATGTTAAGCTGTGTTCAGCCAGGATGACCCTCATCTTGTGTTTGCACAAAAGATGTGTGTGTACGTGTGTGTGTGTGCATGCACATGCTCAAACACATTCTCATTGTGTGCGTGTGTGTGTGTGTGTGTGTGTGTGTAGGATGGGGAACATTGTATACGCTCCCAAGGCATAAATATTGGAGCATTGTGTGTGCTGCTCTGTTGCCTCATTTTTTTTTTTTTTTCGAGGATAAAGTTTCACATCCGTGTCAAAAGTGTTTGTGAATTTTGTTTGTATAAGCTGTTTGTGTTTCTTTCTGTGGAAGGGAGTTGTGGTTGCCCAGAGTTGTTCAGAGTTGTTCAGAGTGTGCAGTGTGTGTGTGTGTGTGTGTGTGTGTGTGTGTGTGTGCGCGTGTTGTGTGCATGCGTCTTGTTTTCATTAGAGCAAGCAGTGGGCTGTTTTGGAAAATGAAACCGTGAGTGGGAGAAGAAGTGTTCCAGGACTTAATGAACTTTCTTCATGTGCCTGTTTTTGGTACGGGTTTTCGGGAGGCAGAAGAGGATGGGATGGGGGGAGGTTTATTTGGGAGGTGGGGGTGAGGGGTGAATGGAGGAACCATTTCACGCATGAAGGCACCCTGAACATCTCTGAACAAACACACAAACGAGGCGTGCGGATTCATGCATACATGAATAAATGAATAGACTAGAACCCGAGGTGTTTACATCACGACCCGACAAAGTGTTCAAACTAATGTGTGTGTGTGTGTGTGTGTTTGTACATCTGTCTGTGTGTGTGTCCGCATTTCCCAGCAAACCTATTCCGCATGTCTTAGTTTTAACTCATTCCAGCAATTGACATCATCCGTGAATGTATTATTTTGATCAAGTTTCCTCAAGGTAGGGCCAAGGTCAACAATAGCATCGATATCACCATGGTGACATACCTTGATGTTTTGTGTCTGGCCCATCATCATTGAGATGTGGGGGTCGTTCAGGCCTGCGTAAACAGACGAGGCTGTGTGAAGTCAGTGGGATGTGCCGTTGCACTGTTGTTTCAGAGGGAACACACCGCTCTCCGCTCTTTTGAAGTGCCTAATGGAAATCAGCTGGATGCATCCGGAGACACTGGGCCAGCGTTAGACTGGAGTCTCCCAGCAGAGATTTGATTAGTATCAGAGATATCTAAGGTGCGTTCAAATTTAGCAAGCAGTGGCGAACGTTCGTGGCGGTGAACATGTTTTCTTTGAACAGTTACATTTGAAGGATTTGGTGTTAACATTCCGTTCTAACAGTAATTGCATGGTTGTGTTGGTCACACTCATGTCCAGTTCCATTGTACTGTATGTTCGCGGAGCACCATCTCCTCAGACTGTTTGCGATTGTTAGCAAACGTTTGCCAAAAACTCAAGGCTAAAGGAATACTGCTTGCGAACGTTCGCCTATGTTCGTGAACTTGAACGCGCCTCTAGTATGGGTATGTTTGAGAAACAGAAAGAGAGACACAGACAGAAAGAGAGATAGAGAGAGAGAACAGGTGGAAGCCCTCTGTTGTACCTGTCCTCTCATCCCCATGCCTTCTCTCTTCTGTCCTTCTCTGCTCTTGTCTTTGCTGTTGTTAGCTAATAAGTGGGTGATAAATGCTTGGTAGTTTGTGTGTATATGTGGTGTGTGTGTGTGTGTATATGTGGTGTGTGTGTGTGCGTGTATGTGTGCGTGTGTGTGTGTGTGTGTGTTTGCGTCTGCTCATGTACAACGTGCAGCCTGGTCCCTACAGCTGGTTCCATTAATCACTCTCCAGGGGGCTTGACTGACAGCTGCGGCTACACACACACACACACCCACACACACACACCCACAGCCCATAAGTTTGCCGTGTCTCCTCTGTGTATATTGCATGTGTGTTAGTGAGCGCTGCTCTCCGCCGCGCTGCCCCCAGAATAGAGCTGTAATGGCCGTGCTGCTCTCCCGAGCTCAGGCCTGCACACAACACAACACACACGCCGTCCCCTGCCTTGGCTGTGTGTGTGTGGAGCGCTGCGGGGACTCTGCTGAGAGCTGCAGACTACGGCGCCAGCAGACGCACACAGCAGCGCTGCCTGGACTC
>NC_084996.1:36397612-36402612 GCF_963854185.1 Sardina pilchardus
ATGTTGTCGGAAGGGCGTCCTGGAGGACATCCAAAGAGGCGTTGCAGGAGCTGACGGGAGAGGAGAGGAGGGCAGAGGAGAGGAGAGGAGAGGAGAGGAGGGCAGAGGAGAGGAGAGGAGAGGAGAGGAAAGGAGAGGAGAGGAGGGCAGAGGAGAGGAGAGGAGAGGAGAGGAGGGCAGAGGAGAGGAGAGGAGAGGAGAGGAAAGGAGGGGTCAGTGCTGGAGTGGAGCCACTGCTGACGCCGGCGCTGCCAAGCTGGACCTCTCCCCCAACCCCCTGGCCGCCCTCGTCCCCACCCCCACCCCCGCCTGCACTGTGCTGGTGTGGCGTGTGGCGTGAGAGAGGGGGCAGGAGGGTTTGGGGTGTCCCCATGTCTAGTCTCCGGTCCAGATAGCGCTGAGCTCCACCTCAGCCCAGGTGATGATGCCTCCACCCCCTCTCCCCCCCCTCCACGTAAGGGTTGGCGAGGCCAAGTGCTCATGGCTCTGTAGGAAGAGACGGAGAGCAAGGCGAAGGGCCGGGCCTCGGCAGTGGACACGGAGACAGAGCCGCTCTCCTCTGTTGGCGTTTGAATTCCCTCTCTTCAGCCCTGCCTTTTAAACAACACAAACGGTGTTCCGCTCCATATATGGCACACACAGACTGAGACCACTGAATGAATGAATGGATGGATGGATGGATGGATGAGTGAGTGCCACAGAAGGGCACTCTGTGGAGTGGAGTGGGGGGAATGGACTGCACCCGACACAAAGGCAAAGCCAATAGCCCAGCCCTGAGCTCCACGGCTCATTCTGTGAAGGACCTTGACATTTCCCTCATCCTCGGACTCTTAATGGAAGTCGTGCTGAAATGGCAGATGAGCTGGTGGGTTTCTAAGAAAGGCAGAGAAGAACGTTCCTGCTCCACCGCTCCTCCGCGCCCAGTCGCCCCCCCTGGCCCCAGAACTGACTGTGAAGCAGCCAATCGCATTCCCCGCCCTCCGAGAGGCCTGCCTCCAACCCGGTGACCCTGATTTCTGATTGGACAGTTTCATTGCGGAACCTAGAAATTTGACTGTTTGAGAACTTGACTCTGCCCCACTATCTGACCCCCTCACCCCCACCTCTCAGTCAAACAGCAGAGTGTGAAGAGAAGGACAATACATGAAATTCAAAACGAAAAGATGTACATGGGAGATTTTTTTCCCTTCTGTTTTTTTTTTTTCCTTTTTGTGATTTCATTTGAGATTTAATTTCTTCTTCCCGTAGCACTTGTGTATTTAAAAAAAAGAAAAAAAGAAAAAAAAAAACAATAAAAAACAACGGCTTTCTGTATTTAAAAAAACCAGTATTTAAAGTGTCTTTAAAACCCTGCCTTGTGCTTGTAATCACCTTTTTCGTGATCCTAGTCACCCTGTACTCTCTCACTCCCTCTCTCTCCCTCTCTCCATCTCTCTCCCCCCCCCTTCTCTTTTTCTCTCTCTGCGTTCTGTCCTTCCTGGAAGTGAATGGGAGGCAGTGATGTGTTTATTTGCTGTGCTGTGCTGTGCTGTGCGAGTGGAGCGTGTGCCTGGCTGCCCTGCTTCTGAAGGGAACACAATGGAGGTGCTTGGAGAGGGAGAGGGATCCAGACAGATGCTCCCCCCCCCCCCTCTGGGTCATGACGCAGGATCCGCCAACATCGCCACACTTTCTTAACTTTCCTCAGGGAGTAGCGTCACCGCCGGTGACACATATACCCACACACACTTCGCACAAGCAGATGGGTATCGCTCGTAAGAGTGTGTGTGGGTGTGGTGGTGGGGTGTTGCTTTCTTCCCAGAATCAAAACCTTTGCACTCATATTCAGTCTAAAGGAAGTGTGCTCAATTGTTCTCAATCATATACAGTATAATTTAACACTGTCTTGACACATTATCCAGGTTCTGATATTTCACAACACAACACATTTAAATGTAATCTTGTAACGCAGGTGCTTCTATCCAGAGTGCCTAACAGCACAGATGTACATTCTCATCGTTATGCGATTTGCCCTGGGAATAGAATACTCTCATCTACCACCTCGCTCACACTTAGGAACACAAGAAATCTAAGTATACTTCCCATGCAATGACATTACACATGTTTAAACATAAACCTTACTGCAAATGGAGTGCAAAAGTATCTCACCAGTTTTACTATTACAAAAATTAACTCCAAACTACTACAATTTTTGTTGCAGATATATTACTTTATACCAAGTCTCATGTGACTGTACACCATTTAGCACAAACTAACAGCAGTCTGATATCTACCAGCTCAAGACACCCTATAAGCCCTAGAAGTTATTTGTATTCTCACAGTGATATTAAATCATTTCAGAACTGAAATGTACACCCCCTTGTGCTTTTGAGGTCTAGACTAGGCAGAGGTACCAGACATTTGCATAAATACTATTTATGAGTATTTAAAATGGAGATCTCCCTTTGGATATATAGATCACTCTATCTAAACCCCAAGGCTTGAGCCATGTTTAGAGGGAAGTGAAGATGAAATGGATGATGTGATTGAAATGCTTCAGTGAGGAAAAGACTTCAAGACTTCATGTCCCTGTGTTGTGATGTCCAGTTAGGCACTATTAGATCCGTTAGATGAAAGTGAAAACGGCATCACACTAGTAAACATGAACATGAAAGGTCCCCCTAACCAAGCATCTGAGGAACGTACTAACTGGTGAGGGAGGCCACCACAGCCCAGCTTAATTACCCTGGAAAAATCTACAAAGTTCAGTGGCGTAGGAGGCCACAATCTTAAGAGCAATTCATAAAACTATTTGAGGGTGACAAAAAGAAGTCATTCTTTGAGGAGACACAGATCCAATATGTATCGAGGTTTTTTTTCAAAGGCGTGGAAAAGGATTTCATGGCCATATGAGTCCAAAAACAGAGCTTTATGGCCAGTGCTCAAAGCACTACACAAAGCCCAAGTCTACCACCGCCAGTGAATCAAGAAACACCTTCCCCGTTGTGAAATATGGCATCATGCTGGAGGAATATTTCTCATCTGCAGGGACTTGGAAACTTCTTAGCGTTGAAGGCAGAACGGATAGAAATAAAATGTACACAATAAAAGCTATTGCTCCCCGTTGTAAAACCAACACCTGGGAGAGGGATTAGTAAGTAGCGTTCAAGCTCTAGACTCTGAAAAACGCCCTGAGACAATGTTTAGTGCTACAGTATGTACATAAAATTGTATTGAAGGGAATTGATTATTGGCCAATGTGCAAGGCTACACAGTAGCAGCTCAAAAATAGTCATGTGTATTCTAGAATGGCTGGGTCAAAGTCAAACTATGAGAGTGTTTATTAGATAGATAGATAGATAGATAGATAGATAGATAGATAGATAGATAGATAGATAGATAGATAGATAGATAGATAGATAGATACTTTATTGACCACCAAGGGAAATTTCAAGATTGTATTAGAAGTATTTGCCATCCCAACAGCATACTTTAGAAAATCTAAATAAAACATTTGGGAGAATTTGTTAGTACTCTTTCACTAGAAAATAGTGATGAAGCAGGGGGACTGAATGCTAATAAATTAATATTAATGTAATAATTTGCATTAAAGATATATCAATTAATATAAGTTGCATTACCAGGTCCAATGGTTTTGAAAGTGAAGCTGATTGGATGTTAAGGTTAATGAAGGTATTTTGTGCTATTGGATTTGACTCTTTGTTGTGTGTGAGAATATTGGATTCAGTCGACCATGACCATGGAAGAATATCCTTTTTCTTTGGTTTTCAAACGAGACTGGCCCTCAGTCTTGTCCATAATTGAGCTTTTCTTCATCCTTCTTGATTTTTTTCCCCCCTCTGCTGAATTTGCTCCAAGACCGAGGGAAACGAGTAAAGTGCTTAAATCCCAGACACGGATGGCTTGTTAAAGCTTGTTTTTCATTCTCTCTGTGAGGTCCTCGATGTGCATATGTCTAAGAAACTGTGCGTGTGAGTGAGGCGGACTGTAAATCATTGTTTGAAAGAGACAAACCGTTTGTGTAGTGAAGAGAGGCATAAGACTGTGTGTGAGAGCTATAGAGACTGTTTATGTCTGTTGGAAGGGTCTCTGATGAAGCCTTGTCCTTGGGTATGGGACACGGCCGCTTTCTTTTTTTTTTCATTATTGACGGGAAGAAATTCCAGTTAGACTTTATTAGGGGGCAGCTGTCTTCATTCAAGGCTCTTCGGCTCATTTGCCTCAAAGAGAAGGCTTGGCCGCTTTATAACGTCTGTGTTAGCCAATGCCCCACTGCAGTAATGCATGCCTGTGGAGGCAGGCCGAGAGAGAGAGAGAGAGAGAGAGAGGGAGAGGGGGGAGAGCGCAGTGCACTAGTGCTTTATTGACGAAAGCAAGTTCCCGTGGAGTTCAGCGGCCATTTTCGTGTCAGTGCACACAACACAGAGAGGGATTACGCATGGAGCCAAGATGAATCCAGTTCACACGACATACATTGTCCAAGGTCTTTCTCCATAGGGAATGAGAGGGGCTTTTTTGTGTTGCCTGTTAAATACACCTTTCAGATGGGGCAAGAGGTCAACGAAAACCACTTGAGGAGAGCCGCTGTGGTGGCACGTAGCTGCCTGTCACATATGGCCAAGGCCATGCAGTCTCTTTCTCTAAGTTAGGCTGCTCCTAGAGGACGAGTCACAACCCTGTTTAGGAGTCAGGGACGTAGACAAAAGATATGAGATGGTAAATGTTTGTAAAAACATGAAAATGTGAATGTGCAAACGACACAACACTTGAAGTGTTTGTTAAACATAATTAAAGCAGAAAAATAAAGAAACTAAGGCTCAGTGTGGCAATGACAAAGCCCCTGCATAGAGTGGCGAGGCATAGCATAGCATAGCATAGCATAGCATAGCATAGCATAGCATAGCATAGCACAGTAGAGTGGGGACCCAAAAGCATGGTGGCAGCAGACCAGGGGTGCCTCTCATGTAAAGTTTATACGTCCTCCTTCGCTCCTCGGGCCT
>NC_084996.1:36407612-36412561 GCF_963854185.1 Sardina pilchardus
GAGGGAGGGAGAGAGAGATGAGGGGAGGGAGGGGATGCGCAGCTTAAGATAAGGCCTATGTGAAGTTCAATGAACGCAGTCTAAACTTCCTCTAGCATTTTACTGGTTAAATAAGGGCTCAGTGGCACCATGGCTATGTGTGTGTGTGGGTTTGTGTGGATGAATGTGCACACTTGTGTGTAGATGTGTGTGCACCTGTGTATATACAGTATGTGTGTGTGTGTGTGTGCACCTTTGTTGCTTGTGCATCTGTGTGTGTGTGTGTGTGTGTGTGTGTGTGTGTGTGTGTGTGTTCCGCATGTTAAAAACTATTTATTAAGCTCCTTATGCCTTAGTTATAGGTTGGGATTTTCTCCCTCTTCCTCTGACTTGAGGATATTTTCATTTGGTCACACTGGATTTTCTCCTCAGTAGAGCGCTTTGATCTGGGTTAAACTGGATTGTCCTGGTTTGGACTTGGATGCCATTTGACCTGCACTGGAACGCATTGGCTCCAATAAGACAAGTTTGATGTTCTCTTAAAAGGTGCGTTGTGCGCTTTGGGTTTGCCAGGGGGTCAGGCTGGTGTGTGTGTGTGTGTGTGTGTGTGTGTGTGCACTCACTCTTCAAGAGATGCCGCTGTCTTCATTTTTTTTCTCTCGGTTCCTCTTGTCTTTCTTTTTTCCTCCCAGAATGCCGAGAGGTGTCTGACAGGCCGTTTGATCCCGAGGGGCTCTGACTGCACATGGCCAAAGAGGAGTTTCTCCTTTTTATTTTCTCATCCGTTTCACTTAGCGCTCTGTCTTCAGCCATTCATCCCTGTCTGCCACCCTCACTGTCTCCTCTCCTCTCTCTCTCTCTCCCCCCCTTCCACTGCTCTCTTTCTCTCTATCCCCCTCTCTGTGCGTTTCTTCCTTGCCTAAGTCTCTCTCTTCTACATATTGCTTTCTCGTCCTCTGTCCACTCTCCCCTCCTCCATGTGCTGTCCCCTCACCTGTGTTCTAGCCACATGCACTGTCCCTTCTCTCTCATGCTCGTCTCACAGTGCCCCCTCCCCCCATCTCCCTTTTTGTTTGCCTTTTCTTTCTCTCATTTCTATCTCTTCTCTCTTGTTGTTCTCTCCCCTTTTTGTTCTTTTATTTTGTTCCTTTCTTTTTTTTCTACCAATTTGTTTTTCTTCCTCATCTCCCCCCCCCCCTCTCTCCCTCCCCCCTCTCTCCCTCCCTCCCTCCCTCCCTCCCTCCCTCCCTCTCTCTCCCTCCGTCTCAGTGCTGTGTGCTGGGAGGTGTAATTGGCTGCTGCTGGGCTGCTGAGGCTCGCTGAGAGAGCGCCTTTAATCTGGAGTCTCGCTCCAAATGCAAAGTGAAGGCTGGAGGCAGCAGGAGACAGCCGGGGATTTCACTTTTACCTTCATACACACAGGATCAAGCCATCTCTCTTTCTCTTCCCCCTTTCTCTCCCTCTCTTCCCCCTTTCTCTTTCTCCCTTCCCCCTTTCTGTGTGTGTGTGTGTGTGTGTGTGTGTGTGTGTGTGTGTGTGTGTGTGTGTGTGCGCATGTGAAAGAAAAAGAAAGAGGGCTCATAACCTTGCACACACATGTGGTACTCTGTATGTGACTGTGTGTGGTGTTGCCATTTCTGACCATACCAAATGGTTTTGAAACAGCTCAGCCCATTACTGGGGCCCATGCTCTCTGTGGGCTCAGAACTAAGTGGTAAATGACTTACCACAGAGTTGGATGCACGCTCAATTCTTCAGGTGCATGTCAATTGTTCCTGTATAGAAATGCATGGAAAATTGGATATATGTGCAATGTGGATATACTGTAGGATATGCACACATACAGAGAGAGAGAGAGAGAGAGAGAGAGGGATGGGATTAAATGGATGGAGTGGATGAGCAGGAGTTTCTCATTTCAGAGTGTGTGTGTGTGTGTGTGTGTGTGTGTGTGTGTGTGTGTGTGTGTGTGTGTGTGTGTGTGTGTGTGTGTGTGTGTGTGCATGCATGCGTACAGTATGTGCATGTGTGTGTGTGTGTGTGTGTGTGTGTGTGTGTGTGTGTGTGCATGCTGGTGGCTTTCCGACTGGTGCTATGAGAGCAGTAATTAGTGCTGTAGATCAGTGTGTTAATCACGGCCCAATAGCACTCCCACTATCATGTGCTGCACATTACCTGCGCTGTGAGCATGTGTGTGCGCTCCACTGGCCGTGCACACCTCCTGTCTCTCTCTCCATCTCTAGCTCTCCTTCTCTCACTTCTCTCCCTTTTTCTAGTTTTCTCTCCCACCTCTCTCTCTCCCTCTCCATCTCCCTCTCTCCCTCTCTTTCTCCCTCTTGCTAATTTTCTCTCCCACCTCTCTCCCTCTCTCTCTCCCTCTCTTGCTAGTTTTTCCTCCCACCTTTCTCTCCCTCTCTCTCTCTCTTGCTAGTTCTCTCTCTCTCTCTCCCCCTCTCTCTTCTTAGCCTTGTCTTTATCCATGGCTTTGTTGTTTTGCAACTCTGTCTTCCCTGTTGTTCTCTCCTGAAGAGCATGCATGTTTTCCTTTTATTTATATCCCTGCCATCCATCAGATGATCATACCTGAGTTAACAGAAAACACACACACACACACACACACACACATACACACACACACACACACACACACACACACACACACACACACACACACACACACACACACACACACACACACACACACACACACACACACACACTTTGTATTCCCGACGTTATTTTCGGCAGAGTAGTGTGCAGAATGAGCATATGGCTGCGTGTGCCACTCGGCCGGGTAGCCAAGTCGGATGCAAGCCATAACACACGGCCTTGTCCAACACATCGGCACCAGCCAGGGGGAGAGGAAGAGGAGGAGGATGAAGAGGAGGAATAGGCTCTATCAGATAGACTGGATCCTCTTCACCAGATGCCAGACTCTCTTTTCAAACAACTTTAAGACTTCTCTCTCTGTCTCAAACATAACTCCTCATGAAAAGGTCTGTCTGTGTGTCTGTCTGTTTGTTTGTTTGGCGACACAATAAGAAGTAACTCTCTTTAATTGATTTGAAAAGCATCCATCTCCTGAACATATGCTGTTGTTGTGGCGCGTGTTGTAAATATTTTGTTGATATTGTGTTGATATTCTGTTTATTTCCCTTTGTCTGGTTTTAGACTGGCTTTCCTTTCAGCAGGATTCTGCTATGAACAAAAATGTCTCGATTTCAGTCTTAGCATCAGGTAGACATCAATCAAACAAACTGAACAACTTTTGGCTTTGGTAGAATATGATCGTTTGGACAGTCTTAAAAGATACATTTGAACAACTTTCATTTTGTCAAATTAATTACACAATTATGCCAGTAATTGTACATATGCTCACAAAAGGCATGACAAAACTCATCAGACCAGAGGTGCATTCAAATTTGGCAAACAGTGGCGAACATTTGTGGTGAACATGTTTTCTTTGAACAGTTAAATTTGATTGGGTGTTAACATTCCATTTTAATGGTAATTGCATTGTGCCTTCATCAAATTCAGGTCCAGTTCCACTGTATGTTCGTGGAGCACTACCTCCTCAGACTGTTTTGAGCTCATTCGTTGAAAAGTCAAGGCTAACGGAAAGCTGTTTCCAAACGTTGGCCTTTGTTTGTGAATTTGAATGCACCTCTGATAGATGTGTGTGTGTGTTGTAATCACATCATAATCATGCTAATGTGGTCAGCACCAGTCATGAGATGAGTGTGCAGGCTGCTTGAGAGCTCCCTGTCAGGCTGAGAGGAGACTGCAACACCTGAGCTGTTTTATTCAATGCCTCCATCCATGCACTGTATGAAGGAAAGGTGTGTGTGTGTGTGTGTGTGTGTGAGAGAGAGAGAGAGAGAGTCTGTGTGTCTGTGTCTGTCTGTGTCTGTCTTTCTGGCTTGCTGGCTGGCTGGCTGGCTGGCTGGCTGGCACATGGGAACACACCACCATAGCTGTCTCACGTGTACCTTTTCCTGACATGGATGAATTGAAGAGTTGAATTGAAGTGGTGACTGACAGGCAAAATGCACACACAAAGACACACCCACACACATACACACACACACACGCACACACACACACACACACACACACACTCATATGTGCACACATACACACACACACACACACACACACACATGCGCACACACACACACACACACACACACATGTGCACACACACACACACACACACACACACACACACACACTCACACACACACTCACACGCTCACAAAGATGGGCCATTAGGGGCAGCCAGACAGTCCCGATTGTCATGGTAACCACTGGTCACCGAGGGCAACCTCCGGGTGAAGGCAAGGCTGAAGGGATGGAGCTGAGGGGAGAGAGAGCGAGAGAGAGAGACAGGAATCCCTCCTCACACCAGCCATCTGCACTGCACACTGATGCACGAGGTCACGCACTGGGTGAAAAGGACTAAACTTTCTCTGCCCACACACACACACACACACACACGCACACAAATCTAAAAGGTTACTCGAGGGGGGAAATAAATGTGTTTGTTGTGTTCCCTTGGCTCCTATTACCCTCTCATTATCACCTCTCTCTCCTGTTCCCTCTCTCTCTCTCTCTTCCTCTGCCTCTCTCTATCCATCATTCATCTCCTGTGTTGTGTCTCATTCATGCCTCCATTTGTCTCTCCCAATGTGCCCGGTGTCATCATTACTGCGCTCGCACTGGAGTCTGGGAGGGAGACGATTGTTTTTGGCACACTTCCTCCATCGCTTTACAGCATAGTAAAGCAGAGACGGGGCACACGTCTGGGTAAGCTTGCCTGGAGGGGTGGGTGGGTGGGTGGGGGTGCTTATGGAGCTTTAGAACCGGAGGTCATACACTCCCAGTAACAAATCAATGGGCTTGACTTGACATGCTCTGTGGAGCTGTGAGTGTGTCTGGTACTTTTCATGACTGATCAGAATGCCAATTTTGGC
>NC_084996.1:36415261-36487761 GCF_963854185.1 Sardina pilchardus
GCCCGAGTTGCCGTGAGAGGCGGGCGGAGAGTTATTAAAAGAGGAGCGTTTAGCCGCGGCACCACGCACCCATCACCTCCGGCTCCAGCACCACCCGTCCCCCTTCCCACCGCAGGCCTCCACCCACTCCACACCACCCCACCGTGTTATGCAAATACAGAAGGTGATGGGGAGAGTAAAGCAGGTGGGAGGGGAGGATGGAAGCAGGGAAGCAATTGATTAATTTATTTTTAGTTAATGAAAAAAGAAATGCACTTCTTTAATTTCCTGTCTGAAAGAGAAGTTCTAGTCTAAAGAGAAGATGAGTAGCAAGGATGCCCCCTCACAAAAAAAAGTCATCCCATTGACAATCCTCTCCTCTCCAAAACAACAACAACAACAACCACAAAAGTCAATAAAGCCAATGGGCTGACCACTTTTAGTAAGAGAGAAGTTAGAGAAGTAAGAAACCGTCTCCATTTACAAACAAATGTCTCCCTCTAGAGAAGTAAAACAGTCCCCATTTACAAACAAATGTCTTCCATTATAACTCCTTATTTTCTCCAAACCGTATATGCGAAATGCCGCCATCCTCCCTCCACCCTTCACAATCTCTGGCTTGTACTAAGCAAGGAAGTATTTGGTATGTCTCTGGTAATTAAGTCACTAATGAAAGTTGCCTAAAGGGACCTAGAGGCACAAAAGAGGGTTAGGTCTGATGATGTATCCTACTAGTACTTGTCATGGAAAACGAACCCTTGATTTGTGTGGAAATTAGGGATGTGTGCATATCGATGACCTCGGTTGGACTACCTGGCAGGCTGTGATGTTTCAAACATTAAACCGTGTCGGTGTGGTACAAATATTGCAAATGTTTGTGTGCGGCTCCAGCAGAGCAGTTGAGCTGAGGTGTGTTTGGCCACAGAAGAGACGAGGCTCATAGGACTGGGAAGGAGCGCTGAGGAGAAGAGAGTGAGTAGAAACACCCTGTTACAGCACATGTCTGCCCTATTACACTGTAATTACACTGCTATAACACATGCCTCGAGCAGAGAGCACCATATTCCTCTCTCTTACCCCTTTGCATTCCTCCACCTGGAGTGGGCACTGGACTGGAAATACATGTGTAAGAGACGAGACCTCAAGAAGGGTTTGCAGAATACTGCAGAATAGTTGTTGTTTTTTTGGGGGGTAGGGGTGGGGGGTGGAGTGAGAATTTGGGGTTGCTGTAGGGGTGGGTGTTGTCGACGGTTACGGAACTGGCCGGCCGCCTTGCTTTCCTGCCGTTTGAAGGTCGCAATGCTCGGCCAGCTCGAAAAGCTGCTCGGTCATTCCCGCGCGTGCTAATAGAATTAGCGTGCCATCTGTTAGTGCCTGGTGTGCCAGCTCGGAACCCCTGCTAATTATGATATAATATCAGGAGCAAACGACAGACGACTGTTTAATATTCCCCCTGCAAAACGCACCAGGGGTGGGAGGGTGGGGTGTGTGTGTGTGTGTGTGTGTGTGTGTGTGTGTGGAGGGAGGGGTGGGGGGGCACGAGCAACAACGGTAGAGAGGAAAGGATGGAGACTGATAAGAAGAGCGATGGAGGAGGAGGAGGGGGCGCATTTGGAAGGAGTGATGGGTGCTTAATGGAGGGAGAGGGAGAGATGGAGGCCTACAGCATGGGCAGTAAAGGTGGGACCGAGACATCGAGACATGGCGACGGAGAGAACTACTTGTTCTTCTCTCTCTCTCTCTCTCTCTCTCTCTCTCTCTCTCTCTCTCTCTCTCACCACTAATGAAGCGGCGAGCCTTGTAAGCTTATGTCACACTCAAGCCTTCGAAATATGTTTAGAGGCTTAACCATGTTGCCAAGCGACTGTTGCCTGGGATGACTGGTCCTTCACTGCACACAGGCGGCAGGGGCAGTGCCAGAATGAAAATGCTCCCATAAGAATGTCTTGACAGCCTTCTCAATATTTCCACATTGTGAGTCCAAGAGATGCTTGATTTTATCTTGATGATGTTTTTCTTCTACTTAGAATTTCTAAAACCGTGTCCTTCTTCATGTCTATAGCCCAATAGTAACTTCATTTGGAGACATCCATGCAGCATGCTGCTGAAAGAAAACAATTAGAGTTTTGGCTCAGAGCCAGATGCGATGTCTTCAGAGCAGATTCCTCCCTCCTGGATGCTGCTGCTGACGTCTCCTCTATCCTCTCGGACTGATCCTGGATCTGCAGGGAGGGGTGGGAGAGGCCACACCCTTCTCCGTTGACTCCCGAAGCCGGTTTATCCGCGGTTTTGTCCCCGCCGTGCACTCTTTCCGGCGAGTTGTTTGTTCCCGGCGGCGCTTAACGGACGACCTTGCCGCGGTCGCTCGCTCGCTCGGCTGGTCGGGCGGACGGCCCGGCTGGCGGACTCGTTCCTAGATGGAGAGCTCCGCGACGCTGCTCGTCTGCGCCGGCGAAATGGATGCCGCCGCGTCCCGGCCCTCGCTCCTCGCTCTGTCATCCTAACGAGCACCTGGGCCCCGCACCATCCCTCACGGCGACACGACAGGTGTGCCGCCGTTGCCGCGGGTGACGGAATGCCTTTGTGCCACAGCCCAGTAACTTTCCACTCAGCAAGGTTTATTTTTTTCTCCCCCCCTATCGCATCCCCCCCTTGTGTTTGTTGCTTAAGGAGCATCGCTGTAATGACAGCCGTGACATTGAGGTGTTGTCAACTGTCGCCCCGTTGCGTCAGGGTTACTGCTATATTACCAGTGCAGTGAAAACAGCCCTGAGGATTTCATTTCATCCGCGTAAACTGTCATTTCTCGGCTTTAAACGCGGCCACAGGGTGACTCTTCAGCATGCAAAGTAGTGTGAAGTTTGTTTAAATACGCATGTTAAAGCTACTTTCAGCTCGTTCTCTGAAACTCAATCACACACACAACACACACACACACACACACACACACACACACACACACACACACACACATACACGCACACACACATACACGTGCGCTCACTCTCTCTATGATGGCGCTGACAGGATTATGACCCTCACACACACACCTATGAAAACGTCTGGATTGAGTTGTAGGAGTAAATTTGCACGGATCCGAGCCGGCTGATTGGTCTATTTCCCCCGAGGTGGAGGCCCCCGCTTGACAGGATGTGAAGCCGTAGCCGTCTGTCAGGTGCCCGTCTGTAATTTGTGATTACAGCACAAGCGGAGGGGTGGCGGAGATTAATTCAATCCAACGTGCAAATCTGATTGCCTGCATTTGCATATTAATGAGAAAATTTCAAGAGTGTTTTCCCCCCTCTCTCCCTCTCTCTCTCTTCCTCCTGTTCCTTTCGGCAGGTGGCTCAGCGGAAGTTTAAAATGGGCAAAATTTCGATATTTACCTCTGCTGTGTCTGGCGATCGGAGGTCAGTGTCTGCTTGTGCATACATTTGCATAAATCTACATACAGAATCAGCAAGACATACCAGGAGCACCTACCCCCCCACACGCACACACATATGCCTGGTCTTTCTGATCTTTCTGATGTTTTTATTTTACAGTGAAAAGAGTGAGAGGTCTCTCTTGAACATAACATGTGTCTGAATTTTTGAGGGATGTAAAGAGAGATTGTGTGTGTGTGTGCGTGAGTGAGTGTGTGTGTGTGTGTGTGTGTGTGTGCATGGTGAGTGAGTGTGCGTGTGTGTGTGTGGTGAGCGTGTTCACTTATCCTCTGAACGACTATTCTTTGAGGGTAACGATGAGTCTCTCCGACGTAACCCTCCCTGCTTTCTATGCTAATGACCCATCTGGGTCCTTTTTGGGGAGCGGCTAACATCCCCGACTGAAGCGCTCTCCCTCGGCGCGCCGCTCGCGAATGCTAAGTGTGGCTTAGCCGCGCCGCTGCTTATCTATTTCCAGGTGTCAGCTCCTCTAGCGCTCTTGCTGCTGCTCACACTGAGCACACACACACACACACACACATGCATAGACACACACACATACACGCTCATGCACTCTCTCTCTCCAGGTGTGGTGTGTTCAGTGCAGCCCTGAGGTTTCCTGCTGGATAGTGGAGAGCAGCTGCTCTGTCTCCCTCTGTCCTCCACCTATCACTCACAGAGAGAGAGAGCAAGAGCGAGAGACACGGAGAGAGAGATGGAGAGATGGAGGCAGGGAGGGAGAGAGGCGGGTGGGATTTCAGGCATCATCCATAAAGATGACTTTGGGGTATGCTAACAACGCCCACAAGGTCGGCTTATGCGCTAGCTTCTTCGCTACCCTTTTGAAGATGGGTGAATAGATTCTAGATTGCTGCCATTTGTCGGGTGCAGAAGAACACATTACTCCCATCACGGTGTGTGTTAATGCTCCCTCCGGAGAGTTGTGGTTTGTTCCGAGCGGCTGGTTAGTATAACACATTACACTGCTCTGCTGCTGTTTGGGGAGGCCAGTGCTGTTTTAGTGCAAGTAGTTTGTTTCTGGATGTATCGAAGCGTGGCAAACTGCCTCGGTGCGGCACTGGTTGCCGTCCAGACTGCTGGCTCCGGCGTCGGGATTGAGCGGCGTTCCTCTGTCGGCATGGCGGCCTGCCCAGGGAGGAGCCGGCGGGTTGTTCATGAGCGGCCGTGGCTGCTGGTTAAACGCCGTGCTCCCTTGTAAAGGTTGTCTGCCTCTTAAATGCTGTCGCTGTTATTGATGTCTCTCTCTCTCTCCTCTCTCTCTTTCTCTTACCCTCTTTCCCCCTCCCTCTTTCCATCCCTCCCTCTCTCCTCTCATCTCCTCTCCTCTCCCAGAGCCCTGTGCAGAGATATGCAGGATGGCCCTGGTTTAAATTCAATTCTCCAACACAAGCTGTTTATTAAGGTGGCAGAGTGGGGACGTGTTTCAGTCGGTTGGAAGAGAGGAGGGAGAAGGAGGAGGAGGAAAGGGGGAGGGGGGGGCAACAAGGGGTGAGATGATAAAGCAAATTAATGTCCTCCTCTCACAGACTACTGCACTCCCCCCCGCCCCCCAACCCTCTTGTTCCGGGCCCCCGTGCTGTTTAGCAGGCGAGAGGAGAGAGAGGGAGCAAGAAAGAGACTGCGCTGTAAACATGGCAACCATCGCTAACGGTGATACAAATCACCAGGAAAGATAGGAGCGCGGGCAGACGGGCCAACCGGCAGGCGAGGACACCGCGGCCGGGCGCGCTGTCAATCATTAACGTCAAGGAGATATTGGTGGAAAAAAGAGAAGAGATATTTCCGCCCGCCCTACCCATCTCTGTCTCACAGATACTGTGTGTCTTTCTGCGTGTGTGTGCGTGTGTTCAATAGTGTGTGTGTGTGTGTGTGTGTTTGTGTGTGTGTGTGTGTGTGTGTGTGTGTGTGTTGTGATGTCCTCTAAACCTAAAATGAGTCTGTATCTCAAACTGGCGCAGTTCCAGAGGCCATTCTGAAATTCAACAGTGTGCTGTGTTTGAACAAGAAGCTTTCCTATTTCTTTGTTACTCCGAACATGCCATTTTTTTTTTGTTTCTTGGAACATGGAATTGCTTCTTGTGGCTCCAGGTAAAAGTGTTTATCTGCAAATAATGGCTTGTTCTTCCACTGCTTCCAATGGAGCAATTTCACATCATTATTGCTGATTGTATATGTAGTCTGTAATGTCAGCAAACCATTGCAGCAACAATGTGGTCTGCCCTGTGGCATTTGGGTTATTGGTTTTATTGCAAATTGTCTTGGTACGGCATGTCCTTCAGTTCACCCCATTCTTTCTTCTCTTCTCTTTTCTCCTCTTCTTGTCTGTTCATCTTTCTCGTGTTCTTGTCTTCTCTCTTTCCCTTTATCTTTCTTTACACTTCTCTGACTTTTCTTCCTCCTCTTCATTGCTTCCTATCTCAATCGTGACTCTTGATTCTCTTTTCTCTCTCTCTCTCTCTCTCTCTCTCTCAGGCTGTTAATGAGTGCTAATTGGTGCTCGGCAGGAGACACTTGTTTAATACCCCCTCTTCCCCCCTGCAGTTACAAACTGATGGTCAGGGAGGGAGGGAGGGAGGGAGGGGGGGGGGGGGGGGGTCATGTTGATCGTCACAAACTCCCGTCCAGAATTGGCTCTCTTGGCATACCAATGAGCCTGTCCCACATGTGGCCCAATATGGCACACACCAACCCATCGTTATACATGTGAATGAGCTCAGGGGTTGGTGTTCAATATTTCCACAGTATCATTGGCTGTAATAGATACTGTATCAGTTCCGTGTAGACTTTCTTTAATGTGGTTCTTTCCGTCTGTCATTATTGCTTTCCTTCCTTTTTTCTTTCTTTCTTTACACTTCATGTCAGCACGTCTGGCTTTTTATTTCGGTCTCGTTCCCATCTCTTTTATTTCGAGACGGAGACTTTGCCTTGCACAAACAGGATTGAGGCGAGGCATACAAATGCCAGCAGACATCTGACAGAACTGAGGGAAGACGCCGAGCTATTTCAGGAATTCTATCGATCCCCGGCATTCCGATCTCACAGGCCTGGCACTTACAACACTCCGCCTCAGTCAGCCTTTGATAAATGAATTGCTACTTTTGTAGAGCTCCCCTAAATCTCTTCATCTCCTCCTCTCTCGCTTTTGCCACACCTCCAAACATGAGAGTTCATCCCTTCTTTAACACTTCCCACACACCCCTCCCTCCCTCCCTCTCTCTCTCTCTCTCTCTCTCTCTCTCTCTCTCTCTCTCTCTCTCTCTCTCTCTCTCTCTCTCTCTCTCTCTCTCTCTCTCTCTCTCTCCCTCCCTCTTTCCATCTTTCTCCTTGATGACCTAGTGAGACAGTGTCAGGGTATTTTCTTATTACATGAAAATAATTGATTAATGGCTCAATATGTGTATACGTCAAAGGTCTCTACATTTCACACACGGTATATCCTTCCTCCCCCCACTTAATGCCTCCATCTCTCCATCCACCCCTCCTCCACCCCTCCGCCCCGTTTGCCTCCCTTCTGACAGCAAAGCTGAGTTACATCCTCAATATTCCCTCCGAGCGCTCACTGTGTCTCGAAAATGAGCAGTCAAGCCAATAGATAGATGATAGACATGGGAATGACAGACAGACAGACAGACAGACAGACAAAGCAGTATATGGATGAATGGATATTCAGAGAGAGACATGAGAGATCGAGCTAGATAGGCAGATGGACCAATAGAGGGAGGAGGGAGAGTGATGTAGGTAGGATATCTGGTGCGAGTGTGAATACAATGTGTGAGCTAACAGCAAGATACTGTAGGTACCCTTAATGGGGAGAATAGTAATGTGCATTCATACAGCCAGATTGGTGGCTAAGTAGGCAGGCAGGATGATGAAAGAAACTCCAGTGTCTACTCTCTCTCTCTTACACACACACACACACACACACACACACACACACACACACACACACACACAGAGAGACAACAGCGCAGCTCTTCTCCAGTAATGAGCCTCTCTCCATTTGCTGCCTGTGCTGCATCCCATGCCGAGTGGGATTTGGCAGGCTGGATGGAGGGAGACGGGGAGGAGAGGAAGAGACTAATGTGCATGTGAAGTGGCCGCTCTGTTTGGCCTCCCTGCTCATCTGGAGTTGCCGTGCGTGGCGCTATCTCCCCATCTCTCATTTCCTCCTTGTTTCAGACTCAATTTTCCCCCAAACACACAGCGTCAGCACCCAGCTCCAGCCAGCATCTGCCACCTCCTTCAGACACGCACACACACACACACACACACACATGCACACGCACCACACACACACACACACACACACACACACACACACACACACACACACACACACACACACACACACACACACACACACACACACACACACACACACACACTCACTCACTCATTTATTCTGTCCTTCTCTGCCTATGCCTCTGCCTCTGTCTCTCTTACACACTTTCTCTACACTACTTTCACTACTACTTTCATTTTATAGTTGCGCAATTTACGTATCAGGTGGTACAACCAATGTAAACTAAGAAAAAGTTATTTTAATATAAACCTTATATAGATGTCCTAGAAGATGCCTACTGTATATAATTGGAAATTAGTAGCAAAAATCACATCTGGCACATTTGCATTGTCAGGTGGTCGTGCAACCAGGTAAAATGCTCATTTAAACCAAGAGATAGTGGATTAAAGTGGGAAAAAAGGTTGAAAAATGTGCTGTAATTATTCTATAGTTTTATTAAGTATTTATTCACATTTTGAAAAACAAATTGCTCACCCGCTACAATAAAGTATTATATATATATATATATATATATATATACATTTAAGGTCAACTACAAAATAATAATGTATTAAGCACTATTAGACACTCTCAGTCTCAGCATACGAACCAAAAAAAGTATTCCTGAGAGTGGGCATTTTTTTTAGAAACTTTTGTTAGCGCCACCTGACATTTTTTGGGTCGTCAAATTGCAAATACAGTCTTAAAAATTGATTAAAACCCCCAAAGCTATTAAGACCTGTTTCAACACAATGTTCCAAGTTCAATAGAAAGATTATTTTGAAAAAGCATTTTTAAAAGCCTTATTTGTCAATGACCCAGACACCAATTACATTGTCCTAGCCATGCAGACTCAGAAAGGGGTGTGGGGAACTTTGCAGTAACTAGACAGCATCTCAGATGTTAAATGTCTGCCTGGGACTTATAGCATAAAAATAGACGTTAAAAGGAGGATCTCAGTTATTTTGGTTTTCTCTTGTCCCTGAAGTTTGAGGTCACCATCCCTTAGGAGTCTGGAAGTGATTCCCCTGTCCATGACCTCTGAGATCAACCTCCCTTGGGAGTCTGGAGTGATATTAGTTTCTTTTTTTGCTTATCATTACAGCTTTTTAATTTCATTTCATGTAATCCTTCCATAATAGCCTATTTAGCTTCTTTTAAGATAGAACATTAGTCTGGGGAGTCTGCGCTTTATTTCTGCATGAGAGGCGTGATCAGTGGGCATAGTTCAAATGACTCCGTGGTCCGTACGCTTGGATAGTCCTTCAACCAATCAGACCAACAATCCGGGTGCGTCTTTTGGATAAGGTAGTTTGTGATTGGACCCAGAAGATGTGGACAGAAAGCAGTAGAGATAGATGTGCAGGTTTCCAGCCTGAGCTGCAGGGTGAAATCCAAATCCAGACCTCAATCCAGATCAGACAGGGTTTACCCAGCCTACTGTTGAGCATATAAATAATGATACGACTTTGTCTAGGGCAGACCAGTTGCTCTCATGCTCACCTACAGTAGGATGCTTGTGTTTTTGGAACCTGTCTCCTGTCCTGCGTCGTGAATAAAGCTTTGCACACTATTGTACGGTCGGTCTGTCTTCAAATTGTTTTGCCTTTTGGATTAATAATTGTAGCGCCCCCTAGCTGTCTGGCTGTTAATTGGAGTGCGCTCCCCGAATTCTTACTTACAAACTTTTACTATAAGGTTTAATCAATGCTGTGTGTCAATAGGTAATTAACACTAATTTAAATGTACTAACACAATAATAAAGCTTTACGCTTAATTACCCTATTTAAACATGTATCAGTATTTAAATGTAAGCTACTATTCAAATAGGACTAATGAAAAGTCAAACCAGTGTGAATGTAGCCTACTCAAACTCTTGAAGTATTAAACTTCAATAAGATATGCAATAAACCCTTTTACAGTAGTTAACCATCATGAAATATTCAAAAGGCAAACAAAAATACATTTAACTATTTACTTTTCAGAAATAGGATGCACACATTCAAATGTACAGTTCACTCAAATTACATTTCTTGTAGCACGGTAACCAAAGCATAAACACTGTAGGCTACAATGCAAATATAACCCAAAACCTATAGCCGGCAAAATCTAACTAAAGCAAAGAATGGGTACCCAACCAGTATCTTGGAAGTTCGCGGTGCAGGCCTGTTTCGGTGCTTGGGTTCGTGGAAGCCAACAAACAAAATGGCTGTTTCGCGCGTGGCGCAACAAAAAAACACAACTCACGCAGGGCAAGATGTCCGCTCCCCTTCATCACGCAGCGTGGGGCTGGTGATATGGCTGGGCGTCGTCTCTCCTGACGGAGGCTGTAGCTTCAATGGTAGGCGAGGGCGTCCTCAAAAGCCACAAACACGAGGGCCGAGCAGGTCTCTCGCTAGCAGTCTTTCTTGGTCATTGGAGCTACTCGGGCTGACTAGCTCTTTCCACTCGCGGGAATTCCGGGTTGGAATTCACAAGTATTTCCACGTCAAACACGATAATAAGTCCGGTAATTACAAAGTCAAAGCACCTAAACGTACACATAAAAGACTCACGGTCTGTTTGTCTACCTGCATATATCAAACTTCACTTTTAACCTCGGGCTTAACTAAAGTTTTCTACTGGCAGCTTGACTGCGTAGTTTCTCACACTCGTGTCTTCTCCTTCTCTCCTCACGTTCTCCTCCACTCACCCACTTCCTACCAAGGGGGCAGCGAACGTTCTGAGAGTGTAGACAGTATGGCGGCCGCCATGCTAACGAGAAGACCGTGGCTAGCTGGCCATTCCATTGAATCCTATGGGGCGTAAGCGCCACTTTGACATCAAATTACGTTAGAGCTGAAGCGTTTTAAGCCTTTATATGAACATTTTCTATTGTCGGGGTACATACTACATTGTGAAATTGACATAATAATCTCGTAACTGTCTTATCGGCTGAGTAATTAACGTTTTTCGAAAGTCAATGCTAAAGTGTTAAAGGCGCATGCGTCCAGCGAGAGTAAAGCGTCGCCATAGGTCAGACTACGTGCCTACGTCACATGTACGACACCTGAGCCTGCGCAGGAGACCTATGACGAAATAAGAAGACCTAAAAAAACCGTTGAAATTTGCTTCCTCGGTCTCTGCTGCCGTCTACGTGATAGCTCTGTCCATATATTTTACTGTCTATGCTTCCTACTCCAACCTGACCTCTCACCCCGGATGCTGATTGGACTCATATCAAAAGGTAAGTAAATTAAACTGACTTATGTATTTATTCTTGCAGGTAACCTTATTTTCTTATTCATCACATTTTAACCTTTTAACAATGACAATAATAACATTATAAATTCACATTCCATGTAAATAAACAAACATGAAAATAAAACTTATAACCAAAATTCTATAGGGTTACATAATGCTTGTTTCATTTTTACCATAGGGGTCAGTTTGTTACCATAACTTTCATAACAACTTTCTCCCTCTTTCTTTCTTTATTTATTTCTCTCTCTCTCTCTCTCTCTCTCTCTCTCTCTCTCTCTCTCTCCTGTCCAATCTGTCTGATGATATGCCACTCTCTGAGTCATTGTCTGGTGCTGTCTCTCTCCATATGTCCGTCTATGTGTCTGGCTGCTAGCTTGTCTGTCTGTCCGCTTGCGTTGGCCATCTTCTTCTCGTGTCCTCCGCACATCTCCTGTCCTGAGGGTGTGTGTGTGTGTGTGTGTGTGTGTGTGTGTGTGTGTGTGTGTCAGTACAGTATGTGTCTGTTTTACTTCTTGTCATATTTGGTCTTCAGTGACAGGGCAAGTCAGGAAAATATTGCATGTATTTCTTACCGTTCTCAGTAAATGGGGCCAAAGAGCCACTGTGGTTGCAGGCTGGTCCAGCTACATAAGGACGTGAGGTATGAGGTCTGGTAGGGCAAGATGTCCAGGAGATTTCAATACGTTTGAAGATGACCATGGGAAAATGAGGCCTAATTATGAGGGGGAATAATTAACATGCTTTGTGTGAGTATTGCTGCACATGAATTCAATGGAATCCAGACGCTGATTGAAGCAGTAAATGTGTTTTGTGTAGTTGTGAAGCTGTGCGAGGCTTTAAGGAGGCAAGTTAAGTCTTGTTTTCACTGGCTTCCTCAATTCTGACATGTCGTCTCCAGATGCTGTATACTCGCCACAAAGGGCCAGAGTTCCATCTGTCGCCACATCTGATCAGCTGGCCACGTGAAGGCCGCTGTCTGGGAGTGGAGTGAGTGAGGATGAATAGTTAATCAGATGTTACACTAGGGTTCATATTCTGGGGTGGAGTGGTGAAGTAAGAGGTGGCTAAACTATGAATTCTGCCATGCATGTATTGGATTTTTTCTTAAAGGCGTTTAAAACATGTTTAATGATGGTTGAAGTTATTGTCCCATGTATATAACAATACCAGTGGTACTGGTTCCTAGAGATCATTTTTGAATGTTAAAAGTTGCACGTAGTAAATGAATTCTTTTGAGAGGTGGATAAACTATTTCTGAAATTTCAGAGGTGGATAAACAGCGTTTACTTGCATTTAGTCTCCACTTCAGCCCTGGTCATATTCACAAACTACCTCGTGTCGCACCATATGTTTCTCCTAAAGAAGCTATTCTTAGCCCTTAGATGCTTAGTAAATACGCTTCTGATGAGTTCTGAGGAGGACCTTTGCTCACAGCGAGCCGTAAGAGCCCAGCTCTTAACCTGGCCTGTCATTCACTTCAGAGAAAAGCATCCACTCAATGACTGAATAAAATGTTCAATGGCATGAAACACTGGACCTTGGGCAGATGAAGGCGACTGGCCACTGCTGGCACAGAAGCTGATTCTAAAGCTTATAAGCGATAGAGATCAGTGCCAACCCCACCCCCCTCCACCCCACTCCACCCCCCTCCGCCCCTGGCACAGGTCATCCCCTGCAGACAGACAAGGCCTCGCCCATATGGCTTCACCTTCCTCTCTCTGTCTGTGAGTCTGTCCATCTGGCCCCCTGTATTTACAGCTATGCTCTTTTTGTTGGCATCTTCTCCTCTCCTTGTTTGTTTGTTTATATATATGCCCTTTTCTCAACTTCAAACTGTGGGACTGGCACGCCTTTAAAGCCACGGGATGGCAGCGGTGCCAACACAGATGGTATAGCGAGATGAAAGAGAAAGTGCTTTCTAATGAGAATGAATGATCGATTAAACGCTGCCAAAAGAAATCAGCTGAACAGCGAGTGGAGGTAGAGTTTAATGTTATAGAACATTATGTAATTTGCTCTCTTTCCCTCTCTCTCTCTCTCTTTCTCTCCTTTTTTCTCTCTCTCTGCTCCCACTCCATAACTCCTTTCAAGCTCTCCTCCTTTCCCCTTTTTTCACACTCTATCACTTTCCCCCTTCTCTCTCTCCAGCTCTCCTCTCTCCATATTGTTTCCCCATTCACCCTCCTCTCTCTTCCTCTCTTTTGCTCTCTCTCTCTGCTCCCTCTCTCCCAGCAGCAGATGGTCAGGGTTGAAGGTGGACAGGTAACAGACGACCCCGTGTCCCACCTGACCAAACTGGTCTTGCCCAGGCCAGCCCTGGCCAGCCCTGCTCTTCTCCTCCATCCCTCCATCCCTCCCTCCTCCTCTCTTCTCCTCCTCTCCTCTGCTCTCCTCCTCCTCTCTCTCTGCCGGCTGCCCCCAGTGGTGTGGGCCTTCTGGCTGCAGCAGATGGTGGATGGGATCGGGCGGAGACGTCCTCTAACCTGGGACTCCATCCAGACCGTCCTCTGGCCTAATGGGCCTGGACCATGCTGTCATCTCTGAGTGTGTGTGTGTGTGGGGGGGTGTGTGTGTGTGAGAGAGAATGTTTCTCCCTCTGTGCTGTGTGTGTGTGTGTGTGTGTGTGTGTATGTGTGTGTGTGTGTGTGTGTGTGTGTGTGTGTGTTTACATGTTTCTCTCTCCTCCTTCCGGTGTGTAGGTGTGTGTCTTTGTTACACCAGGCCTATTTTTAGCATGCTGGTGAGAAGCATGCAGAGGCATCTGATCCGTAGGCATCTGCAGACGGCCTGAGGGAAGCCACTGTGGAGCTGCTGAAGGTGGGGCCACTCATCTGCCAGAGCCCACCGAGGGCCGCCCTGACTGACCCTGACTGACCTGCCGCTGAGGAGCGAGGGCCGCCCCGACTGACCCGGCGCTGAGGACTTAATGCACTGCCGTATAAATTGCTATTTATTCCTCTTGTAGTCCATTTTCGATCTGCTGGGTGCCCAATTAGCGCTAAGGCGAGACCTAGTGTGCCTAAACCTGTCTAAGCGCCATGTTACTGCACTGCACAACAGAGATGCATAATGCACCAGTCATTCTGGCCTTGTGTATCGCCAGTCTCAGACAGAATTCTTAGTCAAAAGTATCGTCAGAATGCGTTTGATGCTGTTATGCTAAGGTAAAAGAAGGCATAGGCACTGCCAGACACAACACAACACAACAAACATGAAACATGTCAACACCAGATGATAAACAGCACAAGCAACAAAGCACAGCCTGACACATCTAGACACAACACAAGCCGGCGCAGCAAAGCAACTCATTACATACTACAGTATGGCACAAAACAGATCATACTGTATATGAGACGCTGCTATGACGTACAAACTGGCATACACAACACCACCGCATAACACAATACTACTGTTTCCTATAGTACGTCATTAAAAGAACATAACTGTATTGCACAATGTATAGCACAGCAGCTGAGTTTAAGTGTATCACATAGCACAGTAATGCATGGGCATAGCAAGTGCAAATCCAGCTCCCATAATCTAGTTTATTGTAGCATTTTAGAGAGAATGGCACATAATCTAGCTTTTTTTTAGTGTTTTAGAGAGAGAAAACGGTACAAAGTAGAGCGGCCACGGTGGGCAGGAATGCAGTCTGGAGCCATCAGAACAGGAGCTGTCTCTGGGGGCAGGCACATGAGCAGCATATGTTCCCAATTTACACTAATTGAGTGTGTGTGTGTGTGTGTGTGTGTGTGTTTGTGTGTATGTGTGTGTGTGTGTGTGAGTGTCTGTAAAAGCAGAGAGTTTAGTGGTTGGAAGAAGGGAAGGGATGAATTAGTCGTCAAAGGCAAGGAGACGATGTCAGTCTCTCTCTCACACACACACCAACTCACCCTGTGTGTTGTGATGTGTATGTTGGTGTTACCAGACTTACCCTGTGTGTGGTGTTGTGTGTGTTGGTGTTACCAGACTCACCCTGTGTGTGGTGTTGTGTGTGTTGATATTGTGTGTACTGTGTTGGTATCAACAGGCTCACTCTGTGTGTTGTGTTGTGTGTGGTGGTGTTACCAGACTCACTCTGTGAGTTGTGTTGTGCATGTTGGTGTTACCAGACTCACCCTGTGTGTGGTGTTGTGTGTGTTGGTATTGTGTGTACTGTGTTGGTATCAACAGGCTCACTCTGTGTGTTGTGTAACTGTTGTGCACATTGGTGTTACCAGACTCACCCTGTGTGTGTTGTGTTGTGTGTGTTGGTATCAACAGGCTCACCCTGTGAGTTGTGTTGTGTGTGTTGGTGTTACCAGACTCACTCTGTGAGTTGTGTTGTGTGTGGTGTGGGTATTAAGAGGCAGAGGCGTGTGGCACGTGGGGCATGTGGAGTGTGTTTATGTCCGTTCCTCCCTCAGATGTGTAGCGGATACAGTAACAGCCAAGGGACATGCAGATAGATCCCCCATTGCCCACAACATCCAATCCCACTGCTGCTCTCCCTCTGTTTCTCTCTCCCCCCAACACACACACACACACACACACACACACACACACACACACACACCCCACCACCACTACATTCTTTCCAGGCCTGATTAAATATTCAAATCTCCTCCGTCACCGGCGCTCCTGTTGTGGGGGCCTCGTGGGACGGCAGTGGTTCAGTCACAGTGTGGACGATGGCCGCCTCTTGTTTTGGTTTCAGGTTGCATCATGAGACAGAGAGAGAGAGAGAGAGAGAGACTCATCATCGATTGTCGGCCATCTTGACAGCTGTGTTGTTCTTTGTGTTTTGTTGTCATTATGTCCGCTCTCTCTTTTTCTTTTCATTTATTTCTTTCAACTCAGTTAAATGTTTAAATTCAATAAAGCTTAAATGACCAAAGCTCATGTACATGAACACATAAAAAAAGGCATAGATGTGGACATAATTGAAGTTAGAAGATAGATAGTTCGACAAAAACTCTGGCAGGCTGCTCCAGTCTCTACGCATGCAACCAAAGATAGGGATGCAAGAAAATGAGCAGCCAAATCATCTTGCAGGTAATTAAAAACAAAATAGGTTCTAGCCAGCACTCAGAGCAAGACCCAGGGATGTCAATTAAGACATTGTTAGAAAAACATGTCTACTTCAGACTAATCAAGCTCTTCATCAGCTCTGTAAAATTAGCCAACCAAGCCATCCAAGCCTGTGTGTAATTTGTTTCAAGGGGATGGAGCAAATCTAAAATTCATCTTAAAAGTCATCGGATTAGTACGCTCAGACAAATCCTGTAAACTCAATAAAGTAAAACCTGTGGGTAAAAGTGAAGGTAAGATATGATGCTAATTTATTTTTTATGAAGGATTTGTGAATAAACAATAGCCATTGCAAGAAGTTTGGATCCATCCATACAATAAAATACCGCCCCACATTCTGCATTAGGGAGAAGGCCAGTCTACAGGGACTATTCATTAGTAGTGGGGGAATGTGGACTGCAAATGCAGGCTTCAAAATGGCTGCTCTCAATAATGATGCCTATCTCAGATTGGACAGAGAGTAAAGGAAGTCTCCTCCAAACACTTGACTATGTTTCTAAGTTCCAAGATTAAATAAGTTCCAAGTTTTAATTAATCCTCCCAAAAGAGCGCTGAAAATGATTTTGTATTGACCCGTGCACCCTTATCTGTATGCATGGAATCTCACCCATGCTGAGCATCATCATCAAATATAGATGGTCAGATTACTCAAACTGAAATGTAGCTCTGGCATGCTATGGTAGACTGTTTCAGACTTCAGATGTTTCACACTCTGGAGGCCACTGAAAGGCCGTTTCAAGTTACAGGTTAGATAGATGCTCTCAACATGAAAACCTGTTGCCAAGGGGAGCCTTTTCATATATATATATATGTGTGTGTGTGTGTGTGTGTGTGTGTGTGTGTGTGTGTGTGTGTGTGTGTGTGTGTGTGTGTGTGTGTGTGTGTGTGTGTGTGTGTGTGTGTGTGTGTGTGTGTGTGTGTGTGTGTGTGTGTGTGTGTGTGTGTGTGTGTGTGTGTGTGTGTGTCTGTGTGTGTCTGTGTGTGTCTGTGTGTGTGCTTATACGTGTGTCTGTGCTGCACTGTGGAAGGACTATGTTCCTCTGCCTTTCTAAGTGCTCAGTGCAACTAAATGAGCACATTACGACCCATAAGACTCTCCGAATGTCATGTCACTGTGTAGGTGTGGGCAATCAGGAGACTGTAATGTCATGAGAAATGTCATTAGACAATCAGAAGAAATGTCACAATGACAGGCACAGCCACAGACACAGGCTCCGGCTACAGCGCACAGGCGCTCCCTTCAACACGAGTCTATGAGGAGGAGTGCACACACACAAGGACACGTTTGAAATTTCAGTTCTGGATTATGTTCTTGCACCCACACTTCTAAGGACACACTAAACCCTGTACTGAACACATCCACAGAGAGCCGTGTCTTAGAGAAACACACACACACACACACACACACACACACTCTCTCTCTCTCTCTCTCTCTCTCTCTTTCTCTCTTTCTCTCTTACACACACACACACACACACACACACACACACTCACATACAAGGACATCTTCTGAAGTTTCAATCCAGGATATGCTCACGCACCCACACTTATACAGACACAACACACACACACACACACACACACACACACACACACACACACACACACACACACACACACACACACACACACACACACACACACACAGTCAAAGCCTTGCCAGACAGGCAACATGCATCCTCCTCTCGTTTGATCCTGCCTTCTTCAGGGTGCACCCCGGCACCTGTCTTTGTCTTCTCCTCCACTCCTTTCTTCTGGAAAACAAATGAGTCAGAGCGGCTCATCAACCCATTTCCTTCGCCCGGTTATTTATAATGTATCAGAGTCATTCTGATTTCTCTGAAAGAGAGGGAGAGATAGATAGAGAGATGGAGGAGGTAGATAGATAAACAGAGCGAGAGAGAGAGAAAGAACACACAGTTCTTCAGCAATACTGTATCACATCACTGCCATGCCAATTAAGCTCTTGTGAATTTGAATTTGACATTTGAGGCAAGACAAGCCACCGCGCGAGAGAGGGAGCGAACCGGAAGAGAGGAGACGACTGGAAAGGAGAGATTGAAAGGAAGGAGGGAAGAATACTGAAAGTTTTGAAAAGAGAGGGAGTGAAACACAAGAATGGCTAGAGAGGAAAAAAGCAAGAGCGAGACACTGGAAAATATACAGAGCGAGGGAGGGGGACAGAGGTAGAGAGAGAGAAGGAGGGAAGGGGAGGAGAGGAGGAGGGGAGGAGGGGAGTTTAATTCAAAGGCCAGGCAGGGAGTCTCTCTCATTTCCTCTGGCGGGCTGTGTTCTAATAAGCGCTATTAGAATCCCCTCTCAGTGTTATTAAAGGAGCGCACCGCCTGCTCTGTGGCCAGCCTCAACCCAGACCCCCCACTCAGGGGGCCAATGGCTGTGTGTGTGTGTGTGTGTGTGTGTGTGTGTGTGTGTATGTGTGTGTGTGTGTGTGTGTGTGTGTGTGTGTGTGTGTGTGTGTGTGTGTGTGTGTGTGTGTGTGTGTGTGTGTGTGTGTGTGTGTGTGTGTGTGTGTGTGTGTGTGCGTGTGTGTGTGCGTCTGTTTCTCTCTCTTTCTCATTCCCTCTTTCTTCCTCTCTCTGTCTCTCCGTCTCTGTCTCTCTCTCTCTCCCCCCACTGGAGGCCTGAGCCCCTTAGCACCTGACGCTGCCCTCTGTCCACTCCGCTGCCCCTGCTGGGCGCCCCCTCTATAGCGGCCCCCCTGTGGCCCAGGGGAGTGAGCCCACCGCCGGCATGCTGCTGCTGCTGCTGCCAGCCCTGTCTCATCCCTATGAGCGCGCCGCCTGCCACAGCCATGTGATGTCTGTCTCTATCTGTTCTCCTTTTCCTCCTCCTTCTCTTCTCTCTCTCTTTCTTTCTCTCTATTTCTCTCTCTTTCTTTCTTTCTTTCTCTCTCGTTCTCTCTCTCTCTCTCTCCTGACTTGCATGCTCTCTGTCTAGTTTTCTCTCTTCCCTCTGTTTTGGTCTTGAGCGCCTCGCTCGCTCTGTTCCTCTGAGACTGTGGTTATTAGCTGAAGGCAGACAGGGCGCCTTCTTATTTGATCATTAACAGGATGGCAGGGTTTTGCCATGAGGTGTGTGTGTGTGTGTGTGTGTGTGTGTGTGTGTGTGTGTGTGTGTGTGTGTGTGTGTGTGTGTGTGTGTGTCTGTGTGTCTGTGTGTCTGTGTGTCTGTGTGTCTGTCTCTGTGTGTGTGTGTGTGTGTGTGTGTGTGTGTGTGTGTGTGTGTGTGTGTGTGTGTGTGTGTGTGTGCGTGTGCGTGTGTGTGTGTGTCTGTTTGTGTGCCTGTGTGTGTGTCTGTGTGCGTGTCGTTTGTCTGTTTGTGTATGTGTATTTCTGTGCGTGTGTGTGTGTGTGCGTGTGTGAATGCGTGCGTGCGTATGCAAAGGAAAGTGAATATGTGTGTGTGTGAGAGAGAGAGCAAGAGAGAGAGCGAGCGATAGAGAGAGAGGGAGAGAAAGAGAGAGAGAGAGAGAGAGAGAGAGAGAGAGAGAGAGACAGAGAGAGAGAGAGAGAGAGCCAGACACAGAGAGGGATTGAGGCGTGGGATGGGATTGCGCATGTAGACCTGGACGGAGCTAAAGCCTGCTGGTGTTACTTCAGCCCAGCAAGAGATGTGAAATCACCTCTCCAACTCAGAAGGGAAACACACATACCCCCACACACAGCAAAACAAAAACAAATAACACACACACACACACACACACACACACACACTTGTCCAAATGGCAAAACCCAGTGCTGGCACAAACACACAGACAGACAGACATACAGACTTATATAATGAGGCTCCACCTCATCTTCTCTAGTCATTGTGTGTCTTGAGACTTGTGTGTGTCTCGCGAGCACTCCAAATCAATATCTGGAACATGCGAGAGGTGCTTTCTCAGATGTGCCATTGTTTATGTTATGTCAGCCAGTCTCAAGGCTCTCGTGCGTATGTTTCTATGTGTGTGTGTGTGTGTGTGTGTGTGTGTGTGCAGAGGGATTTTATATTTAGTTTAATGTGAGAAGGTCAATGACTGTGTGTATACTGTGAGAAAACATTCATAGCAAGAGATATGAGTAGCCTTAAATGTGTGTCCTTGTGTGTGTTTGTAAGTGTGTGTGTGTGTGTGTCCCTCTTTCTCTCTCTCCCTTGCTACGTGTGTGTGTGTGTGTGTGTGTGTGTGTGTGTGTGTGTGTGTGTGTGTGTGTGTGTGTGCGCGTGTGTGTGCGTGTGTGTGCCTACATGTGCTCTGGTGTTTTTGCTGGTGACAACTGTAGCTCTTTATTGTGGCTGATCTCATTAGCATAATTGCATTAAGGCGCAGGGCTTGTGTTCCTCATATACTGTACCTGACACGGAGAGAGTGTGCAGATAATTCCTGCTGCTGTTTTTAGTGCCAGACAGATAATTAAATTTCACATTAGTTTAGCTTTTTTAATATGCTCATTATCCTGCAGATGTCTTCCTCTAATTTGCATTGGGTGCTCTCTTTAAGGATCCCCTACGTCCTCATATTGCAGCCCCTGACATGCTACTGGAGATGTGGAGAAGCCGCCATCATTAGGAACACCCCGGGAGCTTATCATAATTGTTAAGTGTCACTTTAAGCCCAAGCCTCTCATCCTATAGCTAAATCATGGAATGCTCCTCACAGCGCTCTCCCATCAAACAATCAGGGTCCACCTTTTGTTAAGCCTAATTGGGGCTCATATGTAGTATGTTACCCTATTAGGCGGTTTTGACATAAATCTAATTGGACTATCCCTCCCTCTGATTGTCTCTGACAGCATCCATTGAAGGTGCCATTCATTATGTTGAGTGGTGAGGGTTTTTTTTTTTTTTGGGGGGGGGGGGGTCTTTAATCGGTCACCTCTCAGTGGGACTACTGCAGTCACACTAGTGGAGAGAATATTACAAAAGACCAATTTACTCTCACAATTCCTCATTACATATGCACTCCTGAATGCACCCCTCCCTGTGTGTGTGCGTGTGTGTGTGTGTGTGTGTGTGAGAGAGAGAGAGAGAGAGAGAGAGAGAGAGAGAGAGAGAGAGAGAGAGAGGTGAGAGAGAAAGAGAGAGCAGAAGAGGAGGATCACAGAAGCCATCAGGCCTCACATGACTGGCGCCGTAATGAGTCTGTATTTAAATATGAGGAAGTCATCTCCCAGAGCAGAGGATTACACCCAGAGAGAGCTCTCCTCTCCAGGCTAGCGTGCTCCTGCTCCTGCTCCACACACACACACACACACCATGCCCCACCCCCCCAAGGAGGAAAGGGGAGAGGGAGGTAAAAGGGAAAAAAGTGTGTGTGTGTGTGTGTGTGTGTGTGTGTGTGTGTGTGTGTGTGTGTGTGTGTGTGTGTGTGTGTGTGTGTGTGTGTGTGTGTGTGTGTGTGTGTGTGTGTGTGTGTGTGTGTGTGTGTGTGTGTGTGTGTGCGCGCGCGCCGAGTGTCCAGTATCCATTTGTGGTACTGTTGCACCAGTACGTAACAGGCCAGTGGATTGCATTTGCCATGCTGACGTGTATGTGTTCTCTCTCTCTCTTACACACACACACACACACACACACACACACACACACACACACACACACACACGAAGGCTGACAGGTGGATCAACAGAGCTAAAGTGTGGGTGCAGGGTGCTGTGGGTGCAGAATCATTTTTGGTGACAGACAATGGGTTGGCACACAAACACACACACACACACACACACACAAACACACAAACAAGCCCACCAACTACACCCTTTCTCCGTCCTGCCTTTAACCTGCCCCGCCCCCCGCCCCCCTCTACACACACACACACACACACACACACACACACACACCGCCTCTGGTGGGAGCAGTGGTGTGCTGGTGTGTGACTGCCACTCGTTAAAGCAGAGAGCACTCACCATGGAGCCCTGGCCCTCTGTATGGGAGATGCAGCCCTCCACAGGACAGAAGGGACACCAGGGCTCTGTGCTTGTGTGGGAGTAGGAGAGAGAGTAGAGCTGAAATAGATTACAGATGCAATGTGTGTGTATGTGCTGTGTACAAACAGCATGACCCCACCATATTTGCATATATTGTGTGTACACTGCATATTCAATGTAGATGATTTGGCTTCACCCTGTGTTGTGTGTGATAATGTTTACATGCTGAAGCTGTATATACTAAGCCCTGTTCACAGTGCACACACGCTGTGTTCAACACCTCGGCTATGTGGTCCTTCCAAGAGCACGTTCAAGTCTGCCAAAGGGCTGATGTTGGGCCCTCTGTCCCATGAAATGGCATGAAGTGGCATGGCTTGTCTCTATATTATATTCATTCATGAAAATATTAAACTGACCCGTGTAGACCCCTGAACAACACTTCCCTAGCGGCTGAGGTTTGTCAGTCTACATCTTCAACTATTTGTGATTTGGACATACAGTACAGTTGGCTACAAATGCAGAGGAAGAAAATGTACCCCCGAATAAGAACTTGTCTGTCTGCCCGCTTTAGAGCCTTCCTGTCTGTCTGTCCAGCTGTCTTATTGTCCGCATCCGTGCTGGTGCTCTTTTTCCTATCGGTTGTTTTGGAGTGTGTGCTCAATACTGTGCTGTCTCAGCTCACCCCAGTGCAGCTGGCTGCCTCTGTGCTCTTTTCATGTGTCAGAACTCACTTTTGACTCCTTCTGTTGAAGTGTTTTTGCTCTCTCTCTATCTCTTTCTCTCTATCTCTGGCTCTCCTTCTCTTTTTCTCTATCTCTTTCTCTCACACACACCTCTTTTCTCTGCCACTTCCTTCCCTCCGTTGTTCTCTGTCTTTTCTTCGCCTCCTCTGTTTGTTGGCTCGGTAGACGTGGCTCTCCTGCAGTTTGCTGTGTGAGGCCACCGTGTCCAAACTCCAGCTTGTCACATCCCTGACCCAGTGCTGCAGTGTGTGAAAGTGTCTACTTGTTTTTACTCCCTTGGTCCTTGGTGTGTCTGTGTGTGTGTGTGTGTACATACGCGTGTGTTTTTTCCCTCTCTCATCCCCTGCTTCTCTGTATCACTCCCTCCTATTGCCCATCATGCAGTCTCTCCTGTGCTGTTTCTCCCCCTGCTCCTCCTTGTGTTTCTCGGGGGATGGCATTATCCCCACTCCACTGGGCCAGCCATGAGATTTCATTTCCAAATCACGGCTGTTCAAAAACAAATCTCTAAAGACACACACACACACTTTACACACACACACACACACACACACACACACAAACTCCATCCTTCTTTATATCACATTCCATCCCTTTCTTCCTGTTTCTGCAACTCTCTCTCCCTCTCTCTCCCTCTCCCCCCCCCCCCCCCCTCTCTCTCTCATGTGTGTATGTGGTAGGTGTGGAGGGGGGGAGAGGGCCAACTCTGACATGATGCCTCTGTAGACGCTTAAGGGGGGCTGTCATGTGAGAGACTGGCTTTGTGCTGCACTCAAATGAGAAAGGACATCACTCATTTCCAACCTCAAATTGCCTTGCTCTCATCCCTGACCCTCTGTAAACAGCCCGACTCAGGCACACGCATGTACACACACACACACACACACACACACACTCCATTGGCATGCACAGTAGCTATTACATCAACAGACACAAAGCACATTTGCCCTTACACACAAAGCTGAACATTCTCTCTCTCTCTCTCTCTCTGTCTTTCTCACACACACACACACAGACACACACACACACACACACACACACACACACACACACACACACACACATAGCGTTTCATCTGCATGTGCAGCATCGACAGGTGCAGAGCACAAATACATGTATACCCCTTCTCTCACACTCTCTCTCACTCTGTCTGTCTCTCACACGGTCTCTCTCTCACTAACTCTCTCTCTCTCACACACACACACACACACACACACACACACAGTGCTCCATATGCACATGGTGCACATAAATGATTCGTTGAAACACCTGACAGTGACATACACATGCACATACACACACACACATACAGAAACACACACACACACAAACTTGATGAAAACCCAGACTTTTCCAGCACTCTCCCTCTCCCCCTGCCATAAGTTAGCATGCGGCGCTGAAGGTCGGAGCCACCGCTGGGATGGCCCTGGCTCGTTCATTTCTCTTTTAATGCGACAGTAATCAAAGCCACGCGGTTGCAATCAGGCCCAATTAGCCGGACCGTAATCGACACCCCCGCTCGCAACACGTCCGTGATTAGGGGTTAATTGAGTTTGATTGTGATTATTTTGCATTTTGAGATATGAGTGCGTGGGGACAAAATGGCAGCGCGCGGCGCATGTTTGTTGGCGCTAGTTGTTTTTGTTAGGTCAGCGCTCCAATTGAGTTTAATAGGTGTTCTAGGAGGTTCTCTGGAGCTTTGGTGATTAGGACTCGTAGCTGTTTGATGAGAGTACGGTGGGGGAAGCTAGATGAAGACAGAGTAGATGAAGTATTGTCTCCAAATTACATTTGAGTGAAAGAAAAAAGGGGCCTTGTTAAAAAGGAACAAAGCTTCTCTGTTTGAGAAGCAAGGAGCACAATCCCCCTGTAGATGGAGAGGGTTAGACCACGGAGGGCAAAGTCTTGACAACACTGTGTGCTGCGTTAGCTGGGATGAAAAAAAAAAACAGAGGATGTTTGGAATGGTGGAGGTCATCCACATGTAAAGGAAACCTTCAAAGCCCAAGAAATGGTGGAGGAGGGGAGGAAAGGGAAAGAGAGGTGTAAGAGGAACAAAGGGCGCTGAAGATGAGTTGTCAAAATCCAAGTGATCCATAAATATGTCGAATTAGACTTGCTTTTGATGGGGTTCACTGCTTTTCCCTGTGAGGTCTGTGTCAACCTCTCTCTCCCCCTCCTCTCTCTCTCCCTCCCTCTCAACATACAGTAACTGTACCCTGTTCTAGATCCTTCTGGCTTGCTGCCTTCTCTGTTGCCTCCCTCTCTCTCCTTCTGTCTCTTCTTCCTCTTCTTCTACCCTTTACTCTTTCTTACCCTTTACCCTCCCTCTCCCTCTCCCCCTTTTTCCTCTCTCTATCCTTTGTTCCTTCCAGGTGGAGAGAGCTTATTTTAAAAGGCTGTTTCTGGACAAAAGGTTGAGTGTAAGCCCCGCATAGATGAGCCTCATAAATGTCACCTTATAAATGTTAATGAATATGAATCTGTATTTATACGGTGAACACACACCTATTCTCGCTCTCTCCCTCTTTCTCAATCTCTCGCACACACACACACACACACACACACACACACACACACACACACACACACACACACACCTATGCTCACAGCACAGCGACAGTGCACTCTGTTTGGGTAAAGAGATGCATGAGGAGGGGGTCGAAGGTTAAAGCTTTAACGATGTGCACTGTAATCGCCTGGGCCTCTTCTTCTTCCCTGCTCACTTTTGCATATTTCAGAAATGTGTGCGGTGTGAAAAAAAACACAGAGATGAAGATGAGAATGGAGGAGGGGGAGGGGAGAGGGGGATGGAAAAAGATGGACAGAGAGAGGGTGGAGGAGGGGTGGAGGTGGGCAGACACACAAATAAATGATGGATAGATAAGAGAGGTGGAGGTGTAGTGGGGGCCCTCCGGGGCAGGAGAGCCGAGACCTGGAAGTGACCGCAGAGGTCAAGAGATCCATCGTACACCAGGAGAGAGTGGATCACAACCGCAGTGTATGACAACCAGTCCTTACTATGGGTTAGATAGAGGTGAGAGAAGAGGAATGGATATCAGAGAGAGAGAGAGAGAGAGGGAGAGAGAGAGAGAGACTGATGGATGGGTAAGGGAGAGAGAGAGCAAGAGAGTTTTCTACTAGTTTCAGTGTCAACTGTTCAATTTATAACCTTGGATAAAAGAGAGAGGAAAGAGAGCAAAAGTGACAGCGCTGCAAACAAAGGTGCGGAGAGTTGGCCCTCTCTCAACTCGATTAGAATATGTTATTTAAAGATGCTCCGCATATGCCTGCGATGATGATGGGGAGATTATGAAGGTGAAAAAAGAGGGGATGAATGGAAGAGTAGAAGAAGGGAGGGGTTGATGGAGAGAAGATGAGACGCGACGAGAAAGACAGCGAGAGAGGAGAGATTAATATCCTGCCCTGGCGGCCATACTGCCGATTAATATCCTCTTTACGAGCATTTAAAAAAATATATTAAATAGAAGAGAAAAAGGCATCTCGCGTGCGCATGCCCATTGGACGCTGCCATCACAGACAACCGGCAGCAGGATGGAGCCAGATGGTGCCAATTATGTGGGCATCGCTGATAATAACACAACTGAACTCTGCTTTTAGGGGCTGCCAATTGTATGGGAATTACAGATTTACTGTAGAGGGCCTCGCCAGTGATGTGTATGTATGTGTGTGTGTGTGTGTGTGTGTGTGTGTGTGTGTTTGGTGACTGTACCTAGGGCTGTGTTGTGATGGGCGCTGCCAATGGAGCAGACAGCGACAACGCAAAATCGCGTGCCAGTCACAAGCAGATTGGCAGGCGACCTAAAGTGTGCCTGTGCCAATGACATGAGCGCAACAGATGGTTTACAGGTTTACAGAGCCTTCTATGTGTGTGTGCGTGCGTGTGTGTGTGTGTGTGTGTGTGTGTGTGTGTGTGTGTGTACTGTATGCATGTGCTAAGTGTATGTCAGAGGAATGTAACAGTTTAATACACAGTGTGTGTGTTTGTGGGGAGAAAAAAACTGGTGTCTGTCTGGCGAGAAGAACTCGCATGTAATACAAATATGTCAGCCATGAGTGTGATCCGTAGCCATAAAACGAGCATAGCCTCAGGGATACAACAGGAAATCAGGCAAATGAGTGTTTATCTGACCACTGGGCGAGTGTGTGACAGAGAAAGGGAGAGGGAGGAGAATGCATATGCCAGAGAGAAAGAGAGAGAGAGAGAGAGAGAGAGAGAGAGGGAGAGACAGAGGGAGAGGAGAAGTGTGTGTTAGTGTGACTATGTGCGTCCCTCTGCGCTCCTATGAATTTTAATTTAATTAAGTCGTAACGCCGCCTCGTTGACCCATCCTGGTTCGCTGGTGATCCCCCGCCGCCTTCCTGAAAGGTTAAATGGGAGAAAATCATGACATTTGCTGGTGTCCCAGATGCCCCCCTGTCTGCTTGAGTCGGACAGGGCCGTAGCCACTGACTGCTGGGTGTCATGACATAGCTCCGGGCTCTGCTGGGGAACACTGGAGCCTTAATTGCCGTATCAAAGTTGATTTTTTTCCAATGGATCCTACATCTTTTAATGAGCGCGGTTGGTGCGGCATTGTCTGGAAATGTCACTACATTGAAATCGTTTGTACAGATACAGTCATAGGCTCTCTGGGTAGTTTGTGTCTTGCCTATGAGCTTGTTGTTGTTTGTGTTTGCGTTGGGTTTTCTGATTAATGGGCCAGGCATTGGTCTCCTCTTGTATAGGCCTATGTAACATCACCCATAAACATCACCCCCCCACACCCACACACCCACACACCCACACACACAGCTGCATACATATGGTCAGAGGTCAAGTACACAATTCCTTTGCTTAAGTCAAGCATACTGTAGATAAACCAATTGTCAAATATTACTCCAATCCAACTAAGTTACTAAATCAGATTTTTACTTAAGTTGAAGAACAGAAGTACTTGCCTTTAGTTCCTTACATCCAAAAAAAAAACATTTGACCTACTTTCATGAATTTGCAACTGTTAAAATGGGTGCAAATTTAAATAATTATTCATTCTCTGTTCAAAAATCTAAAAGATAACTCAATTGTTGCCACCATCTTTACCACAACTAATTCTGCCAAGTTCAAATTCAACTATTCAAAAAAATAACCTCAAGATGGTCTATTGAATTTTTGCATTTAAGGAATCAAATACAGTATTTGTCTTTCAAATGTAGTGGAGTAAAATCAAGTAACTGTACTTAGTTACTGTCCACCCCTGGTGTGCCCAGATGAAATTGTGTTTCACGTGTTCAGGGGTGGAATGGGACGTTAAATATTACCGGGAGATTTCAAGCTCCAGCAGCCCCAGTGTGACCTGACGCAACCTGATTTGGGGGGAAATCCCAAACATTCAAACATGTTGTGGCCGCTAATCCAAAATCTTCAGGGGTCTGTGTGTGTAAGAGGTACAGAGACCATTCAGAATATGCAGAGGAGAGAATCAGTCACTCATATCACATCCAAGATGTAGAAAATATTTTATTTGAAAAGGTACAAAAGAGTCCCATCTTTCTTTAATCTGTTGTCTGAACTCACACTCCTCCAGGGGGTAAGCGAGGCTCAGTTTATCGGTCTGTGCTCCACCTCCCTGACACAGCTGTACATCTTCGGGATCTCCATGGCAACCTGAAAACAAGGTAAAATATATGGCGGAAAGTAAAATGGCCGTCATGGCTGCCACGAGGCGTTTTTGCGATGGCTCCATTTCTGAAAATGTTCAGGACCCCAAATTGTACATACAGTATGTGCCAAGTTTCATGCTTTTATGAAACATTTGGCACATAAAGTATCACCATGGACTGCTTAATAAGGTCATGGATTAGAGGCGATTTAAGATACCGTGCCTTGAGTCATAGCACATTAACACCAAATTATAAATTGTCCGGCTGTACGATGATCCTCCTGTCTGAATTGCACCACCAAATTGCATTAACCAGTGCTTGTTTTTGTGTACCACCGAAGGCATGAGCAGCTTGCTTGTGCATGCCGTCTGTGTGTTTGTTTCTGCACATCTTTGCGCTGAAACAATGGATGTCTACTGTTGAACCCCTTCTCTGTACAGCAAATTTGACTTTTACATTAGATATGTCTCAGATAATTGCAAAGTGGTAAACATGTTTGGGTTCGTAGCAGTAGACTTTTTGTGCTGGCATACCTCATCTGTGTATGCTTATAAGTGATACACTTTCTTTCTGTTGTCTGAGAACTATGCATCAGACTCCCAATGGTTTCTAAAAACAAGAACACTTTTAAGCAGAAACTGCCTAAAGTGAGTTAGATGTGAAAGAATCTCAGGATTATTTCTGACTTTCAATTCAATCTTACTGGAAACATTGCACATGTCAGAAAGGTTTTTCATTTTGATCCCAACAACTGAAGGAAGGTCAGGCCTCTAAGGCTTGATATATTCAAATGCAGAAATGTAGACCACTGTATTTGTCTGTAACATTCGAATGAGTTGACTTGACGCTCATATTCTAATTTGAACTACTCTTAATTTTGAACATGATGAATGTCATTCGAATGTCAGCAAGAGACATACTGTAGGCTACTTAAAAATACACAAATGAGTGTGCATGGAAATCTAAAATAAAGCAGAACAGAAATGAAATGATGTGGTTAATATAAATGTGTATTTATTGAAAATAAAAAATATTAATAAATAATATGATACTATGAATGAATGAATGAATGAATATGATAATATGTTACTAAATATTTTAAAAAATGACTATATATTTTAAAAATGTAAATGTTAAAAATGTATAATATATATAGGCTTATATAATGTGAGCCTCCTCCACAGCCCGGTCAGAGGCTTGGTCAGTTGTCAACTGCTGAAGTACAAATGCAGCAGTGCCACCATCGCTTGGGCTTGATGGCTTTCTTCTCCTTCTTACTGCGCCTCTCCACCTTCCTGGCCTTCTTCTCTGCCTTGGCGAGAGCTTTCAGTTCGCCTTTAGAGGCACTGCTTCTGGGGGCATCCTGAACAAGAAGAAAAAACACAAAATTGAATTCTTTCAAAATCATCTTGCAGATATGGGAAGTTTTCAAATAGTAAGGCAAGTCAGTCTCTTATCTACCCAGGTGTTTGGTACTCTGTATTATAAAACAAACAGGTATGGAAATGCTCAAGAGATTCTGAAACTTCATAGTTGAAATTCAAGTTTATGTAGCCATTGACAAGCAAAGTGGTCATTCAGGGTGCTTTAGACTGTATGCACTTTCTCCATAGACTTATAGTATTAATTCACGGCCAGAGTAATGCTATCAGTGCTGAAAGCAAGCAATCATGTCTCACCACCAGTGTAGCTGGCTGGCACCTGAGCTCCTCCATGAGCTTCTGTCTGCTGATGGACATCATCACAGACAGCAGGGCCTCCTCTCTCTCCGCCCTCTGTCTCTCCCACTCGGCTCTCTCCTCTCCACGCTCCCTCTCCAGAGCCCTCAGCTCCGTGGTGTGAGACCCCTCCAGAGCCCTCAGCTCTTCCCTCTGGTGCTGCAGGAGCTGCTGCAAGCTCCTGCGCTCCTGCTCCAGAGCTCGCACCTTCACTGTAAAATTCACAAGGTGTCACAATCAGTGCAGTAGAGATAACATTTGACTCCCCAACCACAAGATCTAGTTGTGAAGAATGAGATTAAATAGAATACATCCTATACTTCTACAGAGAATAACCATCTTTCTCATTATTGACTTACTCAGGGCGAAGGGGTCCCCATAGGGCAGGTACCAGCTGTCCAGGTTCAGCTTCTCCTCCCCTGACCTCACCTCAGGCCTGCGGTGGTCCTCCATGCCGAGATGTGGCTCCGACAGGCACCTCTCACTCCAGCCTGATAAACAGAAGATCCCACAGGAATGAACAAATGTAGCCTTGAATTTGTTTTTCAGTGTGGTTTCACTGTGGGTGGTGTACACTAACAAAAGTCGTAGGCATATAACTAAAACATTTATAAAAGTCTTTGCCTGAGATAGCCTACCTTAGCCTACCTTAGACTAATATAGAACAGACACCTTTAAACAACACTGGTACATCTGAAGCAATACGTTAGCTTAGCTGTAGTCCTATACAACTGCAGTTGGTAACTGAAGTCCTATAAAACAATCCCATCTTTCTTAAATCTGTCCTCTGAACTTACACTCCTCCAGGGGGTACGCGAGGTCAACTTGCTCGGCCCAGCTCAGCTGTCCTAGCTCCTCCTCACTGACGCAGTCCGTCCTCGGGATCCCCATGGCAACCTGAAAACTTTAAACCTAAACAACACGGCTAGTCTAACTGCTAATTTTACTTACCTCTTAAAAACTGTTATAGTTAAGATTAACTCAGTCAAAAATTACGAATAAAATATTCAAAATTAAGTTAATAGTTTAAATATTAAGGAAATCAATCAAAGTTAAACAATAAACAGTAAAAGGTTGTGTCAAATCGTCAGCAAGCGCTTGGTATGTCCTCTCTCTCGTATCAGCAAGTAGCAAGTGAGTGAACTGCGTAGAATTCAAAGAAAAGTTCTAATACAACGTAGAATCCTCCATTGTTGAATTCTCCCAACATTCTACTCAGTGATGTCAGTCATGTGAGTGACACCAAAGCTCCGCTTTAACCCTCTCTGGTGACACCACTGAAAAGCACTAGATCTTCCAGAACCTCTGACTAGATCTACACAGCTTTATTGAAGTGCATTACAAGCTGCTGTCTTGATCATAGACCGTAAAAGTATTGATCTGGCATCAGCCATCTCTGTAGCTAGCTGACATCAGTGAGCATTGCAGGGCGGCTTACTTTATCTACTGTACGAGCTCGGGTCGTTTTGTTTTGTTGAGTAGGTCCACGATTTCAGCAACCAGAGGCATACTGAATTTCGGTATAAACCTCAAATGTTTTCAAAATAATGCTACAGCCATTGCCAATCAGAGAAAAGTTAACCCCTCGTTGATATTCCATATGGCGGCGTGAGAGAATAATTAAACTGCCAGCCTAGGCTACAGCAGCATACCCATCTGAAAGGGTTTAATACAACTAATCATATTGTGAAAAACATAATCATGAAATTAGGCTACAATAATAATCCTCTACATCTTTCCTGGTATTTGTGTAGGCTACAGGCCATGGCAACTTCAGCACCTAGATACTGGACAGCTCCCGGTCAGCCACCCGGACAAAACAAACACAAACGCTCCACGGTTAGGTGGAGGTGAAGAGGTGGAACCTCGAATGGAACCCACATCTGACTCCCATCAGCTGGTCCAGCTGTCTGGCACCACCAGGGCTCCTCACTGGGACGAGAAAAGAATCTTGGCGGGTAAAAGAAAAAAGTAACTGCAGGGTGACAGCCACAGGGGAAAATCTTCCTCTGCAGATTGGCAGGCGACCTAAAGTACTTGCCTTTAGTTCCTTACATCCAACAAAAAACATTTGACCTACTTTCATACATTTGCAACTGTTAAAATGGATGCAATTTAAATAATTATTCATTCTCTGTTCAAAAATCTAAAAGATAACTCAATTGTTGCCACCATCTTTACCACAACTAATTCAGCCAAGTTCAAATTCAACTATTCAAAAAAATAACCTCAAGATGGTCTATTGAATTTTTGCAATTAAGGAATCAAATACAGTATTTGTCTTTCAAATGTAGTGGAGTAAAATCAAGTAAATGTACTTAGTTACTGTCCACCCCTGGTGTGCCCAGATGAAATTGTGTTTTTCTGTGTGTGTTCAGGGGTGGAATGGGACGTTAAATATTACCGGGAGATTTCAAGCTCCAGCAGCCCCAGTGTGACCTGACACAGCCTGATTTGGGGGGAAATTCCAAACATTCAAACATGTTGTGGCCGCTAATCCCAAATCTTCAGGGGTCTGTGTGTGTAAGAGGTACAGAGACCATTCAGAATATGCAGAGGAGAGAATCAGTCACTCATATCACATCCAAGATGTAGAAAATATTTTATTTGAAAAGGTACAAAAGAGTCCCATCTTTCTTTAATCTGTTGTCTGAACTCACACTCCTCCAGGGGGTAAGCGAGGCTCAGTTTATCGGTCTGTGCTCCACCTCCCTGACACAGCTGTACATCTTCGGGATCTCCATGACAACCTGAAAACAAGGTAAAATATATGGCGGAAAGTAAAATGGCCGCCATGGCTGCCACGAGGCGTTTTTGCGATGGCTCCATTTCTGAAAATGTTCAGGACCCCAAATTGTACAAATGTGCCAAGTTTCATGCTTTTATGAAACATTTGGCACATAAAGTATCACCATGGACTGCTTAATAAGGTCATGGATTAGAGGCGATTTAAGATACCGTGCCTTGAGTCATAGCACATTAACACCAAATTATAAATTGTCCGGCTGTACGATGATCCTCCTGTCTGAATTGCACCACCAAATTGCATTAACCAGTGCTTGTTTTTGTGTACCACCGAAGGCATGAGCAGCTTGCTTGTGCATGCCGTCTGTGTGTTTTCTTCTGCACATCTTTGCGCTGAAACAATGGATGTCTACTGTTGAACCCCTGTTGAACCCCTTCTCTGTACAGCAAATTTGACTTTTACATTAGATATGTCTCAGATAATTGCAAAGTGGTAAACATGTTTGGGTTCTTAACAGTAGACTTTTTGTGCTGGCATACCTCATCTGTGTATGCTTATAAGTGATACACTTTCTTTCTGTTGTCTGACAACTGTGCATAAGACTCCCAATGGTTTCTAAAACAAGAACACTTTTAAGCAGAAACTGCCTAAAATGAGTTGTGAAAGAATCTCAGGATTATTTATTTCTGACTTTCAGTTCAATCTTACTGGGAACATTGCACATGTCAGAAAAGTTTTTTCATTTTGATCCCAACAACTGAAGGAAGGTCAGGCCTCTAAGGCTTGATATATTCAAATGCAGAAATGTAGACCACTGTATTTGTCTGTAACATTCGAATGAGTTGACTTGACGCTCATATTCTAATTTGAACTACTCTTAATTTTGAACATGATGAATGTCATTCGAATGTCAGCAAGAGACATACTGTAGGCTACTTAAAAATACACAAATGAGTGTGCATGGAAATCCAAAATAAAGCAGAACAGAAATGAAATGATGTGGTTAATATAAATGTGTATTTATTGAAAACAAAAAATATTAATAAATAATATGATACTATGAATGAATGAATGAATGAATATGATAATATGTTACTATATATTTAAAAAAATGACTATATATTTTAAAAATGTAAATGTTAAAAATGTATAATATATATAGGCTTATATAATGTGAGCCTCCTCCACAGCCCGGTCAGAGGCTTGGTCAGTTGTCAACTGCTGAAGTACAAATGCAGCAGTGCCACCATCGCTTGGGCTTGATGGCTTTCTTCTCCTTCTTACTGCGCCTCTCCACCTTCCTGGCCTTCTTCTCTGCCTTGGCGAGAGCTTTCAGTTCGCCTTTAGAGGCACTGCTGCTGGGGGCATCCTGAACAAGAAGAAAAAACACAAAATTGAATTCTTTCAAAATCATCTTGCAGATATGGGAAGTTTTCAAATAGTAAGGCAAGTCAGTCTCTTATCTACCCAGGTGTTTGGTACTCTGTATTATAAAACAAACAGGTATGGAAATGCTCAAGAGATTCTGAAACTTCATAGTTGAAATTCAAGTTTATGTAGCCATTGACAAGCAAAGTGGTCATTCAGGGTGCTTTAGACTGTATGCACTTTCTCCATAGACTTATAGTATTAATTCACGGCCAGAGTAATGCTATCAGTGCTGAAAGCAAGCAATCATGTCTCACCACCAGTGTAGCTGGCTGGCACCTGAGCTCCTCCATGAGCTTCTGTCTGCTGATGGACATCATCACAGACAGCAGGGCCTCCTCTCTCTCCGCCCTCTGTCTCTCCCACTCGGCTCTCTCCTCTCCGCGCTCCCTCTCCAGAGCCCTCAGCTCCGTGGTGTGAGACCCCTCCAGAGCCCTCAGCTCTTCCCTCTGGTGCTGCAGGAGCTGCTGCAAACTCCTGCGCTCCTGCTCCAGAGCTCGCACCTTCACTGTAAAATTCACAAGGTGTCACAATCAGTGCAGTAGAGATAACATTTGACTCCCCAACCACAAGATCTAGTTGTGAAGAATGAGATTAAATAGAATACATCCTATACTTCTACAGAGAATAACCATCTTTCTCATTATTGACTTACTCAGGGCGAAGGGGTCCCCATAGGCCAGGTACCAGCTGTCCAGGTTCAGCTTCTCCTCCCCTGACCTCACCTCAGGCCTGCGGTGGTCCTCCATGCCGAGATGTGGCTCCGACAGGCACCTCTCACTCCAGCCTGATAAACAGAAGATCCCACAGGAATGAACAAATGTAGCCTTGAATTTGTTTTTCAGTGTGGTTTCACTGTGGGTGGTGTACACTAACAAAAGTCGTAGGCATATAACTAAAACATTTATAAAAGTCTTTGCCTGAGATAGCCTACCTTAGCCTACCTTAGACTAATATAGAACAGACACCTTTAAACAACACTGGTACATCTGAAGCAATACGTTAGCTTAGCTGTAGTCCTATACAACTGCAGTTGGTAACTGAAGTCCTATAAAACAATCCCATCTTTCTTAAATCTGTCCTCTGAACTTACACTCCTCCAGGGGGTACGCGAGGTCAACTTGCTCGGCCCAGCTCAGCTGTCCTAGCTCCTCCTCACTGACGCAGTCCGTCCTCGGGATCCCCATGGCAACCTGAAAACTTCAATCCTAAACAACACGGCTAGTCTAACTGCTAATTTTACTTACCTCTTAAAAACTGTTATAGTTAAGATTAACTCAGTCAAAAATTACGAATAAAATATTCAAAATTAAGTTAATAGTTTAAATATTAAGGAAATCAATCAAAGTTAAACAATAAACAGTAAAAGGTTGTGTCAAATCGTCAGCAAGCGCTTGGTATGTCCTCTCTCTCGTATCAGCAAGTAGCAAGTGAGTGAACTGCGTAGAATTCAAAGAAAAGTTCTAATACAACGTAGAATCCTCCATTGTTGAATTCTCCCAACATTCTACTCAGTGATGTCAGTCATGTGAGTGACACCAAAGCTCCGCTTTAACCCTCTCTGGTGACACCACTGAAAAGCACTAGATCTTCCAGAACCTCTGACTAGATCTACACAGCTTTATTGAAGTGCATTACAAGCTGCTGTCTTGATCATAGACCGTAAAAGTATTGATCTGGCATCAGCCATCTCTGTAGCTAGCTGACATCAGTGAGCATTGCAGGGCGGCTTACTTTATCTACTGTACGAGCTCGGGTCGTTTTGTTTTGTTGAGTAGGTCCACGATTTCAGCAACCAGAGGCATACTGAATTTCGGTATAAACCTCAAATGTTTTCAAAATAATGCTACAGCCATTGCCAATCAGAGAAAAGTTAACCCCTCGTTGATATTCCATATGGCGGCGTGAGAGAATAATTAAACTGCCAGCCTAGGCTACAGCAGCATACCCATCTGAAAGGGTTTAATACAACTAATCATATTGTGAAAAACATAATCATGAAATTAGGCTACAATAATAATCCTCTACATCTTTCCTGGTATTTGTGTAGGCTACAGGCCATGGCAACTTCAGCACCTAGATACTGGACAGCTCCCGGTCAGCCACCCGGACAAAACAAACACAAACGCTCCACGGTTAGGTGGAGGTGAAGAGGTGGAACCTCGAATGGAACCCACATCTGACTCCCATCAGCTGGTCCAGCTGTCTGGCACCACCAGGGCTCCTCACTGGGACGAGAAAAGAATCTTGGCGGGTAAAAGAAAAAAGTAACTGCAGGGTGACAGCCACAGGGGAAAATCTTCCTCTGCAGATTGGCAGGCGACCTAAAGTACTTGCCTTTAGTTCCTTACATCCAACAAAAAACATTTGACCTACTTTCATACATTTGCAACTGTTAAAATGGATGCAATTTAAATAATTATTCATTCTCTGTTCTAAAATCTAAAAGATAACTCAATTGTTGCCACCATCTTTACCACAACTAATTCAGCCAAGTTCAAATTCAACTATTCAAAAAAATAACCTCAAGATGGTCTATTGAATTTTTGCAATTAAGGAATCAAATACAGTATTTGTCTTTCAAATGTAGTGGAGTAAAATCAAGTAAATGTACTTAGTTACTGTCCACCCCTGGTGTGCCCAGATGAAATTGTGTTTTTCTGTGTGTGTTCAGGGGTGGAATGGGACGTTAAATATTACCGGGAGATTTCAAGCTCCAGCAGCCCCAGTGTGACCTGACACAGCCTGATTTGGGGGGAAATTCCAAACATTCAAACATGTTGTGGCCGCTAATCCCAAATCTTCAGGGGTCTGTGTGTGTAAGAGGTACAGAGACCATTCAGAATATGCAGAGGAGAGAATCAGTCACTCATATCACATCCAAGATGTAGAAAATATTTTATTTGAAAAGGTACAAAAGAGTCCCATCTTTCTTTAATCTGTTGTCTGAACTCACACTCCTCCAGGGGGTAAGCGAGGCTCAGTTTATCGGTCTGTGCTCCACCTCCCTGACACAGCTGTACATCTTCGGGATCTCCATGACAACCTGAAAACAAGGTAAAATATATGGCGGAAAGTAAAATGGCCGCCATGGCTGCCACGAGGCGTTTTTGCGATGGCTCCATTTCTGAAAATGTTCAGGACCCCAAATTGTACAAATATGCCAAGTTTCAGGCTTTTATGAAACATTTGGCACATAAAGTATCACCATGGACTGCTTAATAAGGTCATGGATTAGAGGCGATTTAAGATACCGTGCCTTGAGTCATAGCACATTAACACCAAATTATAAATTGTCCGGCTGTACGATGATCCTCCTGTCTGAATTGCACCACCAAATTGCATTAACCAGTGCTTGTTTTTGTGTACCACCGAAGGCATGAGCAGCTTGCTTGTGCATGCCGTCTGTGTGTTTGTTTCTGCACATCTTTGCGCTGAAACAATGGATGTCTACTGTTGAACCCCTGTTGAACCCCTTCTCTGTACAGCAAATTTGACTTTTACATTAGATATGTCTCAGATAATTGCAAAGTGGTAAACATGTTTGGGTTCTTAACAGTAGACTTTTTGTGCTGGCATACCTCATCTGTGTATGCTTATAAGTGATACACTTTCTTTCTGTTGTCTGACAACTGTGCATAAGACTCCCAATGGTTTCTAAAACAAGAACACTTTTAAGCAGAAACTGCCTAAAATGAGTTGTGAAAGAATCTCAGGATTATTTATTTCTGACTTTCAGTTCAATCTTACTGGGAACATTGCACATGTCAGAAAAGTTTTTTCATTTTGATCCCAACAACTGAAGGAAGGTCAGGCCTCTAAGGCTTGATATATTCAAATGCAGAAATGTAGACCACTGTATTTGTCTGTAACATTCGAATGAGTTGACTTGACGCTCATATTCTAATTTGAACTACTCTTAATTTTGAACATGATGAATGTCATTCGAATGTCAGCAAGAGACATACTGTAGGCTACTTAAAAATACACAAATGAGTGTGCATGGAAATCCAAAATAAAGCAGAACAGAAATGAAATGATGTGGTTAATATAAATGTGTATTTATTGAAAACAAAAAATATTAATAAATAATATGATACTATGAATGAATGAATGAATGAATATGATAATATGTTACTATATATTTAAAAAAATGACTATATATTTTAAAAATGTAAATGTTAAAAATGTATAATATATATAGGCTTATATAATGTGAGCCTCCTCCACAGCCCGGTCAGAGGCTTGGTCAGTTGTCAACTGCTGAAGTACAAATGCAGCAGTGCCACCATCGCTTGGGCTTGATGGCTTTCTTCTCCTTCTTACTGCGCCTCTCCACCTTCCTGGCCTTCTTCTCTGCCTTGGCGAGAGCTTTCAGTTCGCCTTTAGAGGCACTGCTGCTGGGGGCATCCTGAACAAGAAGAAAAAACACAAAATTGAATTCTTTCAAAATCATCTTGCAGATATGGGAAGTTTTCAAATAGTAAGGCAAGTCAGTCTCTTATCTACCCAGGTGTTTGGTACTCTGTATTATAAAACAAACAGGTATGGAAATGCTCAAGAGATTCTGAAACTTCATAGTTGAAATTCAAGTTTATGTAGCCATTGACAAGCAAAGTGGTCATTCAGGGTGCTTTAGACTGTATGCACTTTCTCCATAGACTTATAGTATTAATTCACGGCCAGAGTAATGCTATCAGTGCTGAAAGCAAGCAATCATGTCTCACCACCAGTGTAGCTGGCTGGCACCTGAGCTCCTCCATGAGCTTCTGTCTGCTGATGGACATCATCACAGACAGCAGGGCCTCCTCTCTCTCCGCCCTCTGTCTCTCCCACTCGGCTCTCTCCTCTCCACGCTCCCTCTCCAGAGCCCTCAGCTCCGTGGTGTGAGACCCCTCCAGAGCCCTCAGCTCTTCCCTCTGGTGCTGCAGGAGCTGCTGCAAGCTCCTGCGCTCCTGCTCCAGAGCTCGCACCTTCACTGTAAAATTCACAAGGTGTCACAATCAGTGCAGTAGAGATAACATTTGACTCCCCAACCACAAGATCTAGTTGTGAAGAATGAGATTAAATAGAATACATCCTATACTTCTACAGAGAATAACCATCTTTCTCATTATTGACTTACTCAGGGCGAAGGGGTCCCCATAGGCCAGGTACCAGCTGTCCAGGTTCAGCTTCTCCTCCCCTGACCTCACCTCAGGCCTGCGGTGGTCCTCCATGCCGAGATGTGGCTCCGACAGGCACCTCTCACTCCAGCCTGATAAACAGAAGATCCCACAGGAATGAACAAATGTAGCCTTGAATTTGTTTTTCAGTGTGGTTTCACTGTGGGTGGTGTACACTAACAAAGGTCGTAGGCATATAACTAAAACATTTATAAAAGTCTTTGCCTGAGATAGCCTACTTTAGCCTACCTATATAGAACAGACACCTTTAAACAACACTGGTACATCTGAAGCAATACGTTAGATTAGCTGTAGTCCTATACAACTGCAGTTGGTAGGCTAACTGAAGTCCTATAAAACAATCCCATCTTTCTTAAATCTGTCCTCTGAACTTACACTCCTCCAGGGGGTACGCGAGGTCAACTTGCTCGGCCCAGCTCAGCTGTCCTAGCTCCTCCTCACTGACGCAGTCCGTCCTCGGGATCCCCATGGCAACCTGAAAACTTTAAACCTAAACAACACGGCTAGTCTAACTGCTAATTTTACTTACCTCTTAAAAACTGTTATAGTTAAGATTAACTCAGTCAAAAATTACGAATAAAATATTCAAAATTAAGTTAATAGTTTAAATATTAAGAAAATCAATCAAAGTTAAACAATAAACAGTAAAAGGTTGTGTCAAATCGTCAAATCGTCAGCAAGCGCTTGGTATGTCCTCTCTCTCGTATCAGCAAGTAGCAAGTGACTGAGCTGCGTAGAATTCAAAGAAAAGTTCTAATACAACGTAGAATCCTCCATTGTTGAATTCTCCCAACATTCTACTCAGTGATGTCAGTCATGTGAGTGACACCACTGAAAATCACTAGATCTTCCAGAACCTCTGACTAGATCTACACAGCTTTATTGAAGTGCATTACAAGCTGCTGTCTTGATCATAGACCGTAAAAGTATTGATCTGGCATCAGCCATCTCTGTAGCTAGCTGACATCAGTGAGCATTGCAGGGCGGCTTACTATATCTACGTTTTGTTTTATTGAGTAGGCCTAGGTCCACGATTTCAGCAACCAGAGGCATCCTGAATTTCGGTATAAACCTCAAATGTTTTCAAAATAATGCTACAGCCATTGCCAACCAGAGAAAAGTTAACCCCTCGTTGATATTCCATATGGCGGCGTGAGAGAATAATTAAACTGCCAGCCTAAGCTACAGCAGCATAGGCTACCCATCAGAAAGGGTTTAATACAACTAATCATATTGTGAAAAACATAATCATGAAATTAGGCTACAATAATAATCCTCTACATCTTTCCTGGTATTTGTGTAGGCTACAGGCCAAGGCAACTTCAGCACCTAGATACTGGACAGCTCCCGGTCAGCCACCCGGACAAAACAAACACAAACGCTCCACGGTTAGGTGGAGGTGAAGAGGTGGAACCTCGAATGGAACCCACATCTGACTCCCATCAGCTGGTCCAGCTGTCTGGCACCACCAGGGCTCCTCACTGGGACGAGAAAAGAATCTTGGCGGGTAAAAGAAAAAAGTAACTGCTGGGTGACAGCCACAGGGGAAAATCTTCCTCTGAACCTGCTGGTTCGAATGCAGAGAGACCTGAAACATTTTCCGGAAGGGAATAAGGTGAATGAATGAATGAATGGATGAATGGATTAATTATTTAATGAGCTTTATCATCATTGTTAGCCTGACGACGTCATACTCAATTCTTGCAGAAAAAGGATGTAGGCGGGGCTAAACTTCGGTCTGGGATACAGGCTACATCATTGTGGCAAATGTACAATGAAATTGGAGCGCAGCTCCGCATGATGCCTCAGCACGACACAAGAACAAAAACATACACAATGAATATGTAATACATATTACATTTGAATAAATATGTAATAAATATGACTAAAACAAGGATACAAATATGAAGTGTGGTCAGCTGTGTAGGGGAGTGCACCTTGCATTGAGCTCAATGAGCATCAAACAGGCTAATAGGAAGAAACACTATGCCAATCTCTAGGTATGGTGAAGGGTATGTGGTGATATGGGGCTATTTTAACTCCAAACAGGCATGGACTGGCCATAGGGCATACCGGGCAATGCCCGGTGGGCCGACGCATATATGGGCCGAGGCTGTCATAATTTACTACTAATAATTAAAAAAAAAATAGGCTAATTTATATAGCGTACGGCCGCAACGGTAGCGAATCGCGGCCCATTGGTTGACTGCCTTGATTGACATTGGGCTAGTCCAATGACATCTCAGGCCCCTCCCTGTCTCCCTCCCGGCCTCATCTCCCTCTTGACTGGAGTTCGACCGGAGTATGAGACCGTCCGTATATGAAAATGTACAAAGACAAACCACAAAAGCACAAGGGGGGCGCAGAGAAGTTGCGAGATAAAAGGCAAAAGCCTACAAGTGGATGCAGCAAAAATGTGCTACAATTACAGAAATGTTTGCCACCACAAGTTCACACAAGGCCGTCGACATAGCAGCAGTGCAGAAGCACCACCGAGTGCACAGGCTTCAGAGAGGCACATGCGAGTGTGCAACAGAGTAGTTACACAGAGGAAGGACTAGCTATTCAAATTGATTCGGAGGAGGAGGAAGAGGTGAGAGACGTGACCCAGCAGGGACAGATTGAGAAGGAGGTCAGAATAGCTATGTGAGCCAGGTAAGAAGTAGCCGAAATGTTGGCTGAACTTTTTGGGCGCACAACGAACAATTACAAGTTTGAATTCTGCGACTGCTGCTTCCCCTGGCTTCTTTTAGATGTAACCTGCCTACTATGTAGGATTAGGCACCCAGTTAAGCAAAACAAAGTTTTATAGTGTGAGCGCGTCTTTTTGTGTGGTTTCTGTGTAGGCCTACCCCTCTCGCATGCATTTGAATTGCGATACCCATCAAATTAACGAGTTGTCGGCTCGCCATCAACCTTCTGAAATCTTAAGACAGTCACGATTGGTCGAAATTGTTGTCAATCTTGACGCAGTACAACAAGCAAACTATCAAATTTCTTTGCGCAGACAAGCAGACACCCATACACAGAGACATGCAGTCAGACGCATGGAATGAAACAGGAATGGTGATAGCCCATGGAATTAACAATGAAAATGTTTTGGGATGTGTAGCCTATACATCTTCACTAAATAGTATCAAGGTGAATTGTTGGCTAAAACTGTGCAAATGCTCAACATAAATTATAGCAGGTTTTATTTAGTGAAGCATTTAATAGCATATGATATTTTGTGCACAACCTCATCCTTGCTGGTTTACTCTAGTGGGTGCGTGGTTGTGTGTGTGTGTGTGTGTGTGTGTGTGTGTGTGTGTGTGTGTGTGTGTGTGTGTGTGTGTGTGTGTGTGTGTGTGTGTGAGAGAGAGAGAGAGAGAGAGAGAGAGAGAGAGAGAGAGAGAGAGAGAGAGAGAGAGAGAGAGAGAGAGAGAGAGAGAGAGAGAGAGAGAGAGTATAATAATAATTAATATTTTTTTTAGCAAGGGTAGGCTAGTCTACTCGCTTCCATGCAGGCTACTGCGGTTTACTTAAATATGTTTTACAAGCAAAACAGTGTGCACATACGTTTTATCGTGTAAATTATCATGGTGGGCCACTATGGCCAAAAATGCCCGGGCCGTTTTTTGGTCCCAGTCCAGCCCTGACTCCAAAGGTCAAGGGAAACTTCTCAGGATGCATAGTATCCTGGATCCATGAAACAACTGGCTGTTAAAAAATAAGAAACATGCTTCTTTGGGAATTTAACATAGGGGTCAAATACTTATGACCCCTGCATTTTAAGGAAGCACATTTGTGTACAATACATTCTTCATTCACAAAGTAAATTTGTGTCCTTAAAGGTTGGATTTTTTACTCATTATTTTAATTAAGGCATTAAGATCAATTTTCAAAAGACGATTATATACTCCTCTTTTTAGTCAACTTTAGCATGGATTCAAATACTAATTCTCCCCACTGTACACTTCAAGTACTGCACTTTAAGTACTAGATATTTTAACACTTTTACTTCAGTTGTATGCTTATAGAATATACATTTTTTACTTAAGTAATTTTCTTATCAAGTGAGGGTTTTAGATACTTTATACAAGGTATAAGGTCCTAACTGCTTCAGACATATTCTCCCTTTCTCTCCCCTCCCCTCCCTTCTTCTCCCTCCTTCCTTAATCTTTCTCATAGTTTGTCTTTCTCACACACAAACTCTCTTTCTCTCTCTCTCTCTCTCTCACACACACACACACACACACACACACACACACACACACACACTGAGAAAATGCTTTTCATCCGATCAATTCCCTTTCAAAGGCCCCTGGAGGAATAGAACAACTTTAAACGTCAAAGCAAATGAGAGGATCCTGTTGCTCTGTTTTCCGCTAGCCCGTGTTAATGTTCTGACCCTTGCTCTCTCTCTCTGTCTCTGTCTCTGTCTCTGTCTCTGTCTCTCTCTCTCTCTCTCTGTCTCTCTCTCTCTCTCTCTCTCTCTCTCTCTCTCCCTGTCTCTCTCCCTGTCTCTCTCCCCGCAACCGCCTCCCCGTCCCTACCAGCCCCATGGGGCTCCCCTGTGGTAAGGGTCATTCCTTCGTTTACAGGTTTAATTAAGGCCTGTTTAATTATTCACAGGACCTCTCTGAGCGAGTCGCTTTCTCCCTGGCCTTTCCCACTTGCTCCCTCTACATACATACACACACTCACACACACACCTTTCATCAGCATCGAAACATCCACTGCTCACACCGCATATTGTTGTGTGTACTGTGCATCGGTATCTCTCCTCTCACACTCTTTATCTGTCCCCTCCCTCATCTGCTATAATACTCTTAATTGGCATTTTGGTTAAAAAATGTATTTAGAATTCTGTTTTTTTCTGCATGTTCTCTTTTCCTTCTTCACTGGATATAGCCTCAAAGCTAACCTCATACTCGCTCCCTGTGTGTGTGTGTGTGTGTGTGTGTGTGTGTGTGTGTGTGTGTGTGTGTGTGTGTGTGTGTGTGTGTGTGTGTGTGTGTTTTAGGATGAAAGAGGACCTTGAGTGTGAGGCATCAACAGACTTTACGTGCAACCTTCACAGCCCACCCATGGACGCCATCACCCAAGGTGAGTGTGTTGAGCGCTCTTTCATTCTGGTCCTCAGTCAGAACCACTGCCCCCCGTCCCCTCCCCCCCACACACACACACACCCACCCAACACACACACCTGAGGGTCAGGCCTGACGAGTGGGCGGAATAGGAAAAAAACATGTGCACAGCAGGTGCACTGGCTACCATCGCGTCCGCCCATGAGCGGCTAATCAAAAGGCGCATTTTTGTTTTGGTCGAAGTTGTCCGTTCCAGCTAAGCGCTAAGTGTGCCTCAACAGACACGTGCACCAATGCCCTTCTCACCATTAGATCTCTCCTCCTTTGATTCGCCACCAGCAGATGCAGATGAAGCCATCGATGCGGGGAGTGCAGAAGCTGGATGAAGGGGTCAGTGGTGGCTCACTTGTGGACGTGTACCCCTCAGATGTCTGTAGCACTATGGATTCTGCAGGTGCCAGCATCAGGTCCCTTGACTCCACATGTGTTCAGGTCTACATGGGGGGTGGGTCTGATGAATGGATGGCAGGGGGGGTGGGTCTGATGAATGGATGGCAGGGGGGGCGGGGGGGGGGGGGGCACATTGTGTGAGTTTCCCCACTGAGATGCCGATCCTCTCCCTAAGCCCCCACCCCCGCGGTGACCCGCTGAAAATGACACTGACGGGGATAAATGGCCCACCACGGAGCCTCTGCTCCAGGGGGACTGCTGCGGAGAGAACAGGGTGTGTGTGTGTGTGTGTGTGTCTGTGTGTCTGTGTGTCTGTGCATGTTTCAGTGTGTGCTTTGGCACTTTGAGCGTCAATGTGGTTGTGTGGTTGTGTGTGTGTGTATTCCATGTCTGTTAAATCAGATGTCAGACTGGAGTTATTTGTGCAGGCTGATTTGCAAAGAACTTGGATGATGGCACACACACAGACACAGACACAGACACACACAGACACACACAGACACACACAGACACACACAGACAGTTCACCACTTTCCATTCCTCACAAGGTTGTACATGGCTATTGATTGGATGGATTTGCCCATTGGCTCCCAGAACAGATCAATAAACCACCACATAGCCGTTTGTGGAAGCGAGAGAGAAAGCAGGAGTGAGTGAGTGAGTGAGAGAAAGAGGGAGAAGGGGAGAGAGAGAGAGAGAATGAGGGAGAGAGCACAGGGGAAAGACAGACAGAGAGAGAGAACAAGAGTGATAAAGAAAGTATGAGAGAGATGGGGAAGAGAAGAAGAGAGCCTGCTGATCAGATAAACGTTGCTGTGGAATGCTCCTGCCCCAGGGAATATACGTGAGAAGAACACAAGGAGAAAAGAAAAGAGAAAGAGAGAGAGAATGAAATACAGAAAAAGAGAAGGAGGGAAAATCTCAGGGGCTTTGAAAGAGTAAAGTGTTTCTGATTCACGCGCTTGTCTCTAGAGGACAACATGCCGAGCCGTCATCCCACTTCATTCGCTTATTTATTTAGGGGTGAAGTAAAGAAGGTGTCCTACACGTCTTCTTGTATTTCTCACCTTCTCTCTCTCTCTCTCTCTCTCTCTCTCTCTCTCTCTCTCTGTCTGCTGTTGAAATGGTCACAGTGGTATGTTTGGTCAAATCGCCACTCATGAATTTTTTTCTATTTTTTTCTTTTTTTTTGCGGTCCTCCTGAAATTGTTAGTCTCAAAAAACGTAATGACATTTTGTGTAGATTGAAAAAAAAAAGTTGCTCTTGCAGTGAGCAATTTGAAGGAGCTATTGATTTCCATTAAAACTGCAATCAAACTTTTCTATGATGTCCGATAGGAGGGAGGGGAGGCTTTGGCGTAGTGAGAAATTATTTAATTTGTACTATTGGCATTTCTAGCTCCTGTTTTTGTGTCCGACCAGTTCTGCTTTTTGCCCACTGGATTGGTTTGGAGGGGGTGGGGGTAGGGGTGCGGGTGGAGGCCACTGTATTACAGTATGGTGGGGTGGAGTGTGGCCAACCGATGAAAAAAAAAAAGAATAATAATACAAGTTTACCAGTCACTGCGTTAAAGGTCATAACAGTGAATTTAGGAGCTGACTAAATGAGATGAAGTGAAATGTAAATTAACAAGACCAATAAAATGGCAGACTTCTTCAGATTCATCAGACATTCACGAATACACACAACCACACACACACACACACACACACACACACACACACACAAACATTCTGTACAAAGTCACACATGTTTCTGCATGAGATACATGCAAACGAGCGAGCGAGTGAGTGAGCGAGTGAGCGCGCGGTGGGTAATTTTCCGTTCAGTGCAGTCAGCAACGTGTTGGAATGGGCTCCATCTATTAGCCCCCCTCTCAATACTAACCCTGAGAGCGTGCTGTGGGCCATCCATCAGTGGATAAATTAGCTCTAAATCGTGCTGACCATTAATCGACCGCCGGACACCGTCAACCCTGAATCGCTCGGTTAATACATGAATCAACTGCGGAATTAGCCTGTGCGGTCAATCGCGGGGGCCATGAATCTCACCGGGAGGTTGACCTGACCTGTCCATTCCATGGGCAAATCTTTGTAGCCTACCCCCACCTTCACACACACACAGACACACACACAGAGGCCAAATGAGGAGTTATAAGCCCCAGATGAGGAGTGACGGGGGTAGGGGGGTATAGAACAGAGGGATGAAGGGAGGAGAGGAGTGGAAGAGGGGAATAGGGTAGGCTGAGGAGACATCGGAGTTCCTCACCTGTCATCGGGGTGGAGTGGAGGAGAGATGGATGCTCTCTGTTGGTCTGCACTCCTCTCTTCTCTCTCTCTCTCCCTCTCTCTACCCCCCCTCCCACTGCTCTCTGCGTCCCTTTGGCTCATCCTCCCGGTCCATTCCCTCGCTCGCTCGCTCGTTCGACCCGCATCCTGTCGCGTCCATCCGTCAGTAACCGCGGCGATGAGGGCGATAAAAAGTGCGTGGCAGCCTCGCTGTTCGGGGCCATAAAACAGAATTAAAATATTAAATCTGTCAGGCTCTGGCCTCGTAAATAAAGCCATATATTACCCCTCTGGCCGTAAAAAAAAAGAAGAGGAGGAGGAGGAGGAGGAGGAAGGGCCCGGGGCGCCTTTACGGTGGAGCAGAGGAGACGGCCGCTTTGAACCCTGATTGCCATCCCTCTATCGCCGCGCCTCCATGACACGCAGAGCCAGCTAATTACTCACACAGAAAAGCAGGCAGCGGAGAGAGAGACCGAGGGAGGGAGGGAGAGAGGGAGAGAGGGAGGATACTGTGTGGCATGTGGAGGTAGATAATGTTGGAAATTTGAAGAGAAATGTTGGCGTAGGAAAATTTGATTTTTGTCCATCCCTTCTTGTGTGTGTGTGTGTGTGTCTGTTTGTCTGTGTCTCTGTGTGTCTCTCTGTGTGTCTATGTGTGTGTCTCTCTCTGTGAGCGTTTGTGTGTGTGTCTCTCTGTGTGTGTGTGTGTGTGTGTGTGTGTGTGTGTGTGTGTGTGTGTGTGTGTGTGTGTGTGTGTGTGTGTGTGTCTGTGTGTTTGTATTGATACAATGTTCTTTTGAATTAGTTTTTTGTATTGTGTGTCTCTGTGTGCATGTAGGCTACAAGTACAACATCATTTATAAAGATTCCAGTGATATTGAATATTTTGAATGCTTTGGTATACGTGTGAGCACACAAGTTTGTGTGTGTGTGTGTGTGTGTGTGTATATGTGTACAGTATGTGTGTATACATGTGTGTATCTGTGTTGTCATTAGTATTAGTGGGAGATGCTGTTGGGCAGGGACTCCACCTGTCTCACTGCAGCTGCTACCTGGTCCACTTGCCTAATTGGCTGGCAGGTGGCCACGGCAACGCGAGTTTGGTGCAGAGGGAAAAAAGTGAGAGGACATCAGTCCACTCCTGTTATGAATCAAAGATGAAAGAGTTTTTTAAAGTCTCTGGACCAAATGCACACACGACACACCCACACCCACACACACCCACACACACACACACACACACACACACACACACACACACACACACACACACACACACACACACACACAAATACAAACACAAACAACCCTTTTTACTCCTCCCACACATAGTACCGGTATGTTAAAGTAGAACCTAGAAACCTGTGATTTTATATCTAGTTTTGTTTTCATTTTTGTTTATTTTAAGTCACACTCATCTGTGCATTTTCTCACCTCTCCCTCTCTCTCTCTTCTCTCTCTCCTCTCTCTTGTTCTCTCCATCTTTCAGCTGGTTAATTAGGATATGGGCACACTTGGGTAAGCTCAGTATCAGATGATTAATCGCTGCGAGGGGAAAGGCGGCAGAGCAGGGATCTGGTGCCGAGGGGAATGCAAGGTTGCCGTGGGAAAAAAAGGGTCGAAAACAATATTCTCTCTCTTTTTTCCACCCCTCTCTCCCTCCCTCCTTCTATCGCTCCTTCTCAACCTGCCCTCTGTACATTTGTGTGTTTGTTTCTCTGTGACTTGGGTCACCTCTTTCAAGAGAGCTGCCTGTGTGGAAGGCTTGTGTCAGCCACGCTACGTGTTTCTCCATGCTAATCAGTCCAGACAGCTAAAATAATCGAACATGTGCCATTTCAAGCTCGGTCCCATGTAATCACTCACAGGATCTAATTCATTCACCTCGCTCCCCACCCCCCACCCCCCCATAACATCGGGAAAGCGAGCTACATCCAAGCAAAGACGCACCTGTTGTGCTGTACCTCCGAAGCAACGCCACCATTGGAGGAGATTGGTTGTGCTAACAGCTAAGAGGGCCTAATCAGGGGAATTGACCTGCCTAACAGCCCTCTTTGGCTACCGCCTGAGCCAGCTGGATAGCAGATGTTAGCTTCATTAGCGCCAGCCGCATATCTGATTGGATGAAAGTTTACAGGGCTCACTCCTGATTCGCCTCTTTATTTTCTTCTTTTTAGTTGGTCTGTGATGACAACCTGTCAGCTTTCATTCCTATTGGTTTGAAAGAAGAGGATATGAGCTCTCACCAGCTGGATTCAGTTTGTTTTTTTCGTTTTTGGAAGGGTAGACTGTTGAGTATCTTCCTCACGCAGCCTGTAGTTCACCCTGGCAAAAGAGGGTAGTTGATCATTGCTCTGATTGGACGCTGTCGCTCGCAATCCATCGGCTAATTCGTCACGAGGCGGCGCTCTCCGCCCCTCTGGTTCTGTGATTGGCTGGCGCGTGGTGAGTGGGCCTCTGATTAGTTCCCGTGCGTTTTGCCCCGGCGAGTCCCGCCTGACAGCGGCGGGCGCTGGCGATGGAGACGGATGGAGTGGAGGGGCAGGGAGCGGGGCGCGCTGGGTAATTAATGGCCGTGACCCTGACTGGGCAGGAGAACGCTGCAGCAGTCCAGAGCCCAGTCCGCTGTGACAAACAGCGCTGGCTTAAAAGGCCACGCCACCAATACCTCTCCATCTCTTGCTCTTCCTCTGCCAGTCTTTCTTTCCCTCTCCTCCGCGTGCGCTTTTCTCTTCCTCTCTTTTCTCTTCTCCTCCTCCACTCCACTGCAGTTGTTTGCAGTATGTAGTTTTTCTTCCTGCTAACTTCTCTCCTCCCTCCTTTTCTTCCTCCCCTTTCTTGTCAATTTTCCTCTTTTCCTCTCTCTTTCTCTCTTCTCTTCCCTCTCATCCCTTCCTCTCTTTCCTTCTCTTTCTCCTTCCCTTCCCTCCATCTCCCTCTTACTTTTCCTTTTTCTAGGCCTCTCCTGTTTTTCAATTTGTACTGTGTTAGTGATTTCATCGAGGGAATAGATTGTTTGCGCGTGCTGTTGAGAATATTGCCGGAGGAAATGCCACTTCTGTTTTGACTGCATGCAGCTCCTCGTCAGGCTCGCCTGGCTGTTGTATTAAAGCGTCATTAGTGCCTAAGTGCAAAGTAATTATGTTTTATAAAGCGCGCGCCCAAACACACGGCACACACGGCACACACGGCGCGGCACGACGTTAACTCTGGCGCTGCACGCCGACACGCCGGTCTCCCGCGGTGTGGGGGTCACCACGGGGCTGGATCACGTGCTGCCGTGGCGACCGCATCCTCTCCCGGTCCTCCTCTCGTTTCTCCCCTCATGTCGTTTGCCCTCCTCTGCTCACTCACTCGTTTATTTCTCATCTCGTCTCCCTCTCTTCTCCTCCTTTGTGCCGATCTGTAAACATGGCTGTCTTTTTCCTCATTTCTCTACCGTTCTCCTCTCCTCGATTACGCCTCTTCCTTCCATGTCCTTATCTCCTCTCTATCGCTCCCTCCCTCCTTCTCCTCCCTCTCTCTCTCCCTCTCTCCCTCTCTCCTCTCTCTCTCTCTCTCTCATGGCTCTTTAGGCGCTTGACGAATGTGCTGCACGTAGGAGGCTGCGCTGTCTTTAATGGAGATGCAGGATTGAACATTCAGGGAAGTAAATGTTAAGGGCCCCATAAAACATCTGCCCCCCTCCCAGGCCCCACCAGCCCCCTCCGTCTCCTCTAATACCCCCCTCCTCTCCTCCGCCCAGCCCTCCATCCACTCCCCCCACCCCTCCTCTCTTTCTCCAGCCCTCCCCTCTGGCCTCACATCAATCCCTCTCTTCATCCCACCACCCCTCCCTGACAATATTCTGTCATCCTTTTCATCAGATGTCTTTCCAGAAGACTGATATGTCTGTTGCTCTGACACACCACTATCGGTGCGTGTGTGTGTGTGTGTGTGTGTGTGAGTATGTGTGCATATGCATCAACGTGCATGCGAACACGAGAACCCACAAGATGAGTCTGACTGCCGCCATCCTGTGAGTGATGTCAAGGGCGTGCAGTCTAGATGACACGCACAACTCCTTTCCCCTATACCATCTGTCCCCATCTGTGTGTGTGTGTGTGTGTGTGTGTGTGTGTGTGTGTGTGTGTGTGTGTGTGTGTGTGAGCGCATGTGTGTGTCTGTGTGTGTGTGTGTGTGTGTGAGGGCATGTGTGTGTGTGTGTGTGTGTGTGAGAGAGAGAGCACACACATGTGAGTGTGTGTGTGTGTGTGTGTGTGGATTTTGCAGGGTTGGGGACGAGAGCATGATTTATTTGTTTACCTGTGAGTCCCGGCGACACTGCCGCCATTTTAAACAGCCGTCGCTGGCGATCCCCAGGAACACACGGGGCGCCATCTTTGGAGATCCGGCACGGATCCAGCCCGGGCGCGGGCCAGAGCCCACCCAGGAGTCCGGCGCTCTCCTGGCACAGCGGTGGGGGGAAGGTCACGCAGCAGAGAGAGCTTCATGAGTGCTGACCTTTTCGCTGCTTTATTAGCCAATCCCCGCAGAGCTGGGGGTCGACAAAGGTCAAGGAGACAGGATCCAGGGAGGGGGAAGAGAGGGGAGGCGGCTTAACTCACAACACTGACATTCTCCTCCAACATGGACCTCAGTGAGTTTATGTACCTCTCACTCTCTCTCTCTCTATGTGTGTGTGTGTGTGTGTGTGTGTGTGTGTGTGTGTGTGTTGGTAAAAGTGTGAGACAAAATGATCTTAACATTTTAAATAATACAATATCCCTTCTGAGAATACACTTTTTTCTGCTTAATCAAATGAAATAGTGTGTGTGTATAGAGAGAGGTAATATTCAAAGAAAATGAAATGTGTGTCTCTGTGTGCTTGTGTATTTGTATCTGAAAGTGAGAGAGAAAGAGAGAGATCATGAGTGGAAATGATAAATGTGCTACTGTCAATGAACTGTGTCTGCATGTCTGTGTGCGTGTGTGTGCGCGTGTGTGCGTGTGTGCGTGTGTGCGTGTGTGTGTGTTGTATACAGTATGTGTGACAGAGAGAGATGGAGACGCATAAAAGGAAATGTGTGTAGATGTGTGTGCTCTTGTGTGTTCTAGAAGCAGAGAGGGAGCGAGAGCGAGAGAGAGAGAGAGAGAGAGAGAGAGAGAGAGAGAGAGAGAGAGAGAGAGAGTGAGAGAGAGTGAGAGAGAGTGAGTGAGGAGAACCGCTTGTATGTGTTGTGAATTACTGACCCCTCTCTTCATTCTCTCCCATGAGAGGGAGTCTGTTGCAGTTCACAAGTCGCTCCCTCTGAGGGAAGGATTTGCCTCGCATGAGTGAGGCGAGAGTGTATTTATAAATGTATGCAGACTTGTGTGTGCATGTGTGTGCGCCATGCATCGGTGTTTTTGAGAAAATGAAAAAAGCACCGCTTCAGTGTGTGTGTGTGTGTGTGTGTGTGTGTGTGTGTGTGAGAGAGAGAGTGTGTGCTTGTGTGAGAGAGAGGGGTTGGGGGTGGGGTATTTGAGGATTTTTATTGGCTTGGCCTTGGTCTCTGTGTGTGTGTGTGTGTGTGTGTGTTTCTGCGTTTCTGCGTTTTTGTGGGTCTACTATGTGTCTATGCACGTGTGTGTGTGTGTGTGTGCTTGTGTGCATGTGTATTGTCCTGTAAATATGCACCAGTGCATTCAGTAATTACAGAGCATGTGTGTCCCTGTGTGTATTTGCAGGTCATAGAAATGGCATTCTAAGCAAAATCACACACTCTGCCCACATACATGCTGTCTCTTTATTTCCACCCTCTCTCTCTCTCTCTCCTCTCTCTCTCTCTCTCTCTCTCTCTCTCTCTCTCTCTCTCTCTCTCTCTCTCTCTGCCCCAAACCCAGGAGCTGCTTTTCTCCATCTCCCAACCCAGTGGCTTGGAGAGAGAACCCCAGCCAGCCTGGCAGGTTAGCGGGGAGCAGGGGCGGCCAGCGTCTGCTCTCTCCCCCCAGCATATGAGCTCCGATAGGCTGCCATCATCCCGGAGGTGCTCTCCCACCAGCCTGGGCCATTAATCATAATAAGGTTGTGTTCTCGCTGTAATGAATTGGAATCTCAGGGCCCTGCCGACCCCCTCCTTCCTCCACCTCCTCCACCTCACCGAGTGGGGTAAAAAAAAAAAGCTCCTGCCTTCTGGCCTACGGAGGAACTCCTGACTGGAAGGAGCTGTAGCCTCCACCCAGGGAGGTCTGGGCAAATGTCAGGTGTAGTCGTGAAGGATGGTGCACAGGAGGAGAGAGAGAGAGAGAGAAAGAGAGAGGGAAAGAGAGAGCTTTGGTGGGACACGGAGGGGAGAAGGAAAGGGAGAAAGAAGAAAAAGGTGAAAAGATGAGAACGAAAAGAGAGAGAGAGAGACAGAGAGAGATGAGCGGAAGAGAGAAAAGGGAAGAAGAGCGTGTGAGTTTGGAGGGCATTGTGGAAGCCACTATGAATAGAGTTTTTCTCTTCTCCCGTGTCTGCTAAGTGTTTTCATTTTCCGCCTAGTCATCGGGGTTCTCTCTATCTCTCTCTTCACCTCCTCTTTTGTCTGCACATTCCTCTTTATCTGATCAGTCCTCCCTCTCTCATTTCCTCTCCCTCTCCCCAACTTTACACCTTACATCCTCTCACACTCTGCTGCCGCTTCACATTCTTCTCTTTTTTGGGGGGGGGGGTGGAGGGGTGTCTTTCAAAAGGTGGAAGAAGAGTTGTGGGGCATCTGCCAGTCTGTGGTTTCCAGGGCGATGCCAGGAAGAGAGAGCCCCGAAGGGCAGCCGCGCCAGCGTGTTGGGTCCCTCCGTGGCAGGGCAGGAGAGCATGTCTGTGTGGTCCGCTGCTCGGAGCAGCCCACCGGAAAACCAAAGGTTAATGGGTCAGATCCCGGATGGGGGAGTCGGCTTTTGTTCGCTGACCACTAGAGCATCTGACTTGCAGCATAGCTGTGGCCTCAAACCAGACAGGAAAGAGCATCATAATCATGTAAATGTACAGTAGGCCTATATTAGGGATGTTGGGAGATTTGATCAAGCTGACTTTCTTCATGTCAGTATTCTGCTGAGTTTTCTATTAAACAGGTGTTGTCAGAGTAATGGATGTTTGTCCCATTGTCCATTATAACATATTTTATGGAAAAACTAGTGACCAGGGAAACCAGTACTACCGATGTAATCCTTTTCTGAATTTTTCTGTGGTTGGGTTTGGGTCACAAAGTCAACGAATTTGTAAAACGTATTTAGATTAAATTAGTGTGTCTGAATGTTTTGTTGTTTTTAGCACTGCTAAAAAATTGCTTGAAAAATACTATTTAAATAATAATAATAATAATAATAATAATGATTATTATTATTAGTAGTATTATTATTGTTAGTATTATTATTATTATTATTACTATTATTATCATTAGGCTATCATAGTCTACAAAGCTGATTAAGCTAAACCAGAGCCATAGATGGCTGTGAGCAAAACCTCATCAGGCATACTACTCTCAGAATTCTTGCATTCATCAATTATGACATCATGCTTATGCCTATGACATCATCGGCTGAGAGTTCTCCTTTGAACATTCAAACAAAACATTTTGTCACTTTGACACAGACTGATGAAGAGACAGCATTGAGGAAAGCATTCTTCCTGCTATTGCTTCTTTGTTTATAATTACTTCACAGTTTTCAATTAAGATTAAAGTAAAGCGTAAGAAAGGGCCTCAAATGGAGTCCCGTGGATGCTTCAGGGATGCCTTTAGGTCTGTCTGGGCCAGCATCAGGAGCATGGTCAGGCAAAGAGGCACAAAACAGCGCCGCAGGAACTTGCGCATTAGCAAGATACAGGCCATGGAGAAGATGGACCAGAAGTGGAACACGGGACTGAACAGAAAAGTTCCCAAGTCTGGATCCAACACCTCCAACCAGGAAAGGGAAAGAGTGCAACTTGTGGCCGCTGGATGGAAGCCGAGGAGGGCAGAAAGCAAACTGGTGAGGTGCAAAGTCCAGGAGAAGATGGACGTCACCCTGCAGGCTTTCCAGGACTCAAGGAAACCCCTGAAGGTCCAGCTGAGAGCCCAGAGGCCCCACTGTCTGGGTGATATGAAGGACATGGCAAAGGAAAAGTCCAACCAGGACTACAAGACTGGTGAGACCAATCCCCTGAGTAAGAACAGGAAGAGTATGAGAGAATACAGTAGTGTAATTCAGTAGTGTTTGAAGTGATGGCTGACCAAATATTCCCATTACCATTTCAGTAGCTTGCTTGCCCCTGAGGGGGAAAAAGGCCTGCAGCCAGAAATGGCAGGATATGGTCCTGGGATGGACACCAGTCGCCCAGGATAACATGGAGAAGTGTGATAGCACTACAGGCTGTGTGCTCCTGTCAGGCAAAAAGGCCTGCAGCCAGAGATGGCAGAACATGGTCCTGCATGGGACACCAGACATCCAGGACAAAACAGGGACACGTAAGTGAAATAGTGGACTAGAATCAACACGTTTGAATTTCAGGATGCTTAGGTTAATGTTTGGGCTGAGACACTTGTTCATTTGTGAGACACTCATTAAATGACTGTATGTGTATTTGGAATGAATGTATTTTGATAGGCACCAAGTCCAACAGCCCAACTGTTCCTGAACTGCAAGTGCAAATTGAAAACAAAGAGGAGGGAGATGTGCAAGGTATGAAGCTGCTCGAACAAGCAGAAACTCATATGAATAACTTTGTAAAACAGAAATATTACAATATTATATTTAGAAATGAATAGCTATTAGGAAGCCCTATAACCCAGGATACAGCACAGTTGAATTAATGCATGTCCTCTTTACATTAAGGCACAGGAAATGTTGCAGAGGATGAACACCTGCCTCCAGTTGCAAGACTGGATGACCGCAATGATGCACCAGAAGACAACATCTCTGTTTATTATTGTTTGATTAGTTATTTTATTATTATTTGGATTATTATTGGTCTTTCTTCCTAGCTACTAAATCAAATAAAGTATTTTGGCCATTAAAGATGTTGCTGAATCACTCAAACAAAATGACCCCAGTCCAGTGTTTTCTGTAATTTCGGACTTTTACAGTATATAACAGTTCGCTAAGGCCCATGTAAAACAACTGAGAAATATTATTTTATACATTAAATATGAATTGGAAATAATGCCCGTCCCTGTGTGTGTGTGTGTGTGTGTGTGTGTGTGTTCATGTTCAAAAGTCCAACAAATGCATTTCCAAAGTAACTTGACTTGCAAATTATTGTGAATGTGGCCGCACATCTGGGCATTGAGCCAAAAAGTAAGTACGTAGCCTAAGTAAGTAAGTAAAGCAACAAAAAAGGCGCATGGCGTGACCAAGTTATTGTAAAGAGTTACTTTTTTTTTTGTCTACAAGTCATCTTGATGTTGATTTAGGTAGTGCTTGTATTTATCAGGTTGGCAAGTGATCTTTGGAATCTATCTACCAAATTCATCTGGTATAGCGCCTCAGCTAGCTCTGCTATCAGTATCGATGGTTAAACAATGTCGAGATGCATGTTCTGAAAACAAAACCAAATTTCAAAGAAAAAGTGAAACTGGCCAAATAATAATAAAAAAAATAGAACATGCCTTAGTCTAGCCTATTTGATTGGTATTTGATTATAGTAAGGTTTTTGAGTTTTTGAGTTCACCTCAACACTGCTTAATTGAAATTGCTGCAAGACTGATGGTAACTGCCCCTTTTTTTATTCAAAAAACGTTATTGCTTGCACAGGCTTACATTTGGCTTCAAAATGTCTCTTTAGAAAAATGAGGGTACTTCATCAAAGACACAGGGAAAGGGTTTTGAATGTGTCACGATTTTATACAAGCATTAATCATTGATTTTCATAAAGGAAATTATTCCCTTTGCTGAGTTTGGAGTGAACTAGTCTGGAACTATTATGGACCAGCAGGACACTGCATAGTAGTTTGATCACCTTTTGACACACACACACACACACACACACACACACACACACACACACACACAACACACTGTTGCTAATTATTCTCTCAACTCAGGCCGTTGCCGTATGTTCACTTGTGTTAACAGTATGAAGTTGAGCACTGTATTTGTTCTCCATGACAAGAGCTGTACACACATTTTTCAGAGGGATCTAATGATGTGCTCGCTCCCATCACCTCTCAGCCAGGCTCTTACATCACTTCCTGTCAGCCCAGCATGACTCTGTTCCCCCCAGGCGGCAGGTAGCAGGGCTGAAAAACGAGGGAGGCTCCTGTCCTGTTTACCAGCAGAGACGACAACAACATGAGAGAGAGAGAGAGAGAGAGAGAGAGAGAGAGAGAGAGAGAGAGAGGGAAGGTGGACAAGGGGACACTGAAATAGAAATATAGAAAACGAGAAAACGAGCTAGACTGCGATAAAGAGGGTGCCAAATAACAAGAAAAATAAGTTTTACAGTTTGAGGAATATCAGCTTGCAATGTATAAGAGGGGGAAAGAGAGTGGATAGACTGAACAGAGAGTCAGATGGACAGAGAGAGAGAGAGAGAGAAAATGAAGATTGATTGAGTTTTGGCGTAGGGGCTGAGAGAGAGGCTAGCGCTGAGTCTGCGCAACTGTGCTGCTCTGATGAGGCCTGCTCAAGAGAGCACATAACGATCCATGCCCAATACTCACCCACCTGTGTGTGTGTGTATGTGTGTGTGTGTGTGTGTGTGTGTGTGTGTGCGTGTGCGTGTGCGTATTTATGCATCTCTATAAATACATGCAATGATTTTACAGCATATACAGTTAGGAGAACGTGCTTGCATGCAAACTATAAGGGCATTGTCCCATTCATCCGTTGTGTACCTGGAAATTGCTTGAATAAAAATGCACAAAACTCCTTTTTTATTTGCAGCGGAGTCAATAAAATAACAATAAAGTACTCGGTCAATGTATCGATTGAAACTGCCAGCCAGGGCACATAAGAGTTAGTTATGGGCCGGCCCTGGTGAGGAGAAAGGGTGCTTTTGTATGCGCCAGGCAGGCAGTGTGGGTCCAACATGGAGAGTTACAGTAGAGCAGGACACGCTCAACCCACGGAGGACTAAGACGTACAGACACTTTATCAGACAGCCAAAATGCCTACACAAAACACACAACACCACTCACAAACTCATACACTCCTGTCTAACTGACAGCAAGACAGAAACTTCCTCTCTCTCTCTTTCGTACACACACACACACACACACACACACACACACACACACACACACACACACACACACACCGAGAGACAATTACAGTCACACAGAAGCAGAGGGTGGTGGCGGGTTGTGGGTGTGGGCTGGAGACTCTTCTGCCATCCCGCTGACAGGCTGCAGGTTTTGAAGGACGGATCCCCAATAAGTGTCACCTCACATCAGCCACTGCAGCGGGCACTAATGGAGGCCTCGCGGCATCCCATCAGCCCACAGACAGAGTCCGAGTCAGCCATCGCCACCGCCGCCGCCGCGTCGCCTTCCTCCCAGCACAGACGGCCAGCGCCGAGGAGAGATAAAAGCGTGGGAGAAGAAGAGAGAACAAGAAGAGGAGGAGAAGGAGGAGGAGAAAGGAGTTGTTGAGGGAGGACAGGCCAGAGGAGGACGAGAGGAGCGACCCGCCGTGATGAAGAGGTGAGGGGAGGAGGAGGCGGAGCGTGGGAGCAATGAGGTGGCGAGCGGAGGGGGGAGATTTGTTTTTTTCCGACGCGGCAGGGAAGTGGAATTCGAGCGGAGAGAGCCGAGGCGAGGCGAGGCGAGGCGAGGCGAGGCGAGGCGGGGAGATGGATTGACTGGCGGAGTGAGTGGAGAGAGTTTGACCTTTGTGGTGCCCGCGGTTATCTGCACTCTCCGTCACTGCCACCAAAAGTGCCCCTCATGTGTTATAATCTCCGCCTGTGGTCACAGGCACAGTCATGCCCATGGGCACCAGCCTGGCACGGCCATTAGTTTGGCCTACAGGGTTTTCCCTGCCTGCACTGCCACTGTAGGCAAAAGGTGGCAAGCCTCTCCTTTAATGGCTGAAATGATCTCTTTCTGTGTGTATGTGTGTGTGTGTGTGTGTGTGTGTGTGTGTGTGTTTGTGTGTGTGTTTTCTCCACTCACTCTATTATTAATTCCCTCTCCTCTCTCACTCTATCTCTGTCTAACTTTCCATCTTTCTTCTGCGTTAACTTTATCTCATTCATTCATCTCATTTGTTCTAACTCACCCTCTATCTCTCTCTGTTGCATGCTCTTTCCCTCTCGCTCTCTCTTTGCTCATCCTCTCGCATGCAAAGTGTGTGTGTGTGTGCGCGCACACACACACACACACACACACACACACACACACACACACACACAGATGCACCTGCGCCTCTTTTTACCAGGGTGAATAATTACTTTGCCAAAGGGCACAACACAGATCCCTGGCTGGTATTTAAAGTCCTGTCAGTGAATTTAAATCACTTCCTCTGTTTCCAAGCTTCTCTTTCTTAAGTGGAAATGTCCTTTCTCTGTTGGCCTGCAGGGAAGAGAGAGAGAGAGCGAGTAAGAGAGAGAGAGCGAGTAAGAGAGAGAGAGAGAGAGAGAGAGAGAGACAGAGAGACAGAACAACCATTCTCTTCTACCATCAGGGTTGAGTCGCGCCTCCATTTTTCACTGTCCTCTCACAAGTCTTCAGGCACAATCGGAAGAGACAGTGAATTACAAGATGGCCGCCTGGGTCATGCCTCAAACGATGACAGGTTTGAGTCATGCTCCAAAGGGCGCGCTCGGAAAATGGACAGCATCTGCTGCCTCTGAGAAGGATGTGGCCTTGATCCACAGCCGAGTAGGCCCGGAACCTTCCTTCCTCGCCTCCGGAATCCGTGTTCCATCCACCATGTGTGTCTTTGGATCACGGATCAGGAACAGAGAACATCAAGGATCGGTGGTGCAAAGACTTTTCAGTTCCAGAGTATCTAAGCAACCATTACCCTCTAATTTGATCAGACGCCACTATTCATGGACAGGTTACTGATTGCTACACAAGACACTTGCAGAGTAGAAAATAGATTCATATCTATTTCTGCCGTGCAATCATCATTGCTAATAGTAATTTTCTTTGTCCTATTTCGATCAGTGTTGACATACAGAAGAGACTGGTTGATTTGACAGTATTTTTTTCTCAGGCAGGCATGGTCCTGTGTGAGAGGGTGTTATCTTCCAGTTTGGGTATTTCTCAGGGGAAATGTCACAACTCAATTCAGCCATTATTTTAATTGTCTCAGTCAAAGTGAGGCTCTCTCTCCCCACATCCCCTTGGAGACGTCGGCGTATGCATACCAACGCTGCGCTCTCGTCCCGAGGCGCTTCCTGTTTCCTGTTCTTCCTCATTTCTAATGAGAATTCCTCTCTCTTTCACACTCTCGTTCTCTGCCCCATTTCCTCTTTCCCTCCCTTTCAACCCTGCCGCCTTGAATTCCTCCGTGTTTGTGTCAATAACATTCCCTCTGTACCCCTCATCCCCTCCCTCCCCCAGCCTTATGTTTACTCTTCTCCTGTTTTTGTCATTTCTTCTTCTCTCCTGTTTCTTGCCCTCCCCTCCTCTCTTCCATCAGTCGATCTGCTCTGCCTCTTCCTCCTACACCGTCTCTCAGCTTGATTGTAAACACTGAATATGTTGCGTGTGTTTGCGCATGCGTGTGTGCGTGCGTGCGTGTGTGTGTGTGTGTGGTGGGGTTGGGGTAATCCAGGGAGGATTGTGGGACTACCTCCTGCCCCGTCCCTAAGCTCTGTCCCTCACCATGGGCTCCAGGTGGACACCAGCGCTGGGCATCCACCACAGCCAGCACTGTCCACGCTCGGTCCCCCCCCGGGCCTCAGCTCTCTCCTTTAGTCACAGCCAGCCAGCCAGCCTGCCGGCCAGCCTGGGAGAGACTATTAAAATGCCTGCACATGAAACCACTTACCGTTTGCAGGGGTGTGTTTGTGTGCTTTGCGTGACTGCACACACCCTGCCAAAGACTGTCCGTCTCCCAGGAAGGAACGGAAGAATAGGAAAAGGAATTTCATAATGATGAATATACGTAAGTGTGTGTGTGTGTGTGTGTGTGTGTGTGTCTATATATAATATAATATGTATAGACACACACACTCACACATATTGAATTCAGTGGACTGGTTTATGTTAATTTGTCGCCTCCAGACAGACTTGGTTTCCAGGTAACGACGGACTCTAATTGGTTTTCTCAGGGATGGCGGCCATCGTCGGTGGGTCGTGCTTGGTTACGGCTCGGAGATCAAAAAGACACTCCAGGCGTTACCTATACATATTAATGATTAATTATGCTAACAGCCAGCGTGTGTGTGTGTGTGTGTGTGTGTGTGTGTGTGGTGGGGAATCAAATGCAGGATGGCTAGGGAAGCTAAAGAAGTCTGTTTTGTGCGTGTGTGCGTGTGTGTGTGTGTGTGTGTGTGTGTGTGTGTGTGTGTGTGTGTGTGTGTTTTGTGGACTGCTAGCTGATTGTCATTTGCATGGTTCAGAGGCAGCTGTGGTAAATCCTCGTCAAGGCGGCGGGAGCACAGGGATTATTGTGTGATTGCTCTGTTCGCCATGGCGGCGTGGACGGTCAGCGCTTCTGTCCTGCACTCTGCGCCGTGCCTCTAAGCCCCCCCAATGTACACACGGCAGATGTGGAGAAGTAGCAGCGACGCAGAGATGGAGCCGCACACCAGATTAGAGTAGATGTGGGATCTCCTCATATCTGCTGTCTGTCTCTCTATTAATTGTTTTCGTATTTTTTCTTTGCCGTCTTTGGGCTCTTGTTTCTCTCTCCCTCACTCTCTGTCTCACTCTGTTTGTGTGTGTGTGTGTGTGTGTGGGTGGGTGAGGGTGTGGGTGTGTGAGGGTATGTGGGTATTACGCCACTCAGGTATTCTGTGACTTCCTATAGCCCAGTCTCCTATAGAGATCGCTAAGACATGTGACCAAAGTCATCAAAACACAAAGAATTATGGGTAGGTTTGGCTCACCTGATGCCAGCCCATGTAAACTAGTGTTCTGGGTCTATGATCTGGCATGATAATAATGAAAACTAAGCGTGAAAAAATTGTGTGAAAAACAGAACATAATCTCGCGCCTCCTTAGTGCTGCTATCCAAGCCGTTCCTCGCCTTTTTGTCACCTCTGAAACATGACGTATACTATTATTTTTCCACGCTGGAAAACTATAAAAGATAAGCTTCATGTTACTCTATTGAATTTTATAACACAGCAGGTAAACGGCATTTCGACAACTGCACTTCGTTGTTCCCGCACGTCAGTAAAACAACTTAATTTTGGGCCACCTATTCCCAAAATGCGTTGCGTTTTACGTCACGTTCTCAATCTCTATACACTTAGTGTCCACCTTCATACCAAGTGAAGCACATGTAAGCTGCATGGTGTTGTCCGTGTGGTTTACCCTTGCTCTTGTCTGGACTCAAACTCACCACTCGCCTACACCTCAGAATGGGAGGTGAGCGTGCTAGCAATCGAGCTAAAAGCCCTAAAAAAGCTGCTACACAACAAACACACCAGCGTTCATTTATGACTTCGGTAACTGACTGTCTCTTCTGCACATGACTGACTTCAGTTTATTTTCCTTCTAATTCACCTTTCATCATTCATATGGAACAAACATCCTGTGTGCATTCTCTGTTGTTTCTTTCTTTCGTTCTGTTTTTTCTCTCTGTTCTTCCCCTCATGCAGTTTGGTCATGAAAACTGGTAGTTCATTTCTGCAATTACCTAATTGCTACCTCATTATGTAGCCTACAGTTACAAAAATACAGCAGTAAGCAAACGAAGCAATGTGGAAATACATAAATGAATGAATGAAACCATGTAGAAATACATTAGTGAAGCATTGTGGAAATGCGGAAATAAATAAATGAAGCTATGTAGAAATAACAGAAATACATCAATGAGGAAATGTAGGGAGACAGAAATAAAAAAAATGAAGAAATACAGAAATGAATTAATAGATAAATAATTGCATAAATTAATTACCAGTAGCCTATTCATGACCAAACTGTATGCACTGTGTATGCCCATTTATCTATTTATAGATTTCATAATTTATTTATGCATTTATTTATACTAAATTCATTTGTGGTCCTGCATAGCTCAGATGTCATATGGACCGTTGATGTCGATGTTGCTACGTAGTCAATGGTATTATAACCATTGCAATGTTCAATCATAGTTTTCTGGAGATATATGTGGTCTCTGTGGAAAAGGCACCAGTCTGACTTTGGTAAGCGGCCAAGTGAAAAAATGTCACGCGGCCACCACCAGTACATAGCCTACACTGGATCTATACTGTTTCTTCACAATTACGGAGTTAAATACGTAGAGTGCTGTTTCATAGGGACCCTGTTCATGTTGCACAGCACTTGTAATGACATTTTGAGTCTGTTAAGGGCCCAAAGGCACAGTTTAAGTCATGCCCATAGCATAGCTTTGGAGCTGCCTGGCTCCACTTGTCACTAGCTGCATAACTCGTCTTCTTTTCTTCCCTACCGACAGTACTTGGTGATCTCAGGCAACAGGTCTCAAGTGGTCTTAGCGTTCCTTTAACCAGTAGAGATATTTGTATGGCTTGATATATTCGATGTTTGTCTTTTGTTCAGATTTCTCTCTCTTTTTTCTTTTTGTACCGTTAGTCTCCCTATGTTTATGTCTCTCTGTCTTTTGCCTTGGCCTGTCTTGCTCCCCATGCATCTCTCTCTCTCTCTCTCTCTCTCTCTCTCTCTCTCTCTCTCGCTCTCTCTCTCTCTCTCTCCTGTCTGCTTTTGTTCAACTTCATCTAGGTATGCAGTTTTGAATGGTCGGTTGAGTGTGTGAGTGCGACTCTTGTATCTCTTTTTGCTGAGATTTCTCTCTCTCTCTCTCTCTCTTTCTTTCTCTCTCTCTCTCTCTCACTCTCTCAGCAGTTCATACAATGTGGCTCTGTGGGGACGACTCTGGCGTTTATTTTGAGGTAACTGGTCTCTTGGATGTGATTTCTGTGCCGGCGCTTGTTGACTTTTCCCCCTCTCCTTTCATCATTTCTATCAAGGTTATCCTGAGGCTGCCAGTGCCTTTATGGGAACGGGTGGTAGTGTGTGTGTGGGGGGGGGGGTGGGGGGGGGGTGCGGTTGGGGAAGTGAAAAGGAGAGGAGAGGCAGGGAGGAAGAGAAGGAGGAAGAGAAGGAGGCGAGAAAAGGATGGAGAGCAGGGGGGAGAGGGTGGGTGTAGCAGGGGGGAGAGGGTGGGTGGGGCAGGGGTTCAGTGGTAAGCCAGGAGCAATGGCGTAATCGATCTTGTTTAAAGGGATCTCGCCCGCTTTGACTGTTTGAACTCTCCCCCTCGTTAACAGTTGTCTGGGATTTAATTACGACGTCGGGCGGATTTAATGTCAATTACGTCCATAAAAAAACGCTGGCCAAGAGCTGGCCACCGCAGGAGTGAGGGAGACCGAGACTCAGGCACAGGAACGGGGGGATCACAGAGAAAGGTGAGGGAAGACAAAGGAAGGAGTGGCAGGTGGGAGAAGAGGAGAGTGTGACATCACGCATAATTATGTGTGTGTCGCTCAAGCAATGACACTCTCCCTTCTCTTCCTCCCCTTCCACAAACTTCTCTCAATGTGGACAAGGAGAAGTAGAGGATTCGGTTCCACCACAATCAAGACCACCACAGGGACCTGTTCTCTAGAGGAAGTGAAACACAATATGGAACCTCCGGAGCAAGAACACAATGGAATCTGCTTTTTAAACTACTACAAAAAGCTACAGGAACTTGCTATCTTCTAGAACACAGAACCAGTTCTCCTCAGATCCAGAGGCAGGGGGCACTTCTTCCATCTGCTTTATTGATTTTTTTAAAATGTCAGAAACCACAATAAATGGCACCATTGTCATCCATACACTATATCAACATGACACAGAGGAAGGGATTGGGTAAATAATGTTTCTTTAAAAAAACAAAACAAAACAAAAAAACAAGAGGAAAAAAAAAAACCCTTCCAAAATCTCAGATTGAAAACAATCTCCACAACATGTCCCACATATAGATAGATCTCTGTTCACACCCACAGCTGGGTCTTTATTCTTTTTTACATAGATATATACTGTGTCTGGTAGTCCAAGCTGTACAGCATTGGTTAGAATCCAACAGAAGTCCGTGCTAGTGGTGGAGCTGGCCATGTGTCTCAGTGTTCTCCGACTGACCGAGAGTCCGAAATGTACATCCAGTTTCAGAAGCGAAGGGGCCTGTCCTTCACCATAGCAACCAAATGGATGAGACAAGCCAACCCTCACCCCTTTCCATGGCAACGTGCATCAGTCCGTGACCATGTATCCTCGCTCCTACCTAATTACCACCGGCTGGAATTTGATTTCAGGAGTATTGTTGATACATTAGAGGAATTGGTCTCTCTCTCTCTCCCTGTCTGTGTGTGTGTGCGTGTGTTGATCTGGATTTGCTTCGAGGCAGTATGGGTGGATCTCAAGACAGTTTTTTTTGTTTCTTTCAAATGGAATGTGTTAATGTGTGTGTGTGTGTGTGTGTGTGTGTGTGTGTGTGTGTGTGTATATGTGTGTGTATGTGGGTTTGTGAGTTTGTGTAAATGTGTGTGTGAGACGGAGTGACAGTGTGTTTGTGTGTGTGTGAGAGAGAGTGCCAGTGTGTGTGTGTGTGTGTGTGTGTGTGTGTGTGTGTGTGTGTGTGTGTGTGTGTGTGTTTTGGCAACAGGAGGAAAGGGGAAGAGGTGGTAGCATTCCATTCTCCAGGCCAGAAGCTTCAGGTGCGGGGGGACTGGTCTCTGGGTGAAGGCTGCAGATGGCGGGGTGAGAGGCCAGGGAGGAGAGGGCCAGGGCTGGGGCTGGGCAGGGGCAGGACAGGGGAAGGGCTAGTGGCTCAGATGGCCCCTGCTGCACCCCGTGGCTAATGGCCCTGAGCTCGCCTGTATGGAGAGAGAGAGAGAGACAGAGGAGCATCCAGGCAGCGGCAGAGCTCCAAGATGAAAGCAGCCAAGGCTCTGTCTGCTCTCAAGCACACCCTCACTCTCACTCTCACGCTCGCCACCTCTGAAGGAGACAGAGAAAAGACAGAGAGAGATACAAAAAAATGGAGAGCGAGAGAGAGAACATGGGGAGGGAGAGAGAGACAAATGGAGGGATACATGGAGAGCCAGAAAGTAATTGCGGGTGTTAATGTGTCGCTAAGAGTGTGACTGGAGTGTGTGAGCCTGAGAGAATGTATGTGTGAATGTCTGTGTGTGTGTGGGTGTGTGTGTGTGTGTGTGTGTGTGTGTGTGTGCGCGCGTGTGCGTGGGTGTCTGCGTGTTAGACAGACAGAGCGAGAAAGACAGAGAATGGGATGAGTGTGTTCTTGAGCCTTAAGCCAGCGGAGATTAACCCGGTCAGTTCAGACCTCCGCTCAGGGGAAGGGGCAGCAGCGGGATAAGAGCCCCCCAGCACAGTTCAGCTGCCAGGCAGAAGGGCCAGGAGGGGGCCACCACGTGCTGGAGCAAAGGAGAGCCAGAGCTGGAGATTCCTTCTACAGGGAAAAGGATTTGATTTTCAGTGTGGAAATGTGTGTCTGTGTGTATACTGTATGTATATGAGTGTGTGTGTGTGTGTCTGTGTCTGTGTGTGTCTCTGTGTGTGTGTGTGTGTGTGTGTGTGTGTGTGTGTGTGTGTGTGTATGCATGATGGGATAACTGTATCGCAAGTGAGGCTTAAAGTGTAAGTCATTGTAGCCAGCGAGCTTAAGTGTAGCATTCAGCAGTGTAGTCGTTGTACTCAGAAAGAGGTGTTTGTCAATAAGAGAGGGGGTGTGAGGCGACACAAATACAGCCTTCCAATTACAGACTGCTAAAGGGAGAGAGAGAGAAAGAGAGTGAGAGAGGAGTACGGCTAGACTTGTCTGTTGCCTACACATCTTATTAAATGTAAAAACTTGTGAAGACTGAAACTGTGGTTTAGCAAATCACCTATCAGTAAGAATGAGTTCATCAGAGCCTTCATTGACTGCTGTACCCTCTACTGGTGGGGCAACGTCACTGCAATGCACCTGTTAGAGGACAACTGTGGTCTTAGAACAATCTAGGGTCTATTTTGGGATGATAACAAGTGTAAACTTTTGTCTGAGGCCAACATGACAATAATAGGAGTAGTTTTGAGCATGTACAATGAATTAGCGTAGAACACTATCATTCCAGTCACTGCCATTTTTCTAGGAGAAGTCTATCATGTCAGATACTGAATGCAGCACAAGTTACTAAAATGATTTTTTGGTAATTATAGTAAGGTAATGCACTGATTGCACCAACAGTCCTTTTTTATACCCTTTCTTTACACCTACAAAGGTAAAGAGAGCTCAGACCCTCTCTACATTAGCATGAATGTGTAATGATTTGTTGAGCCTAATTAATGACTTACAAGATTGATTTACTTTCACGTGGTGAATCTGCTCCGAAAAGTAATGTTTTATGCCATTTAGTTTTAAATGCATATTCTAGTCTTGAACTGTGCCGATTAACGTCATTTTGGTCCCCAACGAAAGTTTACACTCATTACAGCCTGATCCAAAAATAGACCCTAGGTTGTTGGTAGACTGGAGCTTTAAATGACTGGTTTCTCTGTTCCCCCGGAGTTATTGGCTTGAATAAATAAACGACAACAAGTAAAAAAGTATTAAAACAAAAAACTACCACCGCACATTACAGTATACCAGTTAAACCGTGTGTTTTAAACGAGGTGTGAGTAATGACCACTGTCAGAGGCAACTGGTGGGTTTCTTTTACTGCACTGTCTAAACAGCGTTATTGGAGAGGATAATTCTGTGGTGGTAACAGATAGTCTATGCTCCCCCTACGGCCCACGACGGGGCTGTGTTTGCGGCCGGTGTTTAACTCAACGCAGGGATTTTTTTGTTATGAGGCCATAAAAGAGAGTTGTTCCCCACCTACCTCTCCCTGCTGTAGCGTTGATTAGCGGGCAGGACGCTTTGATGTTCCTCTCCTTATTCTTTAAGCTCCCGCGTGTAGCATTGGTCTATTTTTCTGAAATCTCTTGCTCTCCCTGCGTCCTCCCTTTCTTCCTCCTGTTTATCCATATTTATCTGGTGCTCGCAGACACGCTGCCCCCACCTCTATCTCACAGAATCTCCTTTAGTACCTGTATAACTCATCCGCATCCCTTTTCCAGCCAACCCCCCTGGCTTTGTTGCTTGAAGCCAAAATGGCAAACTGCTCGGTGCTCAGTCCAGTCTGAGGCGGTCTCCAACACTATCAGAGCATTCTCCAGCAGGCACTGGCATTTTGCTCACTTAATAGCTCTCGAGGGGCTAGTTTCAATGGTGGATGTGAATTAAAAATAGCTCTCTTAGAACTGTTTGCTGACTCAATGTATGAGCTGACTTTTGAGCTTTCTCCAGCTTTTATGGTGAGCATTGTATATTCCAGGGTCTTTGGAATGCCCTGCCCCAGAGAGCATGGGGGTATTCACATGCAAATGCTCACCCTTGAAAGCAAACAGGTGGACATATTTAGATTTTTATTAACAGTTAAGAGATGTTTTTTGTTCAATATATAGGCTACCCTAGAAGCAATGCACTTCTTCCTTATTTTTGGCACTCAAATTTCTACACAAAAGTCACCAACCTGAATAAGTCACCAACATATAAAATGTCCCCCTGTTTATCTCCTCTGAAGAGATGTTCTGTTTTGCAGCCTACTACTACATGATTCCACATATTCTCGGACAGGCAGCAGGGATATATAGCACGATCCTATATGCCTGCTGCCTGTCCGAGAATATGCAGAATTATGTAGTAAATAGAGCGCTCTGACTGGCATTGAGCACATTTCACGCTGTTGTTCACACAGCACCTCCACCCCTCCCTCCTGCCATATATTGCTTGTGTTTGTGTCTGCGGGGTTAACGTTGTGCCACAAATCCCAGTAATGAGATACGCCTGTAGCGGCAGTCATTAGGATCTGATCATTTGGCAAGCAGCGTGTCCCTCCTGGCCAAAGAGAACCGCTTCATATCCAGGAATACTGTGTGCATCGCTGTCTAGTTGAGGCCTTAATTAAGTTTGAAGTGTGATTAAATTATACTTAATTATCATAATAATATATTTTTTCTCTCTCTCCTGGTGAGAGATAACTGGCTGACTTCAGTGAAAACATTGCTCTTGGAAGGACGTGGCAATCTCTTCAGTCGCAGTCAAAGTTATCAAGCCATGAAATCGGGAATCCTGTCAGCAACAAAATGTAATCTTTTTTTCATAAGGGCAGAACAATAGGGGGAGCCGCTCAATGAATACTCAACATCTCTTTCTGGCGCCGCTCCTCTCTCCTTTTTAATTAAAAAAGTGTCCTGAACCCTCGGCTCCCCTCCCCTCCGCCGCTCTCTTCCACTCATGCATGGAGGGGCGAGCGCTTATCTCTCCGTTCCATCTGATTATTTCTCCCCCCAGCTCACCATCACACACACACACACACACACACTCTCTCTCTTTCTCCATCTCCTGTCTGCTATTGTTCAACTTCATCTAGGTATGCAGTTTTGAATGGTCGGTTGAGTGCGTGAGTGCGACTCTTGTATCTCTTTTTTTTTGCTGAGATCTCTCTCTCTCTCTCTCTCCCTTTGTCTCTCCGTCATTTCAGTCCTCCTTTAATCTGCTTCTGTCGCCCGGCTGGGTATTGTGTTGCACCTACCCTACACCTACCCTTCTCTGTTTGTGAATACTGCCGGAAGGTGTCTGTGTAAATGAGAATCATCTTTGAGGTTGTGTGTGTGTGTGTGTGTGTTTATGTATCTGAAATGGAACCGTTAGACCCATTGAGTGTACAAGACCGTAAGACTGCAAAAGGAAAATTGCAAATTGGGCTTAGAAGTCTAAACGTGTCTGGTCAGTGGGGTACAACATTTTAGTTTTGTAGTGGACACAGTCATCATGTCAGTGTTTGTCATGTTAGAGGGGTCACTTGGAATTGGTGTTGCCTTCCCCTTTGAAATGCCAGCAATATGGGTCATCCTTTGCCTGCATAGTTCCTGTAACCCAGTCATTGTAAGTGACAGCACTGCAAGCAGACTGTTTCAGGGCCATCCTTGTGGAATTACATGGTTTCAGATGACAATCTTCAAATTCTTAATGGAGCGTGATACAGAATGCCATGGTCAAACATACTGGATGCAGGTATGTGTTGCATATATAGATTACTTTTGCAGGTCACATTTTGCAAGTCAGAAGGAGAGGGCATTCAAGAGTTGAGTGGCACTGGACGAGAGTGAATGTTGTTGGATCTGTAGCCCGTGTTGGGGGGACACAGAGTGTTGGATGGAGCGTGGATCATCCACTGGATGTCTGTGATGGATGCTACGTGCTCTGAGAGCCGTTGTGGTCAGTTCAGGGGGAGATCGGGGGGGGATTTGTGTTTTTTTTACGAGGCCGTGAGATGACGCTAGTGTCAGTAACCCACCCCCCCGTTCCCACTCTGGTCTGATGGTGACTCTTCCCTTCAGTGTGTCTTTCCCTGAATTAACCAGTTCAACCTTTGAGGCGTCTCTCTTTCAGTGCCGCCCCACTCCTCTCTCGGTTCCCTCTCCTCAACTCCTGCTTGGTGTCCATGCTCCTCTCCTCTTTTGTCCTCTCTCCTCTCCACTCCTCTCCTCCAGGTCTCTGGGGGGGTAGATGGAACCCCCAACCCCCCCCTGAGCCCTCACCCCCCCACCCCAGCCCTTCCCTTTAGCCCGAGGGCAAGTAGGGCATCTCGTTGTGGTAGTTGTAGTCCGGGCAGACCTTCTGGACCAGGCGGTAGTCGGTGCTGTAGAAGGAGATGTAGATGCAGATGACCTTGAAGGGCTTGGAGCACATCCAGGAGACGTGGCTCTGCGTCTGCTCCTGGAAGCAGGTCTTGGACGGGTCGTAGTTGCAGAGCGACGTGCGCTTGCTGCGGTCCACCTTCTCGTAGTCGATGCGGCAGTTGAAGATCTTGGAGTCCTTGGGGTAGACCACGCTCTGGCGCTCCAGGTCGAACTCCACCGCCTTGACGGGCGGCACCAGGCTCACCGAGATGTTGCCCTGGCCCGTGGAGTTGTGGCGGAAGTAGACGCTGAACGTGCCGTTGCCGTGGTCCACGATCTTGCCGGTGATGAGCAGGTTGAGGCGCAGCGTCTTGATGTTGGAGTAGAAGTCGCCCCAGCCGAACATCTTCTTGAACTTGCCCGTCTTGACGATGGGCCGGCGCTTGACCCGTGCGCCGCCCAGGGGGTCGTCGGCGGCCTTGAGCAGGTCGCTGCCCAGCATCTCCCAGAACTCCTGCTTGGAGAAGGGCACCGGCGAGCGGTAGGGCAGCTCCACGGCCGAGGTGTTGGCCGCCCGGCTCTTGCTGTGCAGCACCCAGCGGCTCAGAGGGGACAGCGAGGAGCTCTGGCCGTTGGCGCCGCCGCTCAGCACGCCCACCATCTTGGAGGGGTCCTCGGGCGAGCCCTTGGAGGCGCTGGAGGAGTCTTCCTGCCCAAGGGCCAGCTACAGAGACAGACAGAGAGAGAGAGAGATAATAATATTAATATTAATGGCTAATGATGTAACTGCTGCTTTGGCAACATTGTAACACTTACAGTCATGCCAATAAAGCTCTATGAATTGAATTGAATTGAATGGAATGGAATGGAATGGAATGGAATTTAATTGAATTGACAGAGATGTGAATATACATTAAAACCTTACAGGGACAATAAGTCAAAACATGTCCTCTTCTCTCACTCATACCATCATGGAATATCAATCAGACAGAGAAAGCGACAAAGAGACAGAGAAAGAGTGAACGTTTGAATATAAAACCTCACCATTACTGGGACAAGCTGAAGCATGTCCGACCAAAGGAAGTGCCATCCTTCCATTAGCATATTGCAATAGCACACACACACATGCTCATCAGAGTCATGGGAAAGTGAAGAGGGGTGGAGAGCATTAGTGGAAAAGCAAACTAGTTTGAGTCGGAGATAAGAAAGAAAGTAAACCACGAATGCAGGAAGTAAGACAGAGGGTGGGTGGTGGGGGAGAGAGAGAGAGAGAGAGAGAGAGAGAGAGAGAGAGATGGATATTAAAAGTGTGAGTGAGTGTGTGAGTCACGATGGGGCTTAGGAACAGGATGCCAGAATAACAGCAATCATGCGTTCCAGATTTACACTTTCAAAGTCTCATAAGCCCCCGAGAATGTCAAAGTCATTACTGATGCGACGCAGGTAAGAGCGCTCCAGCGAGCAGAGCAGAGCA
>NC_084996.1:36497761-36505261 GCF_963854185.1 Sardina pilchardus
GTGTACAGACAAAGACACGCGTGAGGAGGAAGTCCAATAAGAGCTCGCTTTCCTCTGGCTGTTGGATTGAAATTTCCATCTCTAATATGACATCAATTTTTAATTAAAGGGCCCAGTTACTGCTCAGGTTTCTAAGTGTTTCACAGACGCTTTATATTTTCTCCCCTTTTCTTACCGCTTTCCCATCCTCCTCTCTGTCTCTCGCCCCCCCTCCCCTCCCCTCAGCTCCAGACCAAAATGCTCACTGTGGGAGCTTTCTTCCCCTAATACATGATTAAAATCAGAGAATAGCTGGGCCCTTATTACTAATTATGCCACACCAAGCCAGGGGAGGGGATGTGATGGAGGGATAGAGGGGGCAAAGAAAGGTAATTTCACAAGAAACAAGCCGCTTGACTCTTAATGAATAATTTACACAGGCTTCAAGGGGGTCACCAGAGCCCCCCTAACCACATACTCCAACACCACAGCCCTCCCCCCGTTACCCACACACAAATATAGACACACACACACACACACACACATACCTGGATGGACCAACATGTATGGTTGTTGGGTCTTTTTTTCTTCACTTTTTTGTTCTCTTTTTGTCTGCTTCTTTCCCTCCCTCTCTCTCTCTCTCTCTCTCTCTCTCTCTCTCTCCCTCCCTCCTTCCTTCCTTCCCTCTCTCCCCGGTCTCTCGTTTTATTTAGCGCTGCGGCGGTGAACTCTGCTCAGGCAGGTTAAGCTGAGCCGCTCCCCACTGGACGCTCAGCCCCATTTAGCATGCTGAGAGAGAAGCCTGCCGCGGCCTCAATGGCCTATCAAATATTTTACATTAGAACCCAACGACGCAGCAGACACAGCGCCCGCTCATCAGCTGTAGGGTGGGGTGGGTGCAGTGGTGGGGTGGGGTGGGGTGCCAGTCTGTGCATGGGTGAGGGCTTAGTGCAGTGGTTGTGAGGGACCAGGATGGGGTTGAAGTGTTTCCTCTAGAAAGGGTGATCGCATTCATCTCATTTAAGCCATTTTGCATTATGTGGCATCTCACCCAGGTAGTCTCCAAGTCTGTGCAGTGTGGTGCTGTACTGACCAGCCTCTGCGGCCCTCTCACACCTGGCTGAGTCTCAGCCTCCTGTGATAAAGCCCCAGTGTGGTGGAGCCCAGCCTGCATCAGGCCTCTCAAGCCAGAAGACTTCATCAGGCCACAGGCTGCAGAGAGGAGAGGACCCCAGCCCTGCCCCTCCCCCCTGGTGACAGTGCAGGTAGGAACTAATGGAGAGCTCCTGATACAACACCTCCCCTCTGCACCACTGGGTCACAACAATGTAAAGGCCTAATTGCTTATTTGTCTAGACCACATGAAGACCTTTGCATAGATATATAGGGTATAGTCTTCTTAAAATTGGTAACAGAGAACAGACAGTATAGTTCAGTGCCGTAACAGTATAGTTCAGTGCATGGCATAGGATTGAATGGTTGCATATGGCCACAGTAAAATGAAATGGTCACTGTAGTGCCCCCCTTTGGGCATCCTGTCAGTAATGCGTTCCAGCGCAGCTCATTGGCCTGTGAGCAACAAGCCCACTGCTGCCTGATTGTCGCCATTTAGAGACAACATTTCCCTTGTAATTTCCCTGCTAATTGTAGGGATTAATGGAGCTGATCCTGGATTTGCTGCCTTAGTCAAACAGCACACTGGCTCACTGAGAGGGGGAGATAGGGCCGCCGGAACTTTCTCTGCAACTCTGCGGCGACTGTGGCGGCGAATGCAGGGGCCCTGCGCACCCAGGGTGGTCAGCAATTACTGCCGTCACACTCTGATGAGGTCACCAGAAGCTTTTGTTACACCCAGATGAGGTCACCAGAAGCCTTGGTCACAGTCGGGTGAGGCTGCTGAGAGATGGTGGCGTGGGGTTACGGGGTGTGGGCTGGTGGCGGGAGCTATCAACACTTCCAGATGGAGACAGCTGTCTGTTCTTCAAATAAGCCAGTTTGCGTCGGTGGCGAACAAATAGATGCTGTCCTCTCTCCAAATCTGTTTGTTCTTGAAAGAGCCATTTCATGAACAAATACGTGCATAACAACAACAAAATAAAGCCCCTATCCATGCTCTCAGATCAAAACAGCCCGTCAGTTTGCTTTCTTTTTTTATTTATGACAACAGAACTCTTCCTCTCATCAATAGAAACTTGGAGCGTGTCGGTCTTGTTTATGCTCTGTAACCATTGCTTAAAGTGGAGAGACGTTCCCCGAAATAACGACCCATAAATGATGGATTTAGCCTTGCTATTCATTCATTCAAGGATCAAGAACAACAGACTACGGGTGAGGAAACGCCAGCTAGCAAGGCTAAATTTGTCTGAGCATTATCGATCGCTAGCGAAGTCATGCTTACAACTCGCCACGTCAAGCCATCAGTATCACCCACTAATTCACTGCAAGGGTTTGTCTACTATGAAGGGTCGACTCTGTTATACGAAAAAAAAACAAAAAAAACAACACAACCACACTTATGTAAAAGCATAAGTTGAATGACTGGCACAAACCCAAACCAGTCATTAAGAAGGGCATTGGCATACTGTATGAAGCAGCCATGGAGAACATGTTCATTAAGTGCCACACAGTAGCCAGAGAGCTCAGTACACTGAGGCAGTGATTCATTATCATCATCTTGAAATTAAGAGAGAGCTGATGCACAAACACGAGGCCTGAGACAACATGAATATTAAAGAAGTCATGATAGGACTGCATTTCTGTATTTCTCCCAATCCAGTGCAGTTTATAACAACATCAGATACATTTACACATTTATACATTAAAAGTAACTAACAGGGATGTATGACATGTCAGACAATGTCAAGTTTATTTTTCATTTACTTAAAAATGATTTGTTTGTTATGATATTCTAATAATTTAAATGTGACCTTTGCCTTTAATGACTGTTATTGACAGTTAATAATATTATAATTACACATGCATTTATGCATCTTGCATTGTGGGTGTGAAGAGTCTGCCAGTGCCAGCCCAATCATTCTTCATGAGTGAACTCTCTTTTGTCGTAAGGCTAAAGGTATATTATGTAATGATATTCAAGTGCTAATTAAGTGGTCTGCTTTTATTGCTGCTATTTGGCAGACATTCATTCAACATACACAGTGGCGTTACAACAAAATGTCCCATTTCATCTCTATAAATCATGAATGATGGGTTGAATAAATAGGTGTTTGTTTTACAAAGCAGTGCATACAAGAATGTAATTGCTATATTGGGTATTGAAAAAAATCTAATAAAAGGTTTGGAATGCAGTTGCTTGCTCCAGGTGTCAAACAAGTGCATCGCAGACTTTTCTTTTCCTGTTGTGTTTCATAGTTCATTTTTGGCAGAAATTCAAATGATGGATTCCAAACTGACTTTACAGAGCAAATCCTTACTGGCTTCCGTCCAACACTTCAGTTCATTAGACAGGGTGGTCTGATTATGCCTGACTACACTCTGTCAGAACTGGGCAGAATTTCTAGAGATCTGTTTTTCTCCCCCCACACAGTCATTTATTCAATGCTTACGCTTAAGTATGAGACATGAAAATAATTTCCATTTTGGACTACTCTACTCTGCAGTTAATGACCATGTGTGTGTGTGTGTGTGTGTGTGTGTGTGTGTGTGAGAGAGAGAGAGAGAGAGAGAGAGAGAGAGAGAGAGAGAGAGAGAGAGAGTGAGTGAGTGTGTGTGCATGTTTGTATGTGTGCATGTGCATGTGTGTGTGTGTGTGTGTGTGTGTGTGTGTGAGTGCGCGTGCGTGTGTGCGCGCGCCTGTGTGTGTTTGCGTACACATTTGTGTGTGTGTGTGCGTGAGCCCAGACCCCACCGACTGGAGACCCCCGGTGGGGATCAGGGTGTGCATGCTGGAGGATTCTCTCCTCAGCCCAGATATCATCCGACAATTCGTCCCACTGGGACGCCAGTAATCTAGTATCACTTACGCATTGATTTTCTCTTTTATTGTGTGATTGTGGAGAAAAGGTCATCTGATGTGGGGGTGAGCTTCAGTATGCACAGGTCCCCACGGGCCCCTCGCTGAAAAGCTTAGGATTTTGTGCAGCGTTGCCAAATGCCGCACTCATTCCTCCTCCACACGGGGCACAGAGATCAAGCCGATACCTTCCAGCCTATTAGTAACTCCTGTGGCCCACCCCTGCACGTAGAGTGAGATGAGGCCACAAGACAAATAGCATTTTGTGCATCATTATGTAGGCTGGTCAGCAGGAAGCATGTTCAGAATGGGCACGGCGTTGCTGGTTGTCGGCCAAACACGCTGGCTAGCCCTGGGGTTGAGGCGCTGGTGGAGGTCAGGGGATGCTGGGAAGGGTTATGTGGGGAGATGACGAGCGGGGGGGCTGGGGGAGGGTGGGGGGTCCTGGCAAAAGCAGAGACGGGGGGTCAGCTTATATGTGCCTGAGCATAAATCAACGGTGATTCACCCTCACAGCAAACCAACCAGCTGCTTGGCCAAGATAAAAACAGAGAACCTGCCCCGCTTCTCTCCCTCACGCTCTCTGTACCTCCACCCACCCCCCCAGCCTCTCTTTCTTTCCCCCTCTCCCTCTATCCCTCTCTCTCTCTCTCTTCCTGGCCCAACTTCACTCCTTCCTCCAGTCCCCCACTGATCTCTCTCTTCTCTCACTCATTAACCACTGCCTGCATCGGAGGCCATGATTTATTTATCTAATGGCCTGTTTGCAGGTAAACACAAGCATGTTCTACATGTGTGGGCGCTTGTTTACGCGTATCTTCACACACTACATGTATGTGGAGTAATAAATCGTTCCGATATGTGCCATAGCTTTTTTAAATGATCATTTAAATATTGTTTTTATGTTGCCAGTGTGCTGGGTATTGTGAGGTATCCTGTTATTTCATATTTTATGCAAGGAAACTCCTAATCGTATTTGAGATTTAGTCCTTTTTTCCCATTTAACTAATGCCTCAGGGACAAACATAATGTTTAATGGGTAGAGCCAATTCAATTCAGATTCAGTCCATTCAGAAAATTAATAGGTATTCCATCTAATTAAGTGCAGGAACTTAATGGAAAATAAACTTTAAGTCAAGTTACTCAAGTCTAATCTCACTTAACAGGCTGCATTTCAGCTGACTTGAACTGACTCCATCATAGAACACAGATTTGATATTTACATGTTTAAACTGCAATTATTTTCTCAAGATGTTTGTTCTATTAATTGTTATTTTGGAAGCGTGTAGGCAAGGCTCCTTAAGAACAGTAGCCTACAGCGTAGAAGCATTTTGGACTGGACAGAACAATACCATATGAAATATTGACGCGACACTGTTTGAGTGATGGAGGATATGTGCAAATAATTAAAACTCAAAACTCTGTCTGAATCAACCCAAGCACTTGAACAACGACAACAGAAGAGCTCCGCGGGCAGGTCCAGCTCATGTATGGAGTTAACATGGTCACATTTATTTTCACCATGGGTAGCGGAACATGATGATGAAAGTGACAAATGAATTAGATTGGTATAGTGTGCTCGGGACCTGATGGGGAGGTAAATGCTGTGGGAGAGGCATGCTAGATACACAGCACCTGGTTATTTTCTTGCAATCAGACAACACACAAGAAAGAATGTCTCGGGGGAGAGCTTCACAACTACCCACTTTCACATCTACTCTTGTGTCCACATTTACATATTGATCATTCTTTTGGAGTGTTTCCAGCTTCCAACTTTACTCCCACAAAGGGATCAAACATTTACTCTACTTAAGAAGTCTAATTTTCTTCAGAGCGTTGGCAACATTGACAACGCTCTATGCACAGTCATTTTAACAAGTTTAAAGATAAGAGCCAGGTAGTCTAAACTAAAACACAACACATTTACCTTCATAATTGCGCGCGTAATTGCCTAAGTAATTGCCAATGCACTTTACCACTCATCAAAACTAAGATGAATCTGGGCCTCGTTCCGTTAGAGCATACGTTGAACACCAAGCCAAACTACTGGCTTTCCTAACCTCATGGTCGTGGATTTCCCTCAACTATGAAAATACGAATGGGTTCATGAACGGACAGAAAATGCTTTCTGATCTTTCTTTTTCTGGCAACTCTGTCTGCAGCCATTAAAATATCAAGGCTATAGCCTACTGCAGGCTCTATTTATACGCCAATTGTATCCTGATGCCCGAGCTCGCTTAATAACAGCATAAAATACAAAGTGCATATTGATATACTGCGCATTAATCGCAGCTCCATAATACCACTGAAAAAGTTTGATAATTCATTAATTGCTCCGTCATTCATCACTGTCGCGCAGCCTAATGAATTGCCCGAGCTACCCCGCCGAGAGGCGCGAGGTCTTCCATTTCACTGTTAAACGCGATGCAGATAAATGACCAAAGTCCACACTGTAATGAGTTACATCATTAGTGGCGTCCCTGTGCAACACGGCCATACATGTATTCGCAGCCAATAACCCCACACACGGGCCTGCGGATAATTTGCCCTCTGAAGCAAAGCGCCTGTGACTACAGTCTGTCCTGCAATTATTTAGAAGACTACTTTTGGAGGTAGTTTTTGGTTGTTTATTTGTATACATTTCCGTAAAGGCCTGGGTTTTTGATTAATCTCAGACCATTTTAAATGCCTGGCGTCGAATGTTCATTAGGCCCAACTAGTAAGGCCTGTCTATAATGAACTGTGGAAGATTGGTGTACGTGTTTTCACAGTTTATGAGATGCTGATGGAGATTTGACAGACCTCTGTGACACGTCGTTAGATAGATATGACCTCTTTGTCGGCTAAGTTTATGTAATTAAAGCTCCTTTCAGTTTCTCATAACTTCTCTTTAATTACACGTAGGAGTTTTGGTAATTACACTTCGATAGATTAGTCAACGTAATTAATCCATTCGCCCTGGACGCCTGCGTGCCCTGACGCGTGTTGATGGAACCGTCGCCTTTGCAGCTCACATAGACCTATTAATTTCACAGCGGCGCAATTTTGAGGATGAACAACTAACCACATGAGTCTTTTCTCCTTGCACCACTCTGCACATTTTAACCCCCTCTGACTTAATGTTGTGTTACGTTGCTGAAAGCTTTTACAAATTAGAGCAAGTTAGTCGCCTCTCCATCCCGCACAGGCAATGTATTTAGATACATAGGCCTACTATTGTCGTCATGCAGTGTAATAATGACATAGATGATTTGTGCTTTGTGCTTTGTGAGTTGTGAGTGCGTTTGAAGGCTATATATAGGTGAGTGAGTGAGCGTGTGATTTTGCACCCGCGCGATTAACAGACAGTCCAGGTGTGAGTGAGAGATTCTCCCAAAAATACAATAGCGTCTGAAATTTTGTCATTACATATGGCAGTCTAAATCTATATCCTACTTGAATGAATTTGTTTGTCAGGTTTATATCATCGAAATGTATATTCACCCTAAAACGAAATAAATTGCATTCGAACTTTCGAAGTGACTATTAAGGTCTTTATCAAACGACTC
>NC_084996.1:36512761-36520261 GCF_963854185.1 Sardina pilchardus
AGCAGGATTTAGAGCACGGGGGAGTTTGCATAAAGAAACATGCTTTCAAGAATATAGTTACAGTAATATTCACTAGTCCAGAAAATTATGCACACACACACTCACACACACACACACACACACACACACGCATACACACACAATCGCATGCATGCACTCGCGCACAGACATGCGAACACACATATGCGCACACACACTCGCACACACTTCATAAACTATAAATAAACTAATATGCAAACATTCCATTCCTGGTTACATTACTCCATGCTTTGTTATTGCTTTTACGGCATTACTGGCTTTTAAGCAATTACTACAGCAAGGTAATGCAGTCCATTACTTCTGTGTCCAGTCTGTCTTTATTCTGCACTTGTATGTAAGTGGCAAAGGCCTTTTGTTAAAGGCATGAGGGTATATTAATATAACAATCAATAATCCAGCCATCCCAGCTCTGCAGCACACAGCCCTTGGCCACATGAGATGTATGGACCTGTCTATTTTTATCTGCAGTGTATCTTTGAGTGCATTACACCAGCCTGTGGAGCTGGGGCCTTCTGCTACATGCATGCTGTGTGTGTGTGTGTGTGAGTGCGTGAGTGGGTGCGTGCGTGCGTGCGTGCGTGAGTGGGTGCGTGCGTGCGTGCATGTGTGCAGTATGTGTATGTCTTTGCATTTGTGCGTGTGTGTGTGTGTGTGTGTGTGTGTGTGTGTGTGCGTGAGTGCGTGAGTGCGTATGTGCGTGCGTGCGTGCGTGCGTGCGTGCGTGCGTGCGTGCGTGCGTGCGTGCGTTCGTGCGTGCATGTGTACAGTATGTGTATGTCTTTGCATTTGTGCATGTGTGTGTATTTGTGTGTGTGTGTGTGTGTGTGTACGTGTGTACGTAGGTTTTTCCCTATGGAGAGAGGGAGACAAAAAAAAGCAAGAGAAGGAGGAGAAGAGGAGAGGAGAGGAGGGGGTCTCACACTAATGGAATCCATAATTAAAAAAGCTTTTAGAGGAGGGTGTGCCACTGGGAGTGGTGATCAGAGCAAGACAATTTCAGATTTAAAACAGACTCATCTATGGACAAGGGAGCGCAGAGTGGGGGTGGGGATGGGGGTGGGGATGGGGGTGGGTAGGGAGGAGAGTGGGGGTGGGGGTGGGTAGGGCAGAGAGGAGAGTGGGGGTGGAGGGTGGGGGGGGGGGGGTGGGTAGGGCGGAGAGGAGAGTGGGGGGGGGGGGGGCGGAGTGAGAGGCCAGCCAGGAGAGGAGCAGCATGGAGACCAGGGGGTCGGAGAGGAAAGCAGGAATATGAAATGAATGGGAAATTACATCATGATAGCTTCACATGCTTTTGTCCAAACAAACCAGATCTGTTTTTCCTTGACAGTATATTTAGCCCCTCTGCCATATGTTGCTCATCAGCCTAGCGGTGCAAAAGCAGCTGAGATACACTCTTACGGCCACTAGAGGGAGTGCCGAGGCTCGTAGATGGACCCTTACCTTACATAAGAGAAGAGAAACTGGTCTGACAAACACATGGAACAGACACTTATCAATAGTGAAAGGATCTTTTTCTGATCTTTTTGCATGCATACCTTTTGACCCCTATACTGCCATATGTGCCTGATGTGCTGAGGATCAGTGTAAAGCTTGGAACACATCTTGGTATTTATGGGTTTCACTATTCTGGCTTTAGCGCATCAGTCATCCAGAACATATGTTTATATATTTCTTCATATATGTTTATGTATGTCTCCATGTATGTACCGTGTTGGTCTGAGAGTGTAAACCCTGGGGTGGAAAACTCTGACATGATGACGTGGATCAGAATCAAATGTGTACAGTGTGAACATACCGATAATCTAGTCGGTTCTCTCCTTATTCCCCTTCTTCCTTCTCGCTCGCTCTCTCTCTCGTTCTTGATTACAGACATACAAACACACACAGCCATATGTGTGTGTGTTTGTATCAATATCAAACATGCTCAACATACAAATTATGCTCCATAAGCATCAGAAACCCTTCTCGTTGTGTCTTGTACTGTAAGTGGCTTGAGGTAGGTTATGGGAGTGAGGGCAGCACAGTGACCTGGGGGCATGTTTGCAATGAAATGATGAAATGATGCAATATTTCTTTTCATGGGTGCACCATTACATGTGACAACTCTCTTTTCTATCAGGAAATCAGATATCGTTGAAGCCAGCTGTGAAGGTGGTCTGGATCAAGTACACGCATACACACCACTCTCGCCCCCCCCCCCATCACACACACACACACACACACACACACACACACACACACACACACACACACACACACACACACACTGTGCATGCATGACCTGAAATACTTCAGAATTTATTTTCAATACCTACTGCAGAGAAAAAACACACATGCACGCACACACGCACGCACACACACACACACACACACACACACACACACAGACTCATACAATCTTTCATATAAACTGCTGTGTGCACACACATATACATTTCCCATATGTACTGTACTCTAACTCCGTCAGACATTAAGCGAGAACAAAAACATGAGGCCTCATGCTCAGCATGGCGCTGTGAGGCATGGGTTGCAGCAGGCCAGGAGCAAAGGTTGACAAAGGGGCCATCAGGATTAGTCTGGGCTTTGGGTTTCAGGTGAGGTCACGGGCAGAAGACCCCATAGGTGGCTAATCCAGAGCTCCTGCTTGGAGATCCTCAGAGGAGGGTAGACATGAACTCGGAGGGCTGTGGTCAGCAGAGGAATGGGTCCAGCAGTGTTGGGTGAGTCCATTGAGACACAGACCCCTGCCTGGCTGCCTGGCTGGCCTACACCAAGGTTGAGGTGACAGGAAAAGGTGGTGAGAAGAAAAAAGTAGCATCAGGTTTCCTCTTTCTCAGCAGGCATTGGGTGGGATGCCTAAAACAAACCCTCGCCACAGGGGGGAGGAGGGGTCCTGAGTGGCCCACGGTGTTCAGGAAGAGCCTGTCAGGATCTGAGCAATTACTTTATTTGGGTTCCAGTCGGGCTATTTATTTGTGCGCTCCGTCATGTTTCTGTAGGCCGGGGAGGGGAGGCAGCGTGCCGGGCTAGATAACACGAAAGCATATTTATTTACTCTGGAGGAAAGGCAACTAAACAGAACAAAGTCCCAAAGAACGCGAGGATGAAGGGAGGAAAATGAAAGGAGGAAAGAAAGGTAAAAGGGAAACGTATGAAGAAAGACAGAGTGTCAGAGAAAAAGAGGAAAGCAGATGGAGAGAGAACGAAGAGAGAAGAAGGCCATGGTGGACGTCTGAATCTCTGGACTCTACAGGGGAGAGTAGGTGTGTATGATCCCTTCCCCTCTGAGAAGCCCCAGGACCTTTCGGAAGAAGAGTTTGACAGGGCAGTTAAGGGAAGAGAGTTTTAGAGATGTGGAGGAGAGAGATGTCTGTGTGTCCATGTGCGTGCGAGAGAGACAGAGGAAGTGAGGAAGTGATCACAGTTTTCTCTTTAAACCATAAACTATAGTGGATGCTCCCAGGGGCGACTCGGTGTCTGTGAAAGAGCTGAGACGTGTGTGTGTGTGTGTGTGTGTGTGTGTGTGTGTGTGTGTGTGTGTGTGTGTGTGTGTGTGTGTGTGTGTGTGTGTGTGTGTGTGTGTGTGTGTGTCTGCGTATGTCTGCATGTATAAGGGACATTTTCAGGTCATAACCTTGAGGTTGTGTGAATGATACAGATGAAACACATTATTGCCACATGGCTCGTCTCCATCTCCGTGCCCCCCCCCTCCCCCCCTCTGTTGACCTCCGTATCCTGCATTTAGTCTAAACTCAAACCTTTGCCCCAGAGCAGCACTTAGGACCAAATCCCAGCACATAGTGCAGCTCAGAAGTGTGTTAACAATCTCTCTCTCTATCTCTCTGTTCTTTCTCTCCTTCTCTCTTCCTTCTCTTCCCCCGTTGTATCTTTTCCTCGTGCTGTGTTGCATATCCACACACACACACACACACACACACACACACACACTCAACCATTCACAATGATAGAACAGCATAGAGTTGCCTCAATTAAAGGATTTGGAGCAATTAAACTCTGTAAATATAATTTAAGTGGTTTATCGTAAACCCATAGCGTAGTTATTTAGGAGGATTAGCTTCCGGGGCTATACTCTGCAGCAGAGCTGATAGTCTGTGCAGGGACGGTGTTGCCTTGCTGTGTGAAACATTAGAGTAACGTGTCTGTGGAGAAACAGGACCGTGACCAACCACATCACACAGGCACAGATCCCCTCCAGATACCACACAAAGAGCCCCAGCAGGTCGGCAGGATTACTACCACTCTACTCGAGGATTACGGAACAGGATATGAAATTTCCACCTGGCTTTCACCACTCTCTCTCTCTTCTGTCTTTCTTTTCTTCCTCCTTTCTTTCTGCCCTGCACTGTTCGTAGCGTATGACCTAGTCTCCCTTCTCTGCTCGTTCCCTCTGTCTTGTGCCCTGATGGATATGCGCTGTGTGTTGTATGGAGAGGAGACGTGATGTTAAACATGCCGGGAGAGGGAGCAGACCACCTCTTCTGTCCTGCTCTCTCTGCTTACACCAGCGCCGCGTGAGCTAACGCAGGCCCATGTCGCTCACAACGATGGCTTTCAAAAGAACTACACACTTCCTGACCGCTGAACATGGCTGCGGTGACAGATTATAAACAGCAATCAAGGAAGCTGACTGTGTCATGACACAGGTGAATGATGGGACCTGTAGTAGGTGGATGTGGGTTCTTCATTCTTCTTCACCTCTGGGATTTCTGGATGTTCCGCTGTCTTGAACAGGCCACACACACACACACACACACACACACACACTCATGCATACAAACACACATGCACGCACACACACAAACATCTGTTTGATTTGCATATGTGATGGGTTTACAGCTTTGTTGATTTTGTTGTTTATTTGTCTGCACAATGTCTGTAAGTACAGGAAATCAAGTTTATAGGGCAAACCAGGTTTACGTAGCCTGTTTCCCAGGATGGCTTGATGGGGCATGACACTGTAGCACAGTCAGACTAAACACTACTGAGAAACCTCATTTTCATCAAGTGCCATAACAGCACCTCGCAGGTCTGTGTAGGTTCTGCTAAAGATTGCTGTTGCCAAGTACCCTGCCACCTGTACGCAGTCTGTCACCTGGTAAAGTACAATTTGTGTAACAAAAGTCATCACAGTTTGAACATCGCTCAACCTATGTGTGTCTCCAGTGTGTCCCTTTCGGTTCGTATTTTGGGATTCCTTGGTTCTACTTGGGTAAGACAAACAGGACTGGACTCCATGTGTTTATAGACCCGTCATCTACAGTGTACGAGCACATTAATAAGCACTCATAAATCCCAGAGACAATATAAATCCATAAAGCACTTCATCATTGAAAGCAGGTTTTTCACTGTGTCCAATCATGGGACCCAGACCAGTCTCCGTTAACAAGATGGCCTGACATGCCCCCTGTACCACTCTACCACACGGAGCTTTCTGTTTACACGCTCATTTCTTCTCTCTCCCCATTCTGCTTCCCTTGCACTCACACGGAATGAAGAAACGCCGTCGCGCTCAGACAATGTGATTTATACAATGACTCATACTTTAACTACATTTTATCTTGCGAAGCAGGTGCTGTTTGAGTCTTATTTTCGACTCTCTGCGGATCATTTATAGAGTGTGAAGGTGACGCCTGTTTTGAAGTGCCCTAATAGACTGCCAGGGACGACTGGATCCATTACAACTTTATTTACACCTCCACAAGCTGACCTTGGGCTTTCTGCCCTCTGTTGGACTGACCTGCTGACAGGTGAGTACATCATTAGGCTGCTCAGACGGAGGGCCAGTGACCTCTTTATCGGTCCGACTGCACCTCCTGAACTACGGGGCAGTTTGTTAAAGCTCGCTCCAGCAGGGGTGTGTCACACCAGCGATCCGCTATGTAAATCCAGCCTGATTGGTCATCCACAATGTGAGACATTATTTACAAGACTTGAGTTGTGGTACGTTTCCCTTGCAGTTTTCTCTCTCTCTCTCCCTCTCTCGCTCTCTCTCTCTCTCTCTCTCTCTCTCTCTCTCACGTATCAAATTGATCACAGACCGATGACATCATTAATCCGCGATCAGTCGTCGCGGTGACGGGAAACTTTGCTTTCTTAAGCAGGAGCAGCTCTCCTCGAGTTTCTCCCCTTCGCTACGCGGCTGATCCATCACGGTGATTTATCCTCCTTCAGGGGTCCACATCCACACCTTGTCCTGGCCCCACTCTGAGGCTGTCCACCTGGGGCCGCAGCTCAAGCCCTGAGCCCTCGCCGGTGTGGAGGTCCGGATCCCCCCGCCCCTGCTTTCCCAACCTTTGACCCCTGTAGAGCATGATGAATTGGAGGGGGTCAGTCGTTGCACTTTCAAGCCAGTGAGAACTAACACTCTCCTTCTCGCATGCTAGCTTTTCAATGCCATGAATCATTTAGTATTATAAAATATATATCTGTATTACCAATTGATTATTTACATTAATCATAATGTGTTCTAGAAATCCTATGCACACTTCCCATACGGACATGCCCCTCCAAACACAGTAAAGTGGCCTTTCCCAGACACTGGCCTTCACTCTGTTTCCCTCGCCACGGGGAGAGTTGTGGAGCTCTCGCCCTGCAGAGGCCTTTTCCTGTGGGGCACACACATTATTACTCCCAGTGTCTCTCCTCATCATGCTAGTAGGCACTGGATTTGTTTTAATAGGGACTTCCCGCTGGTTTTTGAAAGACACCCACCCCCAAAGTGTTGTCACATTAAATAAGCCTGTCTCTCGCTCGACTCTGATTGGCAGGCCGGACAGCGGGTTCCCGCCTTTTGACAGGATATGAAATTGTAGCTGCCATGGTGGTGTCACTTGGGCCTTCTCTCTTGTTTACCTCCACACACACACACACACACACGCACACACACACACACACACACACACACACACACACACACACACACACACACACACACACACACACACATAGAGAGAGGGAGAGATTTTAAAATGAGAGGAATTGAATATATTAAGGAGCCTACACACCTTGATAGATTATATTGCAGGTACAGCAACATGCCGTCTTGCACTTTTCTTTTCTCCCTCTCTTCAGCTGAGGGGAAATAAAACAAACAGGGCTACCAAACAGAAAGCTCACCAGACCATTTCCACAGCTCAACAGAGAGGCAGCAGGTAACGGTTGCTTCTTGGTTTATTTTCTCGACACCATGTCGATGGCTGCCATCTTGCGAGCTGTTTGTTTTTCTCCTCACTTTTGAGCGGCGGGGAATGAAAGACCTTGACTCGGCCGCGTTTGGCTAATCAGCGGCAGCACAGGCCAGGAGGAGGAGGGGAGAGGGGGAGGTGGGAGAGCAGGCCTGGAAAAGATTGATATGGTGATCTGGGAGCTGGGTGGCCTGTTTGGAGAAAGAGCGAGAGAGAGAGAGAGAGAGAGTGTGTGTGTGTGTGTGTGTGTGTGTGT
>NC_084996.1:36527761-36545261 GCF_963854185.1 Sardina pilchardus
TCTCTTTCTACCTCTCTCTCTCTGTTCCCAAGATTCTATCCTGGGGGCCTCCTGCCTAACCCTAACCATACCCCCCTTTCCATCTGTTTCCCTCTGAGTCCAACACTAATTGGAGTGGACAGACACATTCAAGGCATTTGACTTGTTTCACAGAAAATCATTTCCACAATACACAAAACGTTTTCTCCCTCCAAACGTCTGAACACTATTACAGTGATCCAGTCTCACGGTCGTTCTCTCTTCTCATCTGCTCTCTCTCTCTCTCTCTCTCTCTCTCTCTCTCTCTCCCTCTCTCTCTCTCCTTTTCTTTTCCTTCATGTTTGTTGTTTACCCCTATTGTCTGTGGGATCCCTGGTGTTCTCACACTGTGTGTGCTGGAGCTGACTGATGAGCGCTGCCCCTTGGGATGTCCATGCGAGATCTGTCAGAGTGAGGCTGGTGGGAGGGAAGTGACCTCATGGTCTGTGGGTGATGCGCTGGGAAACGGTCTCTGACCGTGAGTGGGCTGCACTAGATGTGTGGATTTGATTTGTGGCATGACACATACTGTATTCCACATTTCACATGATACTGTGTCTATGTTACACTCGACTGCACATTCACAAGCTATTAGCATGGCTCCGCCCAACTGTTGCTCTCAGTTACAATTTTGGGTAACACTTTATAATAAGGGTACATGAATTCTCATGAACTAATGCATGAATTAATGCATGAATTACGCATTAGTTAATCCATTAATATATCATGAATCATTATGACTTAACATGAATTCACTGATTGTCATTAATGAATTAATACATAAATAACTCATCATCTTAAGCATTAAGTACGGTTGGCACATCATCATGAATCATGATTGTTATGTCTATGGGTTCACTTTAGATACCGTAACGTTATGTTAGAGATAACACCGAGACACGTCTTCAGTTCAGTCACTCGTTTACTAAAGTTTACTTCTTGTCACTCAGTACATTCATATTGACACAATGACAGTGGCGGCGCAGCGCCAACTAGTGGACTGGATCCACATACCCAATGGTACATACATCACATCTCCTCCCCACTAAATGTTGTGCTTACATGAACATGAACGTAAACACATATACACGTAAACATAAACATGTGAAGTCACATCACCTAACCTTGAGGCAGGGAGTAGACTGTCCCAAACCCCGAGTCAGTCAAGGGGTTATTATGCCCTTATTCTTGAGACATGACTCTCTAGTCTAAATGAACACAAATGTAACAGTCTCTTATCCAGACATGTGTCCAACAACTGTCCAACTGTATTGAATTCCTTAAGGGCTAAAACGAACTGGTTTCGTAATGACACGGGATGGGTAGCGCTTACCAGTCTCTTGATGTGGTGTGTTGACTACCTCCGGAGATGACGGAACACTCACTGGATCAGGAGCCGGAACAGCTGGTTCAGGAACTGTGTTCTCCAACACAGGCAGATCTGCTGGAACATGAGAAGACTCTGAAGACTCTGGAACGTCCAGCTCTGCATGTCGAGTCAGGATCTGGTCAGCATGTCTTCTCCAGTGTTCCGATGATCCGACGTTGACTTTGTATGACACAGGACCAGTTTCGGCTGAAACTACGCCCGGTGTCCACTTCTCTCCTCTCCCATAATCACGAACTAGGACTGTGTCACCCACTTTGAATGATCTGGCTTTAGCATGCGTCTGTCGACGAGCACACTGCTCCTCTTGTGCTTTCTCTACTTCAGCTGCAACGCTAGGCTTCAGCAGGTCGAGTCGAGATCGCAGCTTGCGATGCATGAAAAGCATGGATGGCGATTCCTTTGTGGTGGAGTGCGGAGTGTTGCGATACATTAGCAAGAATGCATCCAGTCGGTGTTGGATTGAGACTGTTCCTGAGGAGCGCTTCAATGAATGCTTGAATGTTTGCACAAAACGTTCCGCAAGGCCATTTGTGGCTGGGTGGAATGGTGCAGAGCGAATGTGCTTAACTCCGTTGCTCTTCATGAATGTGTCGAATTCGCTTGAAGTGAACTGGGGACCATTATCGCTCACTAAGACCTCAGGAAGGCCGTAACGACTGAATAGCGTTCTCAGTACCTGTATGGTCTTGGAAGCCGTGGTGGAACTCATCAGGTGCACTTCAGGCCACTAGGAATGGGCATCCACGACCACCATGAACATATGGCCTTGGAAAGGACCGGCAAAATCGACATGGATCCTCTGCCATGGAGCTCCCGGCCATGCCCAAGGATGGAGAGGTGATGGTCCAGGTGCTTTCTGTGTGAGTTGACAGGATTGGCAGGTCTTCGACACTTGTTCGATCTGGGCGTCAATTCCTGGCCACCACATGTAACTTCGGGCGACAGCTTTCATTTTAACAACACAAGGGTGTCCAGTGTGTAGTTCGGACAGTACTCTGGGTCTCAGCTTAGGAGGGATGACTACACGGATACCCCACATGAGGCACTGTTGCTGAACAGTTAGTTCATCCTTCCTGCTGATGAATGGTGCCAGTGTGCTGTCCACATGCTGGACTCTCGGGAAGCGACCTGTAGAGACCATTTCCAGTACCTGAGCGAGAACCGGATCGGTCCTGGTTTCCTTGCAGATCTCTTTGCAGCTCACAGGTAAGGTTTCCAGGTGTTTAATGTGAAAACTGTCCACAGTGTTGATTCTCTCCTTAGCTGATGTGGCAAGTGGCAGGCGGGACAGCCCATCAGCATTGCCGTGACGTGCTGCTTCTCTGTATTGGATGATATAATCATGCGCAGCCAGCAGGAGAGCCCATTGCTGCATTCTGGCGGCTGCCATAGATGGTATAGCTTTGCTGGGACTCAGAATTGTGGTCAGAGGGCGATGGTCTGTGAGGAGCGTAAACTTCCTGCCATATAAATAGTGATGGAATTTCCGAACACCAAATATAATGCCAAGAGCTTCACGCTCAATCTGTGCATAATTCTGTTCCGCTTTATTCAAGGTTCTTGATGCAAAGGCTATGGGCCTCTCCTGCCCATCTGGAAGGATGTGTGATATCACACCACCTACCCCATAAGGTGAAGCGTCACATGCCAGCCGGATGGGAAGTTCTGGGTTGTAATGAGTAAGCACACTTTGCGACAACAACTGTTCTTTGGCCTCCTGAAATGCCATTTCGCATTGTGATGTCCATTGCCACTGTTTGCCTTTGCACAAGAGTGCATTGAGTGGGCTAAGGATGGATGACAGGTTAGGAATGAACCTGCTGTAGTAATTAATAAGCCCTAAAAATGATCGAAGCTGACTCACATTTGTTGGTGCAGGAGCTTCCACAATCGCCCTAACTTTCTCCGGTGACTTGTGCAGGCCATGGGCATCGATAACATGGCCCAAATATTCCAGTGAATCCTTGAAAAATTCACATTTGTCTTTTTGTACACGCAAGCCGAATTCTTCAAGGCATCCCAGGACAGCGTCCAAGTTCTTCAGGTGCTGCAGGCGGTCTTGGCCAGTCACCAAAATGTCGTCCAAATAGCAGTGGACGTTCGGAAGACCCTGGAGGACCTGGTCCATGGCCCGTTGAAAAATGGCGGGGGCTGGCGTGATTCCAAAAGCAAGTCTGTTGTAACAGAACAGTCCCTTTGACGTTGTTATGGTGAGATATTTGCGAGATTTTTCTTCAACAGGCATTTGCAGATACGCGTGAGACAAGTCCAGCTTACTGAAATGCTGTCCCCCTGACAGTGATGCGAATAAATCTTCAATTCGTGGAATTGGATATTTCTCTACCTGCAGAGCGGGGTTGATTGTCACTTTAAAATCACCGCAAATCCTAACATCTCCATTTTTCTTCACAACCGGGACAATGGGTGTTGCCCAGTCGCTGAACTTGACAGGCGATATGATGCCCTGTTCGCTCAGTCGGTCAATCTCAGCTTCAACTTTTGGTCTAAGAGCATAGGGAACGACTCTTGCCTGGCAAAACCGTGGTTGATGTTGCGGTTTCAGAGCTATGGAGACTTTGATACCTTTCAGTGTGCCCAGCTCCTTTTTAAAGACTTCATTATGCCTCTGTAGCACTACTTCTAGTGTCTCCTCCCGAACCGTCTTAATTTCCCGCCAGTCAATCTGTATTTTGCGCAGCCATTCCCGACCAAAGAGTGGGGGTGAAGCCCCTTTGACCACGTACAGTGGTAGCTTAGCCTTCTGCTTGTTCATTTTCACTGTGACTTTGATGACCCCCTCTGGTGAAATCAGCTCGCCAGTGTATGTCTTCAATATTATATTTGTTTGCCGTAAAGGTATGTGGCACAACTGCATGTCATATAATTCTTTGGATATTAATGAAACTGCAGCGCCTGTGTCTAATTCCATTTGCATTGTTTTCCCTTCAATCTTTGGCTTAACACACATGTGTGACAAATTTCCCTTTTTAGCCACCATGTTTAGCGTAAGCTCTGTATCTGTCGTGCTACCCTCACTACTGGATATTTCTTTTGCATCCATGTGGTGCACTTTGCTCTTCTTTTTAATAAACACTTTCTGTTTTCCTGTCTTTTCGCTATTTGCATGCTCTTTGTTTCGGCACACTCTTGAAATGTGGCCTTTCTTACCACAGTTGTGGCATGTTTGTTCCTTGTAATAGCATTCAGTCTCTTTATGATTTGTTTTTCCACAGCGTACACATTTGTAACGTTGCTGACTATTAAGTGACAGAGCATTTACTTTTAATGCATTACTTAGCTGGTGTGTTTCTCTTGCTACCGTCTCCATTGCTACGGCTACTTCCACAGCCTTTTGGAAAGTCAATGCAGACTCGGTTAGCAATCTTTTCTGTATCGCCTCCGTGTTGAGTCCACATACGAGCCTGTCTCACAGTGCATCCAGCAAATGCGTGCCAAAGTCACAGTATTCTGCTAACTTTTTAATTACCGCGATGTATTGCGTCACTGATTCTCCCTCTTGCTGATTTCGTTTATGAAAGCGATACCTTTCGGCAATGACAATCGGTTTTGGGGAAAAATGTAACTGCAAAACACCAACAATATCATCGTATGTCTTTTGCCCTGGCTTGTCAGGAGCTACGAGGCTACGCAATAGTCCATAGGTAGACGCACCCATTACACTGAGCAGAACAGCTAACTTTTTGTCTCCCTCAATCTCGTTTGCGGTTACAAAATGCTCAAACCTTTCCACGTAGGTCGACCACTGTTCCACTGACTCGTCGAAAGCAGAGATGTGTCCAATGTATCCGTATCCAGCCATCTCTTCGTTCTCCTTTTATTTTTTTCTTCTTTTTAGTTGGGCTCACTAGCCTCCATTAGCCACACTTATTGCGCCAAAAACGTCTTCGTCTTCTCCACTCACAGGCAATACCGTGGCGGAAACTTCTAAACTAACAGGCAATCTAAAGTTGTCCTCGTCGCCAATAATGTTATGTCTATGGGTTCACTTTAGATACCGTAACGTTATGTTAGAGATAACACCGAGACACGTCTTCAGTTCAGTCACTCGTTTACTAAAGTTTACTTCTTGTCACTCAGTACATTCACATTGACACAATGACAGTGGCGGCGCAGCGCCAACTAGTGGACTGGAACCACATACCCAATGGTACATACATCACAATGATTAATTAAGCATGATCATGATGACTTTTTGTCAGACAAAATTTTGGACATCACCGTCATGGAGAAAAAAGAAAAGTAATTACACATGAATTCATGTTAACTAAATGTCATGAATTATCATGAGTTAATTCATTAACTCATGCATTAATTATACATGAAAGTCTCATTAATAAACATGAATTAATAGTATGTCATTAATGACATCAGGTATGGACAACAAATTCATCTTGAGCATTAGGTACAGTGGGTAAATCATTATGAATAATGATCAATTACACATGATCATGGTGATTTCTAGGTTTTTGAAATGTGCTCCAAGGGGTAAGTAAACTATACATTAACTCATCATGAACTAATTAAGACCATTTTCAGAGAATATCGAAGAATCCACTTCTTTCGTCAGTGATAAAGAAGGGTCCATTTACCACTTTAGGTGAGGGGCCACAAACATGATGAACTCATGAGTAATTCATCATTAATTAATGTAAATTGACCATTTTTGCATGACTTCAAACTTCATGCATTTAAAGCACCACCTGTTCATCACTTTATCTGAGGGGCCACAGACATGATTAACTAATGAAAAGATAATGCTTAGCTAATGAGGACATGCCTATATTTGAACGATGTGGATTCTTCAATATTCTCTGAAAATGGTCTTAATTAGTTCATGATGAGTTAATGTATAGTTTACTTACCCCTTGGAGCACATTTCAAAAACCTAGAAATCACCATGATCATGTGTAATTGATCATTATTCATAATGATTTACCCACTGTAATGCTCAAGATGAATTTGTTGTCCATACCTGATGTCATTAATGACATACTATTAATTCATGTTTATTAATGAGATTTTCATGTATAATTAATGCATTAGTTAATGAATTAACTCATGATAATTCATGACATTTAGTTAACATGAATTCATGTGTAATTACTTTTCTTTTTTCTCCATGACGGTGATGTCCAAAATTTTGTCTGACAAAAAGTCATCATGATCATGCTTAATTAATCATGATTCATGATGATGTGCCAACCGTACTTAATGCTTAAGATGATGAGTTATTTATGTATTAATTCATTAATGACAATCAGTGAATTCATGTTAAGTCATAATGATTCATGATATATTAATGGATTAACTAATGCGTAATTCATGCATTAATTCATGCATTAGTTCATGAGAATTCATGTACCCTTATTATAAAGTGTTACCCAATTTTGGTGAGACTGCATTCCCAAAACCCTGTTTGCATTAGGGTTAATTCAGGGCAGATGAATCATTGGGTGAAGACTTTTGTTCGAATTAATAATAGTGGCAGAGGTGAGCTAGATAAAGCGATAAGAATAGTGGTAGCAATGCTAGCAAACATTAAAGAGTTGGAGCACGAGGAACAAGGAAGTCAATATATAACAGTTTCCGTAGGGCAGCTTGGGAAAAGGCTAATATTTTCCGATTGCAAAGTTAGTAGGAAATGGAATCCTATACTGCTCAATGTTAATTGGTTTTAAAATGAATCTATTTGAATGCAACGACTGAAAACAATGGGTCTGGTTATTCCATTCAAATAAGTCATAACAAGGATATAGGATTTAATGGCACATTTAACTTCTAACACTGAACAATAGGGACAAACAGTAACAGCACAATGGCCCTTGGTCCAGAGCCCACGGAGTGCACACACTGTCACTGATGAGGACATGCTTTAATGGAAGTATGCTTGGGTGTCACATCACATAAAGGCATGTGATGCTGAATACAAATGGGATGAGTTGATACCTTACGACTGGACAATGGACTGTGCCATTCCCTCACTACTGTACCCACTGAAACATGAAATGAGTCCTCTACTGAAAACATGCCCTTAAAGTTTATACTCAGTGTTTGCCAGTGCAGCACGGGCACGTGGTGTGGCTGACTGGGCCCATGTGATGCTGTTTTCCTCTCCGCAGCACCACACAGACACCCACCCACCCACCCAGTGCTGAGCTGCGACGCGCCGCTGTGCAGTCCACATCCCCCGGGGTGCAGCGCTGCTGGGACACCACCATTATGGGCCTGCCTCCACCTCCAGTCTGGGGGCGGAGAACTTGTTTTATAACACACATACTCACGCAATTGCACACACATACACACACACACACACACTGATAAACACACACATACACACACCGCTTTTCCCTTTAATGGCCGTGTGTGCCTCATTAGAGGGGGACCACGGCTACCGCAAAGGCCGTGTGGGTCCAGGAGGGGCTGACTCCAGGCCTGCTTACTCTCCCACTGCCACATGAAACACAAACTTACATATACACACACACACACACACACCGTGTCATTCACGGAAACTCTCACTCTCGCTTGTCTTGCTTTCATCTATCTAATGCAGACCTTGACACACACAAACCACACGAAGGAATCCAGAAAGTGGTCTTCATGTTTTGTATACAGTATACAGTATGTAGTATAATATTCGGTATTACAGTACTCAGTATTGACTGAACTGATCAAATGGAGAGCTAACTAGATGTACCGCATTGCAGTACACATATGACCACTGCTTCTCCATCTCCTACTCCATCCCCTACCCTTGGCTGCAGATTCGTGTATGTAAATGAGTGTGTGCATGTTTGTGTTTGCTTTTGTGTGTGTATCTGTGTATTGGCTTGTGAATGTGTGTAGGGGGTAATGGGGTGTGTGTGTGTTTATGTGCGTTTGTGTGCATGTGTGTGCCTGCGTGCGTGTGTGTGTCTTTAGTTGTGTGTGTGTGTGTGTGTGTGTGTGTGTGTGTGTGTGTGTGTGTGTGTGTGTGTGTGTGTGTGTGTGTGTGTGTGCATATGCATATGCATTATGCACATATTTGGGGAAAGAATCAGAAAGAAAAAAAAAAACTCTGACTAAACCTACAGTATGGCTTTGCTAGCGCGGGGGTCATATAAGGCATGATGAGTGCATGCATGAGTGTGTTATTTGGCATGGTAAGTTCATTTATACATAACATATTGTTTTTTTTATTTGGGTGGTTGCAAAGATGTCTGGGAGGAGTCTGTATCTGTGTCTGGCAGAGAGCATGAGAAAAAAATAGGGATATGTTTATCTTTCTTCCCTCCGCCAGTCTTCTTTGTGTATCTCTCTCTCTCTCTCTTTCTGCTTCTCCCGCTCTTTCTTTCCTTTTCTCCCCTCCTCTTTCTTTTTCGCCATGAGATTGATTGATTGGGCATGTCGGACCAATTCCTGTCCAAATGACTCAATTTGGGCCTCTATTTTCGAGCGTGTCGGGCATGGGCCCCCAGTTATTAACTTAGCCAGGCAAAGGCCAGCGCAAATAGGGCCGGAGAGGAGCCGCACTGGGGGGCAGTGCGGAAATAAAGAGGGGAGAAGCAGGCCGGCGCAAATTCAATTTGTAATCTAATCCGCCGCTTAGCAATCGATTGAAATTTCCCTTTCTATGAAACGCCATGGGTTTCTCTCTCTCTCCTCCTTTTCTTCTCTCTCTCTCTCTCTGTTCTCCTCTTCATCTGTCTCTTTCTCCTCTTCTCTCTCTTCTGTCATGCGTTTCCCATCACCATCGCTCCTTCTGCTGTTTCTCAGAAAGATTATCGCTCGTTTTAGTCGATCACTTACAGTATTTAAAGAAAAGGTGTGAAGGTGTTGTGTGTGTGTCAGTGTGAGATTTATGAATGTGTGAGAGGCACATTACACTCATTGCACACGTCTCTGCATTTCCCTCTGTCTTTCATGTTCTCACTCCTTCTCTCTCACTATCTCTCTCCTTCTCTCTCACTCCCCCCTCTCTCTCTCTCTCAGACCTCTCCTCGCTCTATCACCCATACATACGCCTGCTCCCCTCTCCTCCTCTCTCTCTCCAGTCTGTCCTGCTCTGCTCTGCCCCTGTCTCTCTTCTCTGCGTCTCCCCTGGGGGAGGTGTGAAGGTGAGGGGGCTGAGGGGGCTGAGGGGGGGTGGGGGAGTCTCGGCTCTCTTTGTACCCTCCAACACTGCGGGCCCGTGTGGAGAAGCGCTCTGCGCTCCCGCCACTCTTTGATGTGAGCCCCGCGCCCCTCGACAGATGATACTGTGTTAAGTGCCATCTATCAACCAGACGCTTCTGTATCGAATCCCAGGGGACGGGGGACAGGGAACGGGGGGGAGAGGAGACGGCAGTCCTCTGTGAAGATTCCCCTTCTCAAGTAAAGCTGAGGGGAACCGAGGGCTATTGGCAGGGAGCAGTGGCAAAGTTACAGAACCAGGGTAGGGAACAGCAGATGCAGAATAAATAGTTTTTTTGAAATTTTTTTTTTCTTGTTCGTTTTCACGCTGTGTGGAGGAAATCAATCCGCTCTCCCCCCTGTCCACTGGTCTGTCGCGGGCCTCTCGACAGCTGCTGTGAACTGTGTCAGGTGTCTGGCCTGTGATGGACAACAATGACCGCTTGTGGAGATCAACTGACGACTCACAATTACCGTCCGCCAAATGAACTTGATATTTCTCTCTCTCTCTCTTTTTTTCCCCATCTCGAGTCTCGTGTGTTTTTCTCTCATTGAGTTGTTTGTCTTACCGCACATTTTTTTGTCAGCCTTTAAAACTGTCAAAACTTATATTTCAGCTCCTGTCATCAGGTTTGGGAATACAAATGTGTTTCCTCTCTTTTGAGTCTGTGTATGTGGGTAATTGTGTCTATGTGTGTGTGTGTCCTTTAGTATGTGTGCGCACAAAGATTGCACACTGTATTGGCAGGTACTTAAAAATGATGGATGACTGTCCCCTTCCATGCACACAAACACAGTCACACATCTCCACACTCCATGCACACACACACACACACACACACACATACACACACACACACACACATGCACACGCACACACACAAACGCTGGGAACTCTGTTTTCTCCAGGGGCCCGCCTGACTGCGGTGTCCCCAGTTCCAACTCAAAGGCATGCGCATAAAACATCAGACTCTGGCGGTAAGGCAGGCATTGGAACAATTAGAGCAACACAAACAGTCCTCGGCCAAAACGGTTTGATCAGCACGCGCATGCCAAGGCATCTGGATCTTTTCCACGCTAAGGTTCTGCGAAACGGTTCCCTGAATCTGTGAAATCGGGGAGCATGAAACTGTGAAACCTCCACATAACACACCGAACATCACGGCAGAGATTATGTTTTGGGCCTTGTGTTTAAATTCTGAAACGTAATAAAATTAAAAAAAGGAGCGTTTGTTAGGTTTTTATTGGGAGACCTGACCCCACACTCAACCGCCTCATGTCTGTACTCGCTCCAGGCTTTATATATGCTACATGTCCTTTGAAGAAGCTGGACATTGGCTGGCCCCTCAGAGCGAGGTGGTGCAATATTGGCTGTTTTAGTTGACCCCTGTAAAAGAGGCGCCATTGTATCGGTTGACCCCATTTGACCTCTGCAGTAGATGTCTTTGGGCTCAGCAAATGTTGATCAGGAACACTCCTTCCCTTAGAAAAAGAGAATCAAAATGTTTTCTTTCTTTTTCTCTCTCTCTCTCTCTCTCCTTTCATTCTCACTTTCTTTTTTCCCCGATAACCTCTCTCTCTCTCTCTCTCCTTTCTTCCCACGCTACTCCATGTCATTACCTGTGGGATCTTTTTAAAGTCATACTGCGAATTACATTTTAAAAAAGTCTGAAATCCTATGGACGATTTTTCATCTCTTCATCCCTCGGTGTTTATATGTCTTTATCTCTCTCTCTCTCTCTAGACGTGTATTCAAGTGTGTGGCTCTGATGGGATTGCTGGCTGCTGATCATATCCATGTGTGTGGGGTTTTGGCTGGGAATATAAGAGACGGATTTATCCCCACAGAGTGGTAAAGGGGCTGGCTGTTAAACCTTTTTCCATTATAGCCATGCTCCAGAGTGGAATGCAGGCGTCCCAAGGCGTCCTCATGTTGAGACGACTCATTAGCTTATGATCATTTCCGACGGAAAATGACTCCACAGAGCCAGCCGGGGTAAAGCTGGGGCCAAGAGCAGACGCACCAACGCCCTCGGCCCCCAAACGCAGGGGCATTTTTTAGGCTCCCCTGGACCCCACAGCATGGGCTCTGTGATATTTATGGAGCTCAGTCTGACGGACGATGAAGATCCAATTCCCTAAGATGATGTAAGGGTGACCTGTGGCCTCCTGCAGAGCGCTAATTGATTAGCATTAGCACGGGGAATATGGGGGAGAGACGGGGGAAGGGCGCTCAATTTGGGAGGTCATTCAATAGATTAGAAGCACGGCGCGTTGGGCTTTAATTCACTGGTCGTCTGCGGCCGCTTGACTTTTCGGCAGATGAGGAAGGTGGGCCAGACTTACCGCTGGCCCCCATAATCCATCCAGTCTGCACACTTCCCTAATTACACCTCTCTCCTTCTCTCTCTCATCCACCGCTTCCTCTCCTCCCCTCCTCCTCTACCCCCCTCTCTCTCTGTAATGATTATGATTTATCACTTCTTTAATCTCCAACAATCAAAAGGACCCTCCATGCAGTGTTCGGCATCATTGCTGCTAGTCACGGCCATCTGATTTACGTCCCCAGGGCCACTGGGAGAGAACGTGGGGCATAAATAAATTCAGTGGTGTTTTGTGCTGTGTGTGTGTGTGTGTGTGTGTGTGTGTGTGTGTGTGTGTGAGAGAGTGACTGTGTGTGTGTGTGTGTGTGTGTGTGTGTGTGTGTGTGTGTGTGTGTGTGTGTGTGTGTGTGTGTGTGTGTGTGTGTGTGTGTGTGTGTGTGTGTGTGTGTGTGTGTGTGTGTGTGTGTGTGTGTGTCTGTGTCTGTGTCTGTGTGTGTCTGTGTGTGAGAGAGAGAGAGAGTGACTGTGTGTGTGTGTGTTTGTGTGACCTGTGATGGGTCGCCACAAAGCAGGGGGTTTTGTGCTGAGAAGTGGGTGATTGAGGAAAAGAAAAGATTTGCTCATGTTGGGGGTTTATTTTCCTTTCAGGTGAATGGGAGGGTGAGGCCTAGCCTGCAAGCAATAGAAAAACCTGATGAATTACACAACAAAATACACACACACACACACACACACACACACACACACACACACACACACACACACACACACATAACAGGACCCACCCGTTGTTACCTGTGAAGTACAACACAAGTACACAATACATGATATGCCTCACCTCCATTACCCTTTCTTCCCTTCCCTCACTCAAACACACACACAGACACACACCCACACACACACACATCCACGCTCAAATACACACTCCCCCATACTGCAGGGTCTTTACATGACATAAGTAAATAAACGCAGTGATGAAAGTGCATTACTAGACTTTGAGTCGGTGCTTTGGTAATAAGCTCTCTCACTCACACACATACACACACACACACACACACACACACACACACACACACACACACACACACACACACACACACACACACACACATGCACACACACACAGATTAGACATGCTACATGTACAGTTGTTTAGTACTTTCATGGTAGATACACTGCCAATGAGACTTGGCCAGAGCATTGGAATCGTATAGTGGTTGTGATAAATTACTATCCTTCATTTCTTCAACATTGGAGTGGGTTAACACTATGCTGTGTATGTGTGTATGATATGTCGATGAATCTGTGTGTGTGTTTGTGTGTGTGTGTGTGTGTGTGTGTGTGTGTGTGTGTGTGTGTGTGTGTGTGTGTGTGTGTGTGTGAGTATTTGTGTGAGGACTCCCGTGATGCTGTCAAAGGCTTAGTGACTCATGAACTGAGAGCCCTGGAAAATAGTGGGGGATGGAGAAAGGTCAAAAGAGAGAAATGGAGGGATGAAGACAGATAGATAGAGGGAGACAGAAAGAGACAGAATTTGAGAACACATACTCTGTATAGCTGAGTAGAGCAGGCTAAGGGATCAAGTGCAGAGAAAGTGCAAAGAGAGAGAAAGAGAAAGAAAGAGAAAGAGAAAGAGAAAGAAAGAGAGCAGACATACAAGCAGGATACCAGAGGTACCAGTCAAACAACACCCTCAAAATGAAAATGTTCCACATCGCTCACATCGCTCAGCCACTGTTTGTTCTAACTCATGCTGTTATATGTCCATTTAAGGTCTCCATGTGTTCTTGCGTAATGTATGTCTACATATTTGTTTCTCTCTCCCTCTGTGTGTGTGTGTGTGTTCAGGTTTATCACAGACAGGTGGCACATATTATTCCATGACCTTTACCCCAAAGTAAGAAAAGTTAAATGTGTCTCCCTCGAGGTATCTCTCCTCTTTTTCAGCAAATCCTTGTTTCCTGTCTGTGACACCTGTTCAGGAAGTGCTTAAAATGATTGGACACCATAAACACGAAGGGCCATGTTTACCAAGGGTGTTTATCTCTTGGACAGGTCTAATGCTTGCCTTACACCATATGATTTTCGAGTGATTTCAGGCGGAGACTATTCTACAACCACAACAAAAATCTTAGGGACATTACCTCAACCAAGAGCTAGGTAGCGCCAAGCAAAGTGCCAAGCAAAGCGCATGCCTCCTGCAATGTGAAGTCCCTTTGAAAAGGTCTAAGACTGTAATCTTTGAAAAATAATCTCTAAATGTTTTCAAAGTCTTCTTGTGTAAGGATGACATAACTTGAATCAAGTATTGGAACCAAAGCTGAAGCACCAGGGAGGTACATGTAGCAATCTCCTCTCCTCAGTGCTCCCAAACAAACTAGTGTTTTGTTATTGTTCAGGGGACAGGCTGCCCCCACTTTGTCTGTTTCCAGTTAACAGAACAAAGGCTGTACAAGAGAATATTTTTTTACAGTACGCTTAGAGAATGGAGAGCTAGCATATCATGAGGAGATATTTGCTAAGAGTTACAAAAAAGGTACAAATTGCTAAGAGGCGTTTAACTGTTTGCACCTGTGACTAAACCAACGTGGCCTCACAGCTCATCACAACCAATCATATAATATCACCAGCCCTCACTACCATAACAACTCTTATGATCCAATCGTAGAAAAGTATATGAATTGGACAACAGATTTTATTATTTGGCATCTATTAGGACATTAGGCAATAGTGTAATTAAGTGAAAGAATAGTCTAAACGTTAAAAAAGCTCAGCATTATTCCATTTAGACTGAACTGTCAAAATGCAAGAGGCAGGTAAGTGTCAAAGTCATATTGCTGTAATAGACCAGCAGTTCTTAAGCGGTGTGCCATGAGTTAAAATGTGATTGTGCTGTGGAGGTCTGAGGAACCCAATTCATTTTTGGACAGGCTCATGAAATGGGATAGAGGGGCATTTTTAAATGCATCAATGACACAGTTTCTTAGGGTGCTTTCATACTCATTTAAATTTGTTCCGAATCACAGGCTGAATATATCTTTTTTTCCCCCATTGTCCCTAGATTCGTTTTGTGTTCACACGGCAGCATTTGAAGCAGAACAAATGATGTAAACAAACCCATGCGAGATTAAACTTTCTCTGCAAACAAACCCACACACAATTAAATTGTTCTCTGATTGGTCATTTCACAGCTAAAGACACTATCTCAAAGTCACTGAACACTTTAAACACAGCTGTGATTTTCTGTGTGGTCTCCAACAATGAGGATATCTCAGCCCAGATCAATTAAACATTTAACTTCTTAAGAGCTCCAGGTTAGTTCTCGGTTTCGATAGATAGATAGATAGATAGATAGATAGATAGATAGATAGATAGATAGATAGATAGATAGATACTTTATTGATCCTCAAGGGGAAATTCAAGAACTTTAAAATAATGCTAAATAACTTTATTCGTTTTAACAATTTTCTTTTTCTTTTCTTTTTAAAAATTCTGGATAATGTTTTTCATAATTTCATTCAGCAGCAACAAAATGTCCAGTTTAGTACCTTAGGAAATCAGGTTAGCACTAATTGGCTATCCCAAACCAAGCTGTCAGCAAACTGATCTACCGTGCTGCAGTTTTTGTTTACAAGCCGGTCAATCCCATTGCTGAGCTTTAGCTCATTAGCAACCCCTCTGATTGCTAGATTTAGTGACTTTTTCTCCTGTCTGCTCTTGCAACAAGAAATCATATCTAGCGATCAATCTAAGAAGCAAGCTCTCACAACTTTGGCAGCACCTTTTCCCTTGTTAAGATACAGAATAAAAACCACCTTTCCCAATCTGTGATTGTCATAACTTGAACTCTAGATAATTTAGTTTGACTAGCAATTCTCTATAAAAACCGACAGACAAGTCATTTTTGTCATAGCTTATTGTGTACAGCATAACCAGGAAGTTGCTATCGGCCGGTATGAGCAAATGGTGTGCATAGAGCCCATCGCCTGATGACCGGTGTTCAAAAGGAATAATGTGCTGCATTTAGTACTCATTTGTTACTTGTTTACCTGGTGAAGTGAATGCTCGGCTCATGGTAAGGCAGACACGGCAGACACTGCAGACTGACAAAGGCACTAACCCAGAGTCTTACTGAGAAAGAGAAGGAAGCAGAGAGATGGAGAGAGAGAGAGCGGACGGTAAGATAATAAAGGTCTTCCTAAACTCATGAATTATTCCAGATTAGATTAGACTGCCTAAATGTTAAGTGCAGAATGCTGTTGATGATGAGAGTGGAAGTGGCCAGCCATCTCTGCTTCACAGCCCCTCCTTGACGCCTCCATTCTCTCAGTAGACTCTTCCTCCACCTCTCTCTTCAGTTGTGCTCATCTCTCTCCTCACGCACGCTCTGCCTGTTTACTTTCCTGCTCTTTTCATCCCTCGTCTATTTTCCGCTTTCTTATTATTCCCTCTCTTCTCTCCTTCATCCGCCCCCATGTACCTGCTCACGCGCTGCCGCCTCCCTCCCTCTCCCTCTCCCTCTCCCTCTGCCGTGACTCACGCTCTCAGTGGGTGGTGGGGATGGCCGTGACTGGGCAGTGGGGGGTGCTGGCGCTGGCGTCGTGCCCGTCTGAGCCTGGCAGAGCTGAGTCACGTGTCTCTCCTGGCACCCCGTGGCAGTCCGGGCACCTGTGTAAGAGAGAGTGTGTTTGTGCGTGAGTGTGTAAGTGTGTGTGAGTGAGTGAGAGAGAGAGAAAGAAGGGAGAGCGAGACAGTAACAGTGGCATACCGGTTCCGGCAGCTGGTGCTGGTAATTGCTTCCTTGTAACTTTTGAAAAATAACAGAGGCAGTGTACTGGTTCACAATGTGCCCTGTTTCCTTATGCACCATATGTGGTACTGCTTTGGTTGATGCGTGTGTGTGTGTGTGTGTGTGTGTGTGTGTGTGTGTGTGTGTGTGTGTGTGAGTGAGAGAGAGAGACTAATATGGCAAGCAATAATTCTTTAGAACGTTCATTTTCCAACATTCCCGTCACACCGGTTTGACAATGCGTCTTTAAAGGTTAAATAATGCAATACCATTACTTTAAGTCAATGAAGCAAAATGAGTTTGAAGCCATTATATTGTGGTTATTTTAATTGTATTGCTTTAAATATAGTAAACTGCCTTATTTTTAAATCTCCCCTGAATACGCACATATTGGAGGTGTGTTAAGAACACTGAAGAAACACACTGGCATCTTTGGCAATTCTGTGAAATGAATGTCCTTGGTAGAATTCTTCTACATCGGAGAAGTGTAAGATTCGATGACGTAAAATCTGTAAAATGGCGGCATTACGGATCCTTCCTTGACTTTGAGAAACACCTTTCATAAAGTTGGCTGACTCACACTGCTCTCTGTATGTCTGGCTCTCTGTGTCTGAAACGCAGATTTCCCCACATGTGGAGCACTGTTTGCTCCCTCGCAGATGTTTCCAATCCTCTGAACAAATGCTGCCCCGCAGAGCAACGCAGTCTTCACAAAGATAAGAAATCCTTGTGTGTGTGCATCCTCGTGTGTGTGTGTGTGTGTGTGTGTGTGCCATACAGATTAATGTGCATAAACATTTGTGTGCA
>NC_084996.1:36550261-36590261 GCF_963854185.1 Sardina pilchardus
GTGATGAATTTACATTAGGCATTTATGTAGGCATGTGTTCAAAACTGTTGACAGCAATACAAATGCTTCCTTATGATGTGTGTGCATAATAATTATATGTGTGTGTGTGTGTGTGTGTGTGTGAGAGAGAGAGAGAGAGAGAGAGAGAGAGAGAGAGAGCAATCAGAGTGTGTGTGTGTGTGTGTGTGTGTGTGTGTGTGTTTAGGTATGTATGTTTAGGGATCAGCAGTCACATTATGTACAAATTGAACAGCGAAACAACGAAAGTGAAAGTTGAGCTCTAGTTATGACAGGCCATCCAAAGCTGAAGTTGCCTGCAGACGTCTTTTTAGATGCATTTGCTGGCAGCCTGTTTGTATCCCACTCACGGTTCCGAGCAAAGAGGCCAAATGTACTTCTGATGAGTGGCTTACAGCACCTGGAGTGGCTCAGACCCCTGGTCATGAGTGGCTGTGATGGAGAAACAGCCACAGACTTGCAGTCACAGGGTGTCTTGGGTAAAGGAAGCAAACAAAAAGGGGTAGGTCTGCTGAACAGGATGTGCCAAATTTAGAAACGATTACAAACAAACAATTACAAAGATGTTTGTATGCACCACTGTTGTGACCAGAACAGTTTGACAACTAGATTAGAAACACATACACAAACACACACACATTCACACTCAGAGAGGGAAAGAGAAAGAGATCCATGTGGTTCTCCCGACCATTTTAGCGGTCCGCGGCCAGGTGTTGGTCTCTCTCAGAAGGGTCTTAAACGTGTCATTTGTGATAAAAGCAGGTGGAGCAGGGCCACTCTTAACTCTAATAAAACAAACTGCCAGCTGATGAAAGCACACTGTAAAAGCTGACAGCGTCTTGAGCTGATTGGATAACAGCAGCAGTAGTGAGAGGGCACGCTAAAATGATGCCAGGGCTAGTTTTGGAAAGTCCCAATACTGAGACACAGCACAGCACGACCCTGTCCTATAGTGCCCTGTGCTTTTGTTTACATTCTCATCTGTACCACAGAATATTTTATCATAGCTTAAAGCTACAGTACACTCTTAAATGAATGTGTTAAATGTGTTGAGATGTGTTAAAAAAAACAACAACGTAAGTGGTGTTTTCAATGCAAGTTGTGTTATTTTCTACACATACTGTGTAACAAATAAAAGAAGGAACCAACACAACTATGTTGTCCCTATCTGGACACAGAGTGGGACAATAAGATGTGTTAAAAACAACACATTCATTTTAAGAGTGTATGTAACTTATTTGTATGTGTTTTTTGTAATGAGACTACATTACACATTAGTCCACCAATCTACTTTTTCAAACTGAAAAAAGCTGTTTTCCATATGCAGAATTTGAAGATTTATGAGTGACTGAGTAAGCGTGGATCAGTGAAATGGAAGAAACATTTGATATTGACTGAATATGAGTCACAACGGCAACCCATTAAAACCCAAGGAGCACCCCAGAAAAGATTTGCCTGATATGGCACGACCGAACGCCCTGACCACCTCTCCACTCTGCTATTCTGGTGGTCGCCTTCCCATAATGCACGTCACATCACAGGCAAGCCTTCCATGATTCACCCCCAGCGTGCGCTGAGTTGAGTGGCAGCGTGGCCTCCGTGGTGATTTCACGTCAGTCAGAGGGCGCACAGTGCCACTTTAGCAATCAGGCCCTCTGACTCACCTACGCCTCACAGCATGGCAGACTTCTGGGCCCCTCAGAGGCCAGCGGAGACGTATATGACGTACTGTATGTGCCAGGCTGTGTCTGTCTTTACACACCAGCGTCCTGTTAGAATGTGCAGAATGGATGTTGTGTAAAAGGTCACACATGCGGATTCCAATCGGTGTGAAGCTCAGCTTGGTCTGTGGCACACGGAGGCTGTAACTAGAAATATCATTCTAGACATTCAGCGTGGTCATCATGGAGCCCTTGATCAGCAGGTATCTGGCGTAGAAAAGTGTGTTTTTCACCGTACTGAGCTCTTCAAAAAAACTGCAATGAGCTGGTTCAGGTTCAGAGAGATCCTATACATCTCATAAGAGCATGTTTGCACATTAATCCTAACCTGACTTTATGCAAAGGACTGTTCTACCCCGATTCAAAATGACTTAATCTACATAATCTAACCTAATAGATGTCGCGTTAAGGGCACTTTCACACTTGGTTTGTTTGGAGCAGTTGAATCAGAACATGGAGCATTTCCCCCTAAAGATCGTTTTGATTGGGTACAGTACTGTATATGTGAAAGCAGCAATCACACTCTGTTTTGGAACAAAACAAACGGGCCAAGACCGCCTGGAGTAGGTGGTCTTGGCTTGTTTCCAATCAAAGAGTGGTTTGTTTACAGTGAGAAAGCGATCGGACCGATAACTCACTCATTCTTACATTTCTGTACACATGAGCATTTTTTCTTTATTTTCATTTTTTGCCCAAATCGGCATGATGGGTTTTTTTTGTTATTGAGCTTTTCCTTTGTATGCCCAAATAAACCAGCATGATAGGATAGGCTATTTTATTTGTGTATGGAATTATGAGCAACATGCAGGATTAAAAACAAATTGTTAAACCGAATAAAGTTCTTCAGTAGGCCTATGATAAAGTTAGCCTAAACAGCCAGTGGTATTAAAATGACAAACTGAGGACTAATCTGGAGCTCTGAAAAAGTTAAATGTTTAATTGATATTTGGCCCGATGAGGAGATATCCTCAATGTTGGAGACCACACAGAAAAACACAGTGACTTCGGCATAGTGTGACCAATCAGAGAACAATTTAATCACGTGTGGGTTTGTTTGTAAAAGTTTAATCTCACACAGACTTGTTTACATCATTTGTTACGCTCTAAATGCTGCTGTGTGAACACAAATCGAACTCACGGAAAATGGATAAAAATGAGAAGTTATTGATTCAGCCGGTGATTCAGGTCAAATAGGTATGAAAGTACCAAAGGTTTGTGTTAAGGTTTTTGTTAGTTGATTGTCCTCTAGGTGATTTAAAATGCTCAGCCAAACATGAGTAATTGTGTGATCTTATTTTTAGTCATATTTGGGATTTGCCCTAAACACAAATACAATCGCTAATGCGGCAAAGATGTGCACTTCTTTGGAAATGAGTAAACAACTGCATCTAAAACCTTCATTTACAAGATTGCTGCACTTGTGAAACGTTAAGAGTTTAATGCACCAATTTAAGTTTAATTTCACCACTAGTAACTAAAGTCGTAAGTCAATGAACCTTTTCCACACCCGCTCTCAATATTAACTGAGAAGGTCTGTGTGCTAATGATGTGTTTTGCACTTTGGGTTGCTGGTTGTAGTGTTCATACTCAAACTGGACTGCTTTCCATCATTTTTGTTTCTTGTAAAAATGTAGACTAAAAAAATAGGACCCAAGTTCCCAAGTTAACCCAAATGTCCCTATAAGCTAACATGGATTTAAAGCCTGATATTGTGCACTGGCGCACACCTCCCCTTGGAACCTGAAAAGAAAAATGGTCGGTAGGTGTGTCACTCACTTCCATCAACACCAGGGTCTGATGGCTGACAGCATGTGACTGATTTATAAACAGGTGAGGCGAAGTGTCAGAATGTCACCCCGTTTACACACATACTCACATTTCAGCCTGAAAGAGCACTTCATGCTGTCAGGTCTGAGAATGGCTGCCTATGGAGAGAGTGCAGTCCATCAAAACAGTTTTAAAACCAGCAGTATTTAAAAATAGCACTTTCTGTTGTTTGCCCAGAAAGAGTTTGCCACTGAAGATTTGTTTTCCACTCAATCCAGACGTGACAATGAATCAGACGAGAGTAGAAGTCAATTTTAGCTCCTGGAGTATTCAACCCTGCAATGAGAGCGTCTTTTATCCAGCCCTGCTCCAAGCGCACGTCATCAAAGTGAGTATAATGATCAAGCCCTTCATTTGCTAAATTAGGAGTGTGCAGCTCATGTATTGATGGGTTTGGTCAAGTATGCAAAGTAGGGAGAGAGAGAGAGAGAGAGAGAGAGAGGAACAGAACTTGCACTGATCAGAGAATGAAACCCACTGCTGATCTACTTTGTCCCTAGACACTCAACCAGACACTTGTCCATTCCATGCAGCTGATCTGTATTATATAGCCCAATCTGATGCCTGTCCCTCACTGTCCGTCTGTCGCTCTAGCTCTCCCTGTGCCCGGAGGGGAGAGATGATTGTTGCGCGCTGGTCGAGGTGACCAACACCAGGGTGTTCTGACCTACTCAGACACGCTCCATTTAGGTAATGTGTGTTGCCAAACCAAGGCGCCGCGCAAAATTGATCCTGCACTTGAATGTGTGACAGGTGAGGGCACTGTGAGGTCAGAGGAAGTGATGGAAAATCAGGTTAAATCCGTCGGGTAATTGAATCAGTGTCAGGGTGCGAGGTAATAGATTTTAAAGAATGTCCTTGTGTGTATTGCAATCTAAAAAAAGGTTGACTTGGACAACTCACTGGTGTATATGGAGGTGAGGAGATTTTTTTTCTCATGAATTTGAGGGTTTCTGTAAAAAGTCAAGTGTTATTTAAAAAGGCTATTCCAAATGCTGGCAATATATCATGCCGTGATGAGGATCCCGTCACCCTCTCAGAAAGCCCGAGTGTAACAGAATGGTGTGAGGGTAATTCAATCAGGATTTCATCCTACTGCTCATATTTCACCCGTCAAACAGATAGGTCAAGATTTACACACATGCCTTCACATTAGTAACACATGCATAAAGCGCTACATTTACCACTCTCTAAACACACACACACACATGCACGCACAACTTGCACTGCCGGCACTTTCCTCCTCTGATGTCGGGAGAACTTTGACAAAACAGCGCAAGACCAACCGTGTTTGAGCTCTCGTCTGGCGTGCACTGTACGGTTGGCTGACCACTGTCATGTGACGCTCAGTTGTGAAAGCTTGTTTGACAGGGCGGTTAGGCTTCTCCTTTGAAGTGCTCTGCCACTTGGAGAGGACGGTTACTTACTTCCCTAACCACATATGCCAACATGATGTCAGTCATACCACTCTCTCAAATGATTTGTTTGCATACGATGTCTAACATAACATTTCCTCCCCCAACACATGTTACCCTTGTGGCATTTTGGACCAGGCTGTAAAATTATAAGCACATGTTGATATTGGCTATCATAATACATGTACTTGACCGTTTAACACACACAGGAAGTAGTGCAAGCAGCTTTTTTGCAAGTGGGACTGCAAATAGTTACTAGTTACTAACTAAAAACATTTTTCAAGGCTATGAGGTGAACTCAGTGAAGCATGGCTTGAAGACCTCAGGGATGCATGTGGTTTTGGCTTGGTGCTGAAGCGCCCTGGAAGACACATCACCTCCCCTGTCTTCTTCTCTCTGCCAGGTTTCATTGCATCAGGCGATCCCCACTGCCCTCTCCCACCACAAGGCTTCCTGTTTCATGGCTTCAGGTTGTGCACACACACAGATGCTGCCTTTTCCCTGCGAGTCCAAAAGCCAACCTGCCAAGATAAACAGCAGGTCAGTGCTGGTCCACGTGTCCATGTGTCTTTCATTCTCAGGAGGTCTCTGAAGGATAAGAAAATAAAATGAACTGAAAGAAAAACTCTTTGGGGGGCTTCTTTGCCTGAGGGGCCTGGGAGGAGGCCTCCACCCTCTTCTTCACCTCTCCCTCGACTCTCATTGATCTATCGTTTCCTTCCGACTTGACTTTCCCTCCATCCATTAGAAGAGTGGAAATGACGGCAGACAGCAGCGTCCGTTTTTGGGGGAAAGCCCCGCGTGGCGATTACAGGGCTTAACTCTGGTCACAGAGGTCACTGGGGTCAACTGGTGGGGCCAGGTATCCGTTTTGGCAGAGTGGTGGCTAAATTTGGTTCTCAAAGGCCAGAGTGGGGTTTCAAGTGGGAAGGATCTGTCTTACCTGTGTTTGCTTCTGGTCGAGGAAGAGAGGGAGCTCAAGCATAATCAGTTTGTTTATTTTTGTTTGGCCAGTGGCCCGTTTGCCTCAATCACTTAATTGGTACCTGACGCCATTAATCAAGGCATCTAGCTGGCATCCTGTAGCTTAAAACACACTCATTAATAACTCTGATTTCAAGGGTGTATCCACTCTCCTCAACCCCATCATTTTCAAATCACTACCTCACAGACTGCCGTTTGTGTGAGTGTGCATGTACGTGTGGAGGGGATCCGCTGTGTTTGTTTGAGTCGGACATCAGCACTCCGTTAACATAAGCACATGAAATAAAGTCTCGTCCTCGAGCATGGGCTGTTGGCGATGAGGCGTAGAAGGCATGGAAGTGCTCGGTCCAGGGCTGGACACACAGCTCATCATGTCCCCCTCCCAAAACACCTGTGAGCCATTATTAGACCCCTAATGATCTGGGGCCTGAGCCTGCTTTCCTCTCCTCGGCTCCCACGGCTTCCAATAGTTCACTGAATTAAGAGAACCCCTTGTTGAAAGCTTTGTTGAGGTAGCCTTTAAAGAAACCCACCCTATTGAATAACTATGGACAATATTTCAAAGGCTCATAAGTAATTTGGAATGGATTGCAATTATTCATATTTTGATGATCAATGACCCTTCAGCATAGGTCAACAATGAAATCTGTAAAAGACACTAATTCAATTATAGGGCACCGGTCAGCGATTCTGTGGGTTTGGAATCCAGTGCTCTCCTACTCAGCTGCACATTGATCCTGTGATCATCTAAAGTAGTAGCGTTTGAATTCGTATATACTGTCATAGCAATCGATGTACTGTATCGTAAATTATATATCACATTTTTCCATCTATTCCAAAAGGTATCACTTTTTAAAAAATCAAGAAATTAATTTGTCATGTGTCTTATTGTATAGGTACAACAACAGTGAAATGGGGGTTGCAACAACTCTCAGCTATACATAGGAAAAGAATATATATACTTACTAATATAAGCTATCATATATTGAAGTGCTGGGTGTTGTGTGTCAGTTAAGTGTTCATGGTCCCTTTGACCTAGGGGAAGAAGCTCCCTCTATGATATGTTTAATAACATATCATAGAGGGATGATGCTGCTAAAATGTGTGTATATGGAGGATTATCAAATCTTCATCTATATGAAATGTTCAATAATTACAGTATGTCCTGTTTCCCATTCATGGCCATTAGGTTGCTATGATTGTAGCTTTTGTGTGGTCCTGCATGGTTGAGCTCTCATAAAGCCCAGATGAAGACCATGATCACAGGGGGTTCACGTGGTTCACGCAGCACAGCCTGCCATCGGCCAGTTGCTTCTCGTTACGAATAATTGGAGACAGGTCAGAGGAGCCCATGAAATGAGGAGTGATCCAGTTAGTCTGGTGTTCAGAGTGACCCTCGTCGTTGTCGTTGCAGGGTGATCTGAGAACAGTTTTTTGCCGTGAGGGTCACAGGGGAGAAGATTAGCACTGCAGCAGGAGATCTAATCTGAGATCAGTGGAGAGATTTAAAGGGCTTCAGACAGTTTTAGTCCTGTCGCTGCTCTTAAGGAGAGGGGTTTGGTTGAAGGCCTCTCTCTCCCTCGGCTGCTGCATACCAAAGTAAATTGGAATAGGTGGCAGCTGTACTGCAGCTGGATTTGAGTTGAACTGCCCTGCACACCCTCTCTATTAATTTAACACTGGAAATGAGGACTGCAACATTTACACACACACACACACACACACACACACACAGAGAGAGAGAGAGAGAGAGAGAGAGAGAGAGAGAGAGAGAGAGAGAGTCACACATTCAGTCTTTCTCAAATCAGCTGTCATGATATACCTTTTAGGCAGACAAAACTGATATAAGGATGTATTGGCAAAGCACTAGTAAGAAATGTGTGTAGCAGTTGAACTGAATGACATATAATTCACAAAAACATATCTCTCCCCTCTTTCTAAAAGTCCTGTTCAAATGAACTTCCCTCTAATGATCATCAATAGTCTTGAGTTCCAGTGCCCTGAAGCTTAGTCTGACAAACTCCATCGGATGAGATGTTAAACCAAGGTCCTGACTCACTGAGGTCATTAAAGATCCCATGGCGCTGACTGCAAAGAGTAAGGGGTTCCCCAGTGTCCTGGCTAAATCCCCAACCTGGCTCATTCAACCTGGCCCACTAATCATCCCCCAGTGTGACCGACTCATTCACTCCCACACTCTCCACCTCAGTGAGAGTATAATGGCTGCTGTGCACCAACCAGGTGGGTGCTACACATTGGTGGTGGTTAGTGAGGCTCCCCCTTCATTGTGAAGTGCTTTGAGTGATAAGCGCTATATAAATGTGACATGCCTTTGTAACTCAGTTGTCTGTTGTGTAACGAGGGAATTTTTTTTTAGTTTTTAGGAGCTGTGAAGCAATAAGAACTGAGGTCACACATTTCTAGATATTTTTTGGTGGTGGTGGCTCTTTTTTTGGCACATAAAGGGTATCGGCCTACTTCTGCTGCTCAGGCGTTGTTGGGTGTGATACTTGGTGCCCCGAGGATGCTTCTAAAGAGCTCTGCATGCGAGACTTCAGCTGGGATTGGCCCCATTTATCCCATTCATGGTTCATTAAGGCCTCACACTTCACCACCTAAGAACGCAGTAAAAAAGTTCCATCCTGGTCCTCGTTGGTATTTCAAATGAAACATATTTTTCTAAAATGCAATTTAGTTTCTCTTTCAGATCACTCAAAGCCAAGACGAAGCTATTTGTTTTGAAGATTTTCAATGTAGAACATGTCGTGTTGAGCACTCTCAATTTTACTCCCGTCTTACATTCTTTCTCTCTCTGTCTACCCCTTCAACCCCTCCCTCAGCCCAGGCTGCTGCCACCCCACAACTTAGTGACAGATGCGAGTTGGGGGCGCCGGGTGCTGGCGCATGGCTGGTGGTCTGGGCCTGTCACCAGTGGATTTACCATAGATATATATATATATATGGGATTTACTGCTCTGTCGTGATCTGAAACTTCGTGTAACCCACCTCTCGTCTACTTCCCAGCGCAGATTTGATAACGCCGGGCGGGCCACATGGAGCAGTGTATCCGTGGGCTTACACGTCAAGTGTTCCTTTTCCCGCTCGCTATAATGATCGTGTCTTGCCTCTTTAAGTTGTAATCCGTCTGTCAGAAACTCCTTGTAAAGAATTTATGTTAGCGCAGCTTTAACTTAAACCAGACACCGCAATACATGCTGGTGAGAGACAAGGTTATGCTATAGGATTGCTGAAAATACGGGTACGAACAAAGTATCCATAAAGCATTATAAACACATTTATAAAGTGTTATGAAGAGAAAAGGGAATAAGGGAATAAATGTATTATTAAAGGGACACTTCACCGATTAGCATTAAGCTTTACATCTTTAGAAAACCAGTCATGTTTTTGAATGGTCGTGCATCATTCCCTCAGTATGCCTTGAGATGGGAGAAATATGGATTTCAATGTTGGACTTCCTGCTTTCAATGATGTAAAAATCATCATTTTACATAATTGAAAGCAGGAAGTCCTATTCATGGGTTTCATTGAAATCCGTATTTCTCCCATCTCAAGGCAAACTGAGGGAATGATGCACGACCATTCAAAAACATGACTTGTTTTCTAAAAATACAAAGCTTAATGCTAATCGGTAAAGTGTCCCTTTAATTATTGACATAAGCGTATATAGCTACTTATAAAAACTGACCTCACAAAGCTGAACTCTTAGCTGCACTCATAAAGCATTATGGCGATCTTGTATAAGCCCTTATGGCTTATATCACAGTGCACTTTAAAGCTTATTTTATGCAGTATCCGCAAAGGATAAACACATTGATATGTGATTACAAAATATGAATAAACCCTCATAATGCATAACAGAAGTCTATATAACTATGCATAGTCATGACTGCACCCCTAAAGCATTATGCTGTTATAGCATAATCCATTGGTTAAATTAAAATATCACAATATATTCTAAACCTCTTGCACTTCTTGATAATAGCATTGACCATACACTTCCATAAGTCCAATTATAAATGCTCATGAGCTGCAAGAGTAGGAGCTATATGTATAGAAATTGCACAAATAGGAGATACATACAAGTTGGCAAGCGTCATTTATGGATTTATGGAGAAAAACTCCCTTGTCCAGGAAGATACCTTGGGCAGATCCATGGCTCAAGGGGCCAACCCAACTGCCTGGGGTCATGCTAGAGGGAGCCTGTAAGAGTGGGTGTGAGGGGCAGGGGAATCCTAAGGGCAGGCATGTGTGATGTCTTGGGTGGAGTGGTGGTGGGACATTTTTTTAAAGAAATAAACCAAACCCATATAGATAAAGAAGATAACATGTCAGCAGAGGAAACTACATGTTGACATTTAACATGCCTGCTAGGGAGGCATTGAATAGACATTGACACTTCCTATTGTTTTTGTTTAATATGTTTATTGATATCAATATAAAATCATTTTGTGAAAAGTTATATATACATTTCCCTCATTTCCATTGGCATCAATTTTAACAATAAAATTGCACAAACCATTGAACATGAACATTTGTGAATGTATAAACAGCTTGTTTTGTTTATTACAATGGTTTTTGATACACTTCTGAATCACCCAACATATATATAAAAATATCTCATCACAGGGAGCTTTGGCTTCCTTTCAAGCAAGGTTGTTCAGCTGATTTGTGCATGATTAGTGCATGAACATTTCTTAAATTAACTTTTAAACTACTTTAATTGGGATTTTGCCAAACAAACATTACTTGTTTAATCATTAGTTGTTATAGAAAGTCTTTCTAGCATAACAGCCATTTGCATAGAACTCTTGCACTTCTATACTTTTGGCATTCTGTGCAAACATCCTGTCCAGTTGACTGTAATGCGGGCTTATTGGTGGGAAACCTTGCACAACTTGTCCAGAAGCTCCTTAACAACAAAGAAGAAACCATATTTAGAAATGAATTGCCCAACAACCTTTTTATGTACATGTCTACTGAACAAATACATAAACATACATCATGTACATCAGGACTGGATCTAGACTGCTCAGATTTAAAATGGAGATTTCAGGTGGACAATGAGTGGACCATAGTTTTAATATAAGAGTATAGCTTTGTTTTGGAGAACCTGAAATCATTCCTTGTTCCCCCTAGAAATCTGTCCAGCAAACCTACAGGGCCTGTCCCATTTCTACCCACTTAAATCTTCAACTTAGTTTTGATTGCCCTTGACAATAAAGTCCCCTGGTCGAGGGAAGTGGGGTTGAATATCTTTCCTATGAAATGGGACATCACTATATGCAAATTCGTGTAGTGAACGTTGCGAACGTGCTCCTCTACATCACGTGCAGCGTCGATGCCTTTACCGGTGAACCTGCTGCTGTTCTCATTCACGAAAATGGCGGTCACATTAGTTGTATTGCCTGTTGCGTGGGCTGTGTTGGTTTATCTGCGCCTGATTGAACTCTGGACAATATTCGTGTTCTTTTTTTTTTTTTTTTAAGTATATTTTTTGGCTTTTTGTCTTTATTAGTACAGGACAGTGAAGTGGTAGACAGGAAACAAGTGGGAGAGAGAGATGGGGTGGGATCGGGACATGACCGCAGGCTGGATTCGAACCTGGGTCCCCGTGGGCACTCGGACCCATACATGGTATGGGCGCTGTAGCCTGCTGCGCCACAGCGCCACAGTGCCCTCAATATTCGTGTTCTTGAGAACACCGGAATGAACAGCCTGAATATTGACAGAACTACCCAGATCAGATGTATTTTTGATGGGCAGACTCGGGAGATATCACAAGCATCTCCAGATAGCTTTGTAATATATTTTCCAACATTAGTGTTCAAAACTCAACAAACAGAAACAAGTGTTTTCAAACTAACCCATTCCAACATATTTCAACATTTTAACATGCTTATTTTGCAAAAATATTCACGATATTCGGCAGCCAACAATGGGGGTTGCCATGACACCGAAAACGGTTATCTATTTCCGGCGAAGCTGCATTGTGTCTATTTTAACATGACGGTTGACAGTGCTTAACATATCATAACGCATATAAAAGCAAACTTCTCTATTTTCTATTGATTATATATAATGTAGTATCCATGCTGAGGGCAGAATTGTCAACATTTCAAAAGAAATCTACGTTTAAGCATATTCTAGTTAGCTGCCGAGAACGCACATGTAAACAGAATGAACGGAAGTTGAAAACAGTATCAGAACGATACATATTTCCGGGTTAAGGAATAAGGTGTAGAGTTCTCAACGGGTCGGGTCGGCCCGACAAACCCGACGGGACCCGCGGGTTCGGGTCGAAAATATTTAGCAGATGACTCGGGTCGGGTCGGTCCTCGTGCTTAGTATTTTCCACTCAGTGAAAAAAAAAAAAAAAAAAAACATGTATTAATCATCGCTGCTGTTTACCGCGAATCATCAATTTCTCCTAGGGGAACAATAAAGTAGCCTATCTATCTATCTATCTATCGTAAAGAAAGTCTGGCTGCTGCATGCAACGTGCATTAAAGCAGGGGCAGACGTAACGCTACTGTGTAGGGAGATGGAAGGACAGAGCTTGCAGCAACTCTGCCATGTATTGCACCAACATTTATGAGTTCCTGTGTAAGTTCTAAGAAGCCGTCTGCTTGAACAAAATAAAATGACAGTGGATTGTTGCTTGGCTATAGCCTACATCTTCGTGAATAGCTAACAACTCATTGCCATCATAGTGAAGTGTGTGAAGCGGTTGTTGAAATATCATGCTCTGGATGATTCTGGATGATTTTTATAGCAAGAACAGTAAGTTTTCCCATTTATATTATGTTTCTATTGTAGAAAATATTGTTTCACTAGGTTTTTACGTAGGTTAGGTAGGCCACTGCACATAATTGTGCCCTTAACGACTGTCCGTCTATAAGGATAACATGGGAAAACTCGACCGCCGGCGTCGGGCCGCGGGCCGGGTTCGGGTAGATAATTCATATTTATGTGTCGGGTTACATCGGGCTCGGGCTTTGAAAGCAACGGTTGGGTTGTATTTTTCAGGCCCGTTGAGAACTCTAATAAGGTGGATACTTATAGCAGAGTTAAGTTTCACTTTTGCTTTCCAGCGATTTCTGCCCTCTCATTCATTTCATCTTCCATTTCATCTTCCACTTCCACAAGTCTGCATCGGAGCCCATTATAATTGTAGGGTGGATTTAAGGGAAAATTTGCACTTCCACTTGCCCCCTAAAGTAATGGGACACCCTAACCCTACACGGGAACGTGCAGAATCTAGGGTTTAGGGCAACAATCTAGGAGAAGAGGAGAATTGGGACAGGGCCTAATTATGACTCTGCGACAGCCCCAGCGCCAGACTGGAAGCAACAATTCTGGGCCAAAATTATGAAAGAGGTAAAGGAACAAATGGCGGAGTTCTCCAAGACTTTTTTGGAGGAGCTGCGAAACAAACCTCCGGTGCCAGCATGGAGGCTCTGTGAACACACCCACTCAGCGGAGAGAATGGATGCCCGTCGGCCACCTGCCCGCCCCGGTGGTTCCAGGTTCCAGTGGGATGAAAAGGACTGCCCGGTCTGCAATAAGTGTGTTGAGGCGGGGCACATGGCTCATGACTGCCACCTTAGATGGGCATCACAAGGGGATTTTTAGCATTGCCGGTCACTGTGGGTCAAGTGTCTCAGAGACAGCCTACTTGGCCAGTGCCCCCTGATGGACATACAGGTAAACCGCAAAATGTGCAATGTTTAGTGGACACTGGTTCACAGGTCTCTATGTTTTTTGAAAGTTTGTGTCATGAACTGTTTTGTGAGCCCTGCCCAATACGTCCTGAGGTGCCTTGGCTTATCTTGCATGGACTAGAGATCCCTTACATTGGATATATATCGTGGCAGACCATGTCCAAGTGGGGGCGAAGGGGGACGTCATTGTTAAAGACAATGTCTAGGGGCCCATAAGGCACTATTTGGCATGAATGTGATTGCCTCCTGTTAGGAAGAACTTTTCCAGCAGCACGGGAGCTCGTCATCAGCAACAACAACACCTACATCAGCCACAGCGGACTGGAAGCGAGTGTTCACAAACTGTCATCGCATTGCTGCAGCCGCCGTTCAACAAGAGAAGACTGATGCGGCCCGTAGAGCTTGTAGATATGCACTGCAAATCCCAGCAGGCAGTGAGGCCCTTGTGTGGGCTGAGCCACCGGCCCCCCCCAACTACCTTTGTAGTGTGCTGTTGGAGCCCCATGAAGACTACCCGGGTGTCGAGGTGGGAGAGTCCATCAGAGTCGGTGAGGATCCGGAACCTGCAGCACCCCGCCCAGGGGTGATAGAGGTGGATGTAATTCAGTTAAACCAAGTGCCAGGGAAGGGGTTGCCCAAACATCTAACATATGAGTCCCTACAGGGAGACGGCCTCGAGCCAGACCAGCAGCTCCAACTCAAGCGGTTCCTGGCCAAGTGGGAACATCTTTTCTCCTCCCATGATGAAGACTATGGGTGCACAGAGGAAGTGACTCATACTATACCAACAGGGGAGACCGCACCTATGCGGGAGTGGTATAGGCCAATACCCCCCACTCTCTACAAAGAGTAAGGGGAAAGCAACTAAACCGCTCACAAAAAGTAAGGAAACATCATTTTGTATTGTTTATCGTCACAGTATTTTATTTATTAGCACAACATCACTTTATTCTAACCTGACTTTCGCCAGATCCTGTAGTTCGCTGTCTGCTTCACACAAGGATCTGGGACTTCTCGATAGGAGATGTATTTATGAAGGCGGGTCCTTGTAAAACATCCTCGCATGTGATTTGATAAACCACTTGCCTGTTATCTTGAATGACGAGCTAGGCTTCTTCAAGCTCTTGCCAAACCCGGTCGGAAGAAGAGTAATAACATCCTTGCCACCAATAAATGTCTTCAAAACTATTCTCTGTTAATCTTTTAAAGAATGAATACTCGATAGATTCGACAAAACGGTTGAAATAGCAGAATCAATGTCAGCACAAGACTCCTCACTGCGTGCCGCCATTGTTATTTGAATCAAACACTCGCTTCGGCGCTCCTGATTGGTTGCTCATTTTTTGATCACTGGCAGGGGTTTGGATTGCCCTCGCGTCCAGACCCTTGTGTGGAGCTCAGCGAAACGCCTCTGGTGGAGCATGGCGGAACTACAAGGGTCTGGCGAGAGTCAGGCTAACTTTATTCAGCACCGGGTGAAATACGATTTTAGATAATATGTTTTTTCTACCTTTATAATAAAAGGGAACACCTCCCCAAAGAGAGCTAATGCCTGGACCTAGGATTTTTTTGCTACACGTTGAGACCACCATACGATCCATGCCGAGGCTTAAGATGTTTAATTGTTTGTTAATACATTTTTATGTGACGCAGTTTTGGCCTCCCAGGAGAGCCATTAGTCCAGCATTCTCGTCAGGTCAGACCTTTCAATTCCTGCTCAGGCCAAATACAGGAAGATGCATATTGCATCAGTCAATTAAGCAGAGCTTCAGATAAATGTTTTGATAGCCAGTTTGCTTTCTCCCGTAGATTGCTCAGATTAAGAGATCAGATTGTTGTCTCTGATGAAATAACACAAGTATTAGTCCATGGGCCAGAGCAGAAGTTGGGCTCACCAAAGGTGGCAAAATCTATCAATGATTTTCTTAATCCTCTATGTCTGAAAGATATGTTTTGGTATGATAACCTTTTCTAAGTGGTAGCTTAGTTGTATTTTTACTGGCTTTTATACCCATACCCAGTACAATTCACAATACACGCCTATGTGTAGGTATAGGTGTATACAAGTGTGTGGGATGATGGGATATGTCTTAATTCATGTTATATCACATGTAGATGCCATAGGCTTTTAGAAAATATATAGTTTAGATGGATTATATAGCTTTTCATGAATCACATAGGCTAAAATGTATCAGTCGTACACTTTTTCACCTACATAATATAGGATTAGATTGATGCAAAGGACTGAAAGTGGGTGGGTCAAATCCCAACTCTTGCTATATCACATCTAGAGAGTATGGGCTTTTAGAAAATGTATGGGTTAGATAGCTGAATACACTTTACACAGCTACTTTAGACCCATAATCAATAGCTGTCCATTGAAAATCAATGCATTTCAATGTAATGCAAAATACATTACAGCTAGGGTATAGTGATATGGAGGAAGTTGGGAGATATCTCAATGCACATTTTTATCACATCTAGAGTATATAGACATATCAGAAAAAATATATTTTAGGGTAATTAACCTGTTTTCTTTAATGATACCAGAACTATAATGATCGGATATGCCATGATATTTCAATTCATGTAGATCCTGCATAACTATTGGGCCTAAATTCAGTTTTTTATTTGCGTTATGACTCAGATGTGTGAGAATGAGTAAGGATATGACCAATGACTAGGCTACTAGACTACTAAGACTAGACATAATAACCCAACCGGCCCAAGTAAGGTCCTAACATCATTATCAAGCAATGATGCCTGCTGTAAACTGTAAAAGTAGGCTACTATACTTCAGTTGGTAAGTGAATTTATTTGAATTTGGAATTTACAGTGGCAGAATACTGATGATCTTCTGAGGAGCGTCTGTTATGTCGACCAACCATACATGCTAGGTCAAATTGTAGATCCTATTCTTCAGTGGTTCCGTGTTGGTGGAATGAGTTGCCCAGTGCTCTCCGTTCCAGCAACAGCTTTGGATCTTTTAAGAGGGGTCTTAAGGCATATTTATTTAATATGCACTTAGTCCTTTGAGTTTGTGATGTGTTATGGTTTGTATAATAGTATTGTTTTGTTATAATTTGTCTATTGATAGAATTTGAAATTTATTTTGCTATTGTCCTTAAATTTAGCAATACCATGCTTTAGTTATTATTATTATATATAATTAACTGAGTGACTTATTTGATTGCTATTCTCATTTCACTGTTTTATTTCTCATTAGGTTAGTGCTTAAAATTATTATGACCGCCGCTAGCGCAGCTAGCGAAGCGGTCATATAGTTGTTGTCAAAGTTTTTTTTTTTTTTTTTTTTTTTTTTTATTCTTTTTTCCCGTCATTTTTCGTCAACGATTCCCGGGACACCGTAACACCGGAGCGCATGAAACTTGGTGGGCATGTAGCCCCAGTAGAGTTCTATGGAAAATTTTCGTTTCGTCCCCGGGGGTCACTCCACCCCCGCGCTGCCCCCGCCCGAAGCCCAAAAATGACAGTTTTTCCTACATAACTACCTGAACCGTGGCACCGAGGATGACAAAATGTTTATGGTATGTTGTTCTCTAGAGCTTGCATCAACTTAGCTTATAACCAGTCATTTGTGATTTGCCCCCCCATCGTAAAAATTGAAAATGCAATGTAATATTGCTTTAATTGCCCCTATCTTCAGATGAGATGTTATGAACTGCACCAAATTTCATGTGTATGATTAACCTGACACCCTCTGGGAGTATGCCAAGTTTTGTGGAATTTCATCCATGGGGGGCTATAAAATAAATGGATTTATGTGTACATTCAGGACTGTATACCCATCGGCCAGTAGATGGTGGTATTATCTGGAGTCTAAATCCCCCCCTGGGGATTTCAAAAACTGTTCCAAACATCTCAATCTCTGCTAGTTTTTGTCCTAGAAACATATAAGTGACACCATTAGAAACCTTTAATCAACTAGTTTCCAAATATGTTTTAAAAGAGAATGGTTGCTCTGGGTGCAACAAACATGCAGGAACACACACACACACACACACACATAAATACACACACACACACGCATACCTACACACACACGCACCACTACATACACACATGTACATAAAACATTATACAAACACATGCACAAACACGCCCACACGCATGCACACATACACCCTTACACACACACACACACACCTACACACACACACACACACACACACACACACACACACACACACATGCACACACACATCTTTGAGTACATTTTGTGAGACCACCGGAGCTGAGAAGTGAATGTGTGTGTGATGTACTATAGCCTGTGTGTGTGGGTGCGTTTCTGTGTGCCCATCTGTGTGTTTGCATGTGTGTATATGTGTGTATGTGCATGTTCTGTGTGTGTTCTTTTTCTTTCTCTCTCTCTCTCTCTCTCTCTCTCTCTGTGTCTGTGTTATCTGTGTGTATTCTGTGTGTGTTCTCTCTTTCTCTCTCTCTCTCTCTGGGTGTGCCTGTGTGTGTGTGTTTGTGTGTGTGTGTGTGTGTGTGTGTGCGAGTGTGTGTTTGTGTGCGTGTGTGAGTGTGTGCCTGTGTATGTGTGTTTGTGTGTGTGTGTGTGTGCACACGTGCGCATGTGCATGTGTGTGTGTGTGTGTGTGTGTTATCTGATATTGGAGTGACAGTGACGGCAGAGAACACAGTGAACATATACTCACAGACACATTAAACACACACACAAGCAGACACACACTCACACTAGACAGAGAAGCACTCATACACAAAAGCAAGCGCACACATGCACACACTCATTTACATACATAAAAGTTGCAGTAGGGATGGAGTAGGCGATGGAAACACAAGCGTGATTGATATTTGCGGAGAGAATGTGCAGGACTGAGCGGCGGTCATGTTGTGTATCGCTTTGCGGTACATCTAGTTGTTTTACTGATAATATTACTATTCTCCCTAGTTTGTAATTGTTCACTGTTAATTTAATTTGTATTGTTATTTATTTGTATGTCACTTTGGACAAAGGCGTCTGCTAAATAACCATAGCCATAGCCATAGCCATAGCCATAGCCATGATGAACAGTCAAATCCACAGTCAGATCCACAGCTCAAGCCACTGTATTGCACTCTCACTCTCTTTCTCTCTTCCTCACATATACTCACACATACTTCATATATACAAACACATTCTCTCCTTCACACACACACACACACACACACACACACACTCTCTCTCTTTCTCTTACACAGACACACACAAAACACACTTCATATACAGTATTCCCTCTGTCTCTCTCTCTTTCTCTCTCTCACTCACACACACATACACTGTTGCTCAGTAAGAAAAGGCCTCATTTCAGCACATCATTGATTCTCTGTTGCTTTCAGGTTGCAGATTGTTGTACTGTACATCCAAGAATAGAGAAGACATAGAGAGAGGGAATATTGCAGATTGTTGTACTGTACATCCCAGAATAGAGAAGACATAGAGAGAGGGACTATGTGAAGTGTGTTTTGTATGTGTGTGTCGTGTGTGTGAGTGAGTGTGTGCATGTGAGGGAGAGAAACGCTATCAAATGATCAACTACACTAGAGCTATCAATTAGAATTTGGATACATTTTTTCCAAAGCATAATTGCACCAATCACACTATATGGTTCTGAGGTGTGGGGTCCAGTAACACACAATGAATTTCCCAAAGTAGACAAACACCCAACTGAAGCCCTGCATGCAGAGTTCTGTAAAAGCATCCTCCGAGTACAGAGGCAATCTCCAAACAATGCATGCAGGGCAGAATTAGGTCAGTACCCACTTATTATTACTATTCAGAAAAGAGCCCTTACATTTTGGCAATATTTGAAAATTAGCAACCCCCTTTCACTCCACTATTTAGCCCTGAAATGCCAAGAACAAAATATAGAAAAGAGTGCACTAAGCCAACTTGTCCTATAGACTCCGTGACATAACTCCAACCAACATCACTCAGTCTCAGGACAACTTTATTGTCAGAAAAATTGGACCCAACCAAATTATAAACACTGAAAAGGAAGAATACATTACATATTGGAAAGAAGTCACCAAAACACAATTACAATGCTATTTGGCCCTCAAACATGAATATACAACAGCTACTTACCTGAGCACAGTAAAAGACCCTAAACTCAGGAAAACATTGACAATGTACAGACTCAGTGAACACAATCTTGCCATAGAAAAAGGCAGACGCAGGCAAACCTGGCTGGCCAGAGAGGAAAGATTGTGCCCACACTGCACTTTGGGGGTCATATAAACAGAATTCACAAAATATGAAGAAATTAGGAAATCCTCATACATCAAATTTAGCCATTCCTGAATTCCCAACATTTACAAATGAGAGAACATGTTTTGTGTATGTGAGGAAGAGAGAGAGAGAGCAATACTGTGGCTTGACTCTATCATCAGTATTCTGCCAGTCAAACTTCCAAATTCAAATAAATTCAGTTACGAACTGCCTTCTCTCCACTGGATGCCGACCAAGTTGAAAAACTGGTCACCTCAGCTAAGACATCAACCAGAAGTCTTTACCCAATGCCCACCACCCTGGTCAAGGCCTGTCTTCCCATTCTCCGTCAGTTGAAAACATCATAAATGCATCTCTTGTCTCTGGTGTGGTACCATCCAGCTTCAAAATGGCAGCAGGCATCCCCACTCTCAAGATGCCAGGCTCAGACCCTGATGACCCCAACAACTATCGTCCAATCTCCAACCTCCCTTTCATCAGTATCCTGGAAAGAGCAGTGGTTGCCCAGCTTCAACATCACTTGTCCCACCATGAGCTCTTTGAACCTCTCCAATCTGATTTCAGGATCCACCATTACTGATGCTGCCGACACCATCCTCATCCTCCTTGACTTTTCTGCAGCTTTTGACACAGTTTCCCATCCTTCTCCATTGCTTTTCTGAGCTCATCAGCCTTAGTGGCACAACACTGCCCTGGTTCACCGGCCGGACACAATTAATCACTCTCAATGGCTCCTACTAAATGGCCATCAACCATGGCATACCCCAGGGCTCTGTGCTTGGTCCTCTGCTGTTCACCATTTACATGTTACCCCTAGGTCATATTATCCGTAAACATGGACTCATCTTCCGCTCCTATGCCGATGACACTCAACTTTATATCAGCACAAACCCCTCCTCCCATCTCCCACCCACACAACTTGTCAACTGCCTGCGGGAACTCAAATCATGGATGACCACAAACCTACTCAAACTCAACAGTAATAAGACAGAGGTTATGGTGGTGGCCCCTGCACCACTGCTCAGAAAAATTGGAGACCTGGCCATGGTCGTGGATGGCTGCTACAATTCCCCATCTACCGAGGAGCACAACCTGGGTGTTATCCTACTCCACTCTCTCCTTCGGGTCCCACATGAACAATGTCACCAAGTTCTTCAACCACCTCAGAAGCATCTCACTCCGGCTTTCGCTCACACATTCAGTAACAGAGACACTCATCCATGCCTTCATCACCTCCCGCCTGGACTACTTAGCAGACACCAGTATGTCCAGAACTCAGCTGCCAGGGTTCTAACCCACACAAAGCCCTGGCAGCATATCACTCCCATCCTCCAACAGCTCCACTGGTTGCCAGTCAAGTCACACACTGCCTACAAGATCCTCCTGCTCACATATAAATCTCTCCATGGACTCTCACCTCACAGATCTCCTGCACCCCATCCCCTACACTCAGTCACGTTCCCTGCGGTCCTCTAACAAGGACCTGCTGGCCACCCCCCGCACCAGGTTGCAGACTTTTGGGGACAGGGCTTTCTCTGTCAATGCTCGCACACTCTGGAATACTCTACCACTCCATGTCTGTTCTGCCCCGTCCCTGCCCATATTCAAAAAGCACCTGAAAACATTTATTTACATTTATTAAGTCCTTTGACCCTTAACCCCTCTCCCAAATTTTTAAGCAATCTTGGGTACCATGAAAGGCGCTATATAAATCCAAGTTATTATTATTATTATTAGTAGTAGTAGTACTGTATAACTGAAACTGCTCTCTCATACATAGGCTACATCTCTGAATATTATTTTTGTCCTTTCTATTGTTCATGCACAAATTGGAAGTCTACAGCTTAAACTGGCTACATCTATTGAGTACGGTTTACAGCAGACATCATTACTTGATAATGATGTTAGTACCTTACTTGGGCCGGTTGGGTTATTATTCTTTCACAAGTAGCCTAGTGATTGGTCATATCCTTACTCTTTCTCACACATCTGAGTCATAGCGCAAATAAAAAATAAACAGGACTCACCTTATGCCCTATTTGTACAACAAAGTATAAAGGTAAAAAGGTGTAATCTGTTTTTGACGCTACAACAGCCATTGTTGTTCTGTAGCCTAACTGTACTGCTTCCACACACTGACCCAGCAAACACCAACACACTCTAACAATTCTAAAGTTGGCGGTTTACATTTCTACTGTAGAATGTTCAGAAAAGAAATCTTCTTCCAGACAAATTGAAAAAGCAGAATTTAGGCCCAATACTTATGTAGGACCTACATGCACTCTCTTTCGAATTGAAATATCATGGCATATACGATCATTATAGTTCTGGTATCATTAAAGAAAACAGGTTAATTACCCTAAAATATATTTTTCTGAGATGTCTATATACTCTAGATGTGATAAAAAATGTGTATTGAGATATCTCCCAACTTCCTCCATATCACTATACCCTAGCTGTAATGTATTTTGCATTACATTGAAATGCATTGATTTTCAATGGACAGCTATTGGTTATGGGTCTAAAATAGCTGTGTAAAGTATATTCAGCTATCTAACCCATACATTTTCTAAAAGCCCATACTCTCTAGATGTGATATAGCAAGAGTTGGGATTTGACCCACCCACTTTCAGTCCTTTGCCTCTATCTAATCCTATATTATGTAGGTGAAAAAGTGTACGACGGATACATTTTAGCCTATGTGATTCATGAAAAGCTATATAATCCATCTAAACTATATATTTTCTAAAAGCCTATGGCATCTACATGTGATATAACATGGATTAAGACATGTCCCACCTTCCTCCAGACTTTGAGGCACCCACATCTGTACATAGGCTTGTATTGTATAATTTACTGTGTGCATGTATAAAAGCTAGGAAAAATACAACTAAGCTACCACTTAGAGAGGGTTATCATACCAAATAATGTCCCTCAGGCATGGAGGATTACAAAAATCATTGATAGATTTTGCCACCTCAGGTGATACCAATATGTGATTTTTAGGGTCCTGGCCCATGGACTATATCAGTCTAGAGATAACTCACCTCCCATGAGAGCCATTTGTCCAGCATTCCGTTCAGAGCTTTGTGCCATCGTCAAGGCAGCTTGGAGATGGCTGAGAGTGTCTTTAAGATTCTCATTCACAGTGTTGTACTTGTCTCTCAGTTTGGAGGCCTCAGTGAAACGTGTAAACTGATTGCTGTTTCTATACTTTATGAGAAGACGCTCTGCGGAATCAAGAGCTGAGCTAAATTCATTAATGCCTTTCTCCACTAAACCCTGGATTGGTATAGCCTCTTTCTTCAAAGTCTGCAGGATATCAGTACAAAAGTCAACCTTCTTTGCTAGAATGTCAAAATAACTCTTGTTTTCCATTAATTGACTGTACACGCTCCGTGCTTTTGAGATAACCCTACCTAATAGAGTAACTGGAGCGTTCAAGAGAGCTAACGCCATCACTGTGGGGGGGGTGGGGGGGGGGGAGAGAGAGAGAGAGTTGGTTAGCCATAGGCACATACAGTAAGTGTTGTATATTGTCTAAATCAGGGCTATTCTATTAGAAACTAGATGTACCGCAAAGTGGTACAAAATATGACCGCTGTGAAGTCCTGCACATTCTCTCCGCAAAAATTAATCACGCCTGTCAATTTATTCCATTTCCTACTCTATCCCCTGCTGCAACTTTTATGTATGTAAATTAGTGTGTGCATGTGTGCGCTTGCTTTTGTGTATGTGGCTTCTCTGTCTCTGAGTTTTCGCTTGTGTGTGTGAATGAATACATATTATGTAGCCTAATGTTACGTTCATCCTATGGGCTATAGCACTGCAAACGCCTCTCATGAGAGGGACCCAGTACACTTAAATGTCTTTCATTAGCAAGGAATTTGTAGGCGGTTATACCTCATAGGACCCCATATGAAAAAGAAATAGAAAAAGTTATACTGCCAGCAATGTGTTTTATATGCAAAACTTGTATGATTTACTCTTGAAAGTGGCCCCTTCCTCATTTTCCTCATACACGTCATATATAGCCCTTACAGTTTACAAAGTTTTATGTTTCAGGTTACACATTTACTAAGGATCTTATAATGGTCTTATATGGGACAAGCTTCCAACCCATATGGAAAAGAAATAGACAAATCATACACAATTTTACCATGTTTTATCTGAATCCTGATAGATTTTTATATGACAGTGAAACCATTATAAGATCCTATAAGATCCTAAAATCTGTATATGACATTGTATGAGGAAAACGAGAAAGGGGCCACTTTCAAGAGTAAATCATACAAGTTTTGTATATAAAACACATTGCTGGCAGTGTACGTTTTTTCTATTTCTTTTTTATATGGGACTGAGCGTCACATTCACAACATTTCTCTTAGTTAACAAACTGGTGGTTGTATGTGTTCACTGAACAAAGATTATGACAGATATTAGTGCTGAAACCGTTCAGAATTCTTCACTGTCTGCTGACGAAATAACGAATATCTGCCATGGGGAAAGAGGTGTGAGATTTCGGCAAATTTCTTTAATTACTTATTTGAGTAGGGCTAAGCTGTTCTCCAAAAGCCATCATCTTTGGTCCCAGCTTGATAAAAACAAAAGTAGGATCTGATTTAGCCTAGTCTACTGTATGACTTCAACGAGGTGATCTTTATCGTTCTGTAGCTTATAGGACAGTATCAACCACACTGCCGCAATGCTACAGTGGACTGTACTGCCACCTTGTGGCGATAAGTCGCAATACATTTCACGCAGCTGCGTGAATCACGGAAAGCACAAGTGAAATGGCCATTTCTAAATGAGACCCACTGTACATTAAATGAGTGGTTATGGGATGGGTTGACATAGCCCTTAGGCCCTATGGTTCTAGAGATATTCACAGAAAACGGTGTCTGGCCATCTACAAGTTGGTGTACAGTCACTAAATGTAGGCTACACATAATTATAGTTCTTGTCAAAGTTTTTTTTTTTTTTTTCCCCGTCAATTTTTGGTCAACGATTCACGGGACACCGTAACACCGGGGCACATGAAACTGTAAGGCCAGGTTTTTACATTCCTTTGAAGCAGATAAGCTTTGCTAACGCTGGTTCTGAGCTAACACATTTCAACGGTAACATCCAAAACAGTCTTACTCACTCCACAGCACACCCGAGACAAGTAAATTAAAACACCAGACTATCGATATACATGTCCGTGTTGATAGAATAATTTTAGAAATAAAACTAACCTTGCAACTCAATGATTTATTGCATTTTGAGGGACTACTTTCTCAATATCAATCCGCCACTGCCATACTGTACAGGGAACAATCTAGGCTATTGCAATGCGATGCAAGGTTAGTTTTATTTCTAACATTGTTCTATCAACACAGGCATGTGCATCGATAGTCTGACATTATAATTTATTTGTTTCGGGTGTTCTGTGGAGTGTTTTCAGTGGCAGGCTGGATGTTACCATTGACTTGCGTTATATTGGCACCAGATTAGCGCGAGATGAACGCTGCAACTCAAGGAAGGGCAGAAATTTACTGAAAAAAGTCTACACCAACCTATATCACCCCGACTAAGTTGGAAATGGGGTCCTATGTCCAAAATTCGGAACTATTCCTTTAAGGTTTAAGTTCAAGTTTACTGTTTGTTATGAGGTTAAGTTTACTTTCTCCTTTTGTTCTTTTGTTTAAGGATAATTACTGATATTACTTCACTCTTACATTCAAAGGCTCAATGCCTAATAAATGGTTAATTTCCCACCAGTTTGCATATCTCTAAAGTAGGCATCCCAACCTACAGGGAGGTATCCCTACCCCCCCTCCCCCCCACACACACAAAAAAAATAATAATAATAATAATACAGCAATAATACAGGCTATAGCCCAATGCACTTCTAATCATATAAGAATATGTAAATTACTTTATGGGCTGCTTATACTATTAATGTAAACGGCTTTTATTCTTATTCCATTGCAACTTTAAACAGGTCTAAGGAGTTTGTTGTTTTCATGTAGCCCTGGCAACTAGCTGGCCTGAATAATATGCACTTGAAATGAAACCGGTTCGGGAGAAGAGATATAATCCCGCCCACACTGGAAATTGATTGGTTGACTTACCGAAACATGCCAATCAGGATGCTTCATGAGACACACACGCACACTATCACACACATGAACAGTCTCTCGCTCTGCCTCTCTGTCGTGTGTGCGCTACAGATGCTGTGCGCGGTTTTGAGCACAGTCTGTGTCGTGTGTGCGCGATCTTGCCCGCTCGCTCTAGATTCCGGGAGATTTTAAGTAATTTGCGGGCATCAGTGAGTCGCTATTAATATGCGGGAGACTCCCGGAACTTCTGGGAGACTTGGGATGTCTGCTAAAGTCTAGTGTGCCATGTCATACTCTGCCATAGTTAACAAATTAGTTATTTGGTCATTTATTAGAGGTACAATATTCATCTTATGGAGTCAGATAAATCGTGGTTTTACTCCTAATAACATTACCATTTAACTCCACATGCCTACTGATCCACTGTTCTTCACGCATTGTATTGGGAGAACATGTTTTAGTGGCGCGTTTGGGACGTATATGTTTCACCCCTTTACAAAACTAGGTGGGCATGTAGCCCCAGTAAACTTCTGCGGAAAAAAATTGTTTCGTCCCTGGTGGCCACTCCACTCCCGCGCTGACCCCCCGATATCCAAAAGTTAGAGTTTTTCCTAAATAACTACCTGAACCGTGGCACCGAGGATGACAAAATGTTTATGGTATGTTGGTCTCAAGAGCTTGCATCAACTTAGCTTATAACCAGTCATTTGTGATTTGCAACCCCATTGTAAAAAATCAAAATGCAACATAATATTGCTTTAATCGCCCCTATATTCAGCTGAGATGTTATAAACTGCACCACATTTCATGTGTATTATTAACCTGACATCCTCTGGGAGTAAGCCAAGTTTTGTGAAATTTCATCCATGGGGGGCTATAAAATAAATGAATTTATGTGTACATTCAGGACTGTACACCCATCGGCCTGTAGATGGTGGTATTAAGCGAAGGGTTGCTCTGAGTCCTGGATGCGGTCATACACACACACACACACACACACACACAAACATGCAGGAACACACACACACACACACACACATAAATACACACACACATACACATACCTACACACACACGTACATAAAAAATTACACAAACACATGCACAAACACGCCCACACACATGAACACACATACCCTCACACACACACACACACACAGATGCACAGTACACACACACACACACACACACACACACACACACACACACACACACACACACACACACACACCTCACACACACAGAGATGCACAGTGCACACACACACACACACACACACACACACACACACACACACACACACACACACATCTTTGAGACGTTCTGTGAGATGCTAGCCTGACTCTCGCCAGACCCAGTAGTTCCGCCATGCTCCACCAGAGGCGTTTCGCTGAGCTCCACACAAGGGTCTGGACGCGAGGGCAATCCAAACCCCTGCCAGTGATCAAAAAATGAGCAACCAATCAGGAGCGCCGAAGCGAGTGTTTGATTCAGATAACAATGGCGGCACGCAGTGAGGAGTCTTGTGCTGACATTGATTCTGCTATTTCAACCGTTTTGTCGAATCTATCGAGTATTCATTCTTTAAAAGATTAACAGAGAATAGTTTTGAAGACATTTATTGGTGGCAAGGATGTTTTTAGTCTTCTTCCGACCGGGTTTGGCAAGAGCTTGAAGAAGCCTAGCACGTCATTCAAGATAACAGGCAAGTGGTTTATCAAATCACATGCGAGGATGTTTTACAAGGACCCGCCTTCATAAATACATCTCCTATGAGAAGTCCCAGATCCTTGTGTGAAGCAGACAGCGAACTACAGGATCTGGCGAAAGTCAGGTTAGTGAGATGCAGCACTGTGTGAGACCACCGGAGCTGATAAGTGAGTGTGTGTGTGATGTACTATAGCCTGTGTGTGTGTGTGTGTGTGTGTGTGTGTGTGTGTGTGTGTGCGTGGGTGCGTTTCTGTGTGCCTGTGTGTGTGTGTTTGCATGTATGTATTTGTGTGTATGTGCATGTTCTGTGTGTTCTCATTCTTTCTCTCTCTCTCTCTCTCTCTCTCTCTCTGTATCTGTGTGTGTTCTGTGTTATCTGTGTGCATTCTGTGTGTGTTCTCTCTTTCTCTCTCTCTCTCTCTCTTTCTGTGTATCTGTGTGTGTGCCTGTGCCTGTGTGTGTGTGTGTGTGTGTGCGTGCGTGTGTGTATATGTGTGTGAGTGTGTGCCTGTGTGTGTGTGTGTGTGTGTGTGTGTGTGTGTGTGTGTGTGTGTGTGATTTGATATTGGAGTGACAGTGACTGGAGTGACAGTGACGGCAGTGAGCATAGTGAACATACTGTATACACAGAAGCCCCTTTCACACTGATCGAATTTAACGCTAAATCAGCCGAATTTAACGTTAAGGCTGTTCCTTTCACACTGACCCACACAGGGATGGTGGTATTGGTAATAAAACATGGAGCATTTCTAAGAAGGTAAGAGGGATAACTATATTGTGTGGCGCAGTAATATCCTCACTCTTGCACTTTCAGTTTCACTTTGGAGTGACGATATTACTGCGCAGAGTCTAAGTGCTCCCAACATTATTCCGCCACACAATATAGTTATGCCTTTTACCTGCTTAGAGATGCACCACGTTTTATTTTGTCTCACCATACTTGGTCGTGTGACTACTCGTGTAACTGCATTTTAAACATGGAGGTGTTTGGTCACTTCTAACTTCATCTCTGTTTGGATCCTAATGAATGCATTGGGCTAGCTAAATGCTATCAAAGTTGTGCCGCGCACCAGAGCCAGTGAGTGCAAATCTCATACAGTACCTTGAGATTTTTAGGTTTTTCATCTAACTAAAAACGTCTATGCAGAAATGGCATATATGGTTGTATTCTAGAGGTCCTCCACAATAATTATGTGAGTAAAGTGGATGTAACGAAATTACTTTTTATTATAATTCAGTGTAAACACAACTATTAAAAAAAAATGATTTCCAAAGGTCAAAGTTCAAAGGTAAAAAACACACTATAAATATATCGAGCTAAGACTTTTGAAGTTTGAACCTTGAAAACAACGGTGTTGGCTCTGTATAAGTAAAAAGAACATTAACATGTTTTATGTAGTTTTACTACAAATTGGAAAAAAGTCAGACTAAATGTGCCACTTAGTGAGTGTCTCTTTCAAATGCAAATTACGTTGAATGGGCCTTTTGAATGGGCCTGCTGCAGGTGAGAGGACTGAAATCCTAGGATTTTCTTTTATTGTTTTTACAAAGTGCCAGAGATACATTCTCTTTTAAAACATATATATTTGGAAACTAGTTGAATAAAGGTTTCTAATGGTGTCACTTATCTAGGACTTGTCTAGGACAAAAACTAGCAGAGATTGAGATGTGTGTTTGGAACAGTTTTTCAAATTCCCAAGACTCCAGGGGTTTAAGCATGCTCATGCAAAGTAATTTAAAGTTACCAACATTAGAAATGCATTATCAGAGCCTGTTTCACTGTCATAATGCTGAGGCACTGAGAAAAACAACATTAGCAATAGCACTTGCCATTGGAAGCTACTTGTAGCAGCCTACGTTCCTGCTGGATCCTAGCATGGCAACCTCGAGTCAGAGGGGAAAGGGAGGGGATACACCACTCTGCAGTAATTTGAAAGTGATTGCAGCCAACATCTTACATACGGTTCCTACGGCGTCTAAGGGCCGTTTCATAGTCTACGCAAGGAACACAAACGCAAACCCCAACGCAAGGCCACGCAAGGACGCCATGATGCGAACTTGCGTCACAAAGTGTGTTGTAGGAATTTTCCTGACGTGACACATCGACGCGTGTATTAATGTGCGTATCCGATGGGGGCGATAATGAAAGCAACGTACTTGTGTCAATCCCATTTATCAATTCACCGAAGAAGTGTGGTTAAGCGACATGGCGGCGATAGACGAGGAACGTCTGTGGAACGGCGGTGTACTTAAGCAGTGGCAATATCCTTGAGTGGCAAAGTCAGAGCCCTGACTTAAATCCTATAGAAAATCTGTGGATTGACTTGGAGAGAGCAGTCCATCGCCGTTCCTTACAGAATTTGACTGGATTTTAACAATTCTGCACAGAAGATTGGGCAAATATTCCCCAATCTAGGTGTGCAACGCTATAATAGACATAACCAAACAGATTGATGGCTGCGTGTAATGAAAGCAAAAGGAAGCTCTACAAAGTATTAAGTCAGGGGTATGATGACTTTTCCAACCCTGTTATTCTAGTTTTTAATTTTTTATTAATTTTCATAACGGTTGACTTTTTTTTTCATTATTTTGATGTTGTACAGCTAAATTTGTAAATAAAACTGGAAAAGATTGTTTTTAAAATGGGTTTTGATTTCAGGCTGTAAGACAAAAAAGTAACTATTTCAAAAGGGTATGATGACTTTCTATAGGCACTGTACATACACCAAACTTTTCAGTCTCATACCTGACCATATTTAGAAGGTTTGTACAGAAGGGCTTGTTAATATATTATTCTTAGCCTGATTTGCATGACATGTTATTCCTTAAAACATAGCGACAATTGACTTTTTAAAGGCTATTGGCATTATTTCCTGATTTACTGAATAACTGAATGAGATATCCATAATTCCCTCTGTTAAATACATTTAATCTCTTATGTGAACAAAATTAAAAGAAAAAGAAAATAAACTGGCTTTATCCAATGTTCATATTTTATCTTTACGTTTATGCAAATCAGCGCATATTTACAGTAATTGTACCATGCCTAATTTGCATATTCAAACATTAAATTACAGAAAACTTGTAATACATTTATTTTTCATATTGATCTAGGCAATCAACTGGTGAAGTTTCATAGTGATATCTGCTTGTTATTTTTTTTACCCTGTTCATCTGTAGTATCTCCGCCTTATATTCAACACATTGGACAAGAAAGGCTTAATATACTAAATTGCCCAAGGGATTTCACCAAGCACCCTGCTAAATCTTAAAGAGGTCCCTAGTCTACTAGATTCTGCAACAAAAAAACTTAAACCGACAAAACCAGGTTCGCCTAAATTATGGCATTTGGCTGCTGGACTATGATGTATTGATTTCAGAAATAGACAGTTTCTGGTAAAGGCGTTTTATTTGCTAAACAATATTTTCACACTAGAATGATGGTAACATGTTCAATGTTATTCCTAAAGAGTGAATGTATGGGTTTAGAGGCCTGAATAATCTTTTTATGTTATTCAATTGGAGATATGGACCTTTTTCAAGCAAAAAGTGACCATGGCAATACATTTGACATGGAAATGACCTTAATATAGGAAGATAATATCAAAATGATCATTCCTTGTATCAAATCAAGTAGAAAAAGTGTAATTATACAACAATTAATGACTAAAGGAAACTCAGATATAACCTTTTCTCTTTTCGGTGGGGGCCATTTTTGATTTTATGGTAACTGCCACTAGGGGGGCCACCCCAACTTGTATCCATGGATTTTTAAAAACCTTAGGCCCATACCTAACACCCTGCCAAAAATCAAAAACTTTTCCAGAAGTGCCCAATCTTCATGATTTTTCACGAATTCGGCCCTAGCTATAGCACTCCGATAGCAATGCGTTGTCAGGTTTTTTTTACACACCGACCTGACTCTGCTACCCCCCAGCGCATGAGCGACGTATTGCATTTGGACGGATCAAGCGCAGCAAACAACACGTGTTCAAGTTGCTGTGAAAATACACGCGTGAGCAACCGTTCCTTGCGACACTTGCGTACCTTGCGTTGACTATGAATCAGGCCTTAAGTCGGAAAATTCAAACTGAGGCAACTTTCAGGTCCCTCACCCAACCTCTACCAAGCTCCAAACCCCTCCCCCCATGGAGACGAGGTTATGCACGTGAGCAGAGTAGCAGCGGCTCGATAGCAGTGTGTGCATAAGCTGTGATTGACAGGTAGCGATTCCTCCCCCCTAACGTGATTGCTTAAACAAAACAGGGAGCGCTCGATTTTTGCAAGCACGATTACAGGCTTTAGAGGGAGTTAGAGAATTCGGGATTTTTCCTAAACAGCATTTAATATTCTACTTCCAGAATCCCATGACAGTTTAATATGACTCAAAAAATGCTTCCGACGGCAGCTTTAACCTATGATTAAAACCTTGATATGGGTTACACTGACCAGGATTGGGTTTTAGCCTGGATCAGATTAATAACTTCCTTGAAAAAATCCTCATTGTCATAATATAAAAACTCAGCAGCAGGTTTAATAAGAATCCTTAACTGAAATTTAAAGTTTTTGAGTTTAAAGCAGTTGAGCAACAGGATTAAAATAAATCCAAGTTTATGCGAACATTTAAACAAAGATTAAAAGTATTTAATTGTAAACTTGACTACCTTTAAACTAGGTTTTGGTGCAACATGTATAACCCTTAATTTAATCCAGGTTAAAACGTAATCCTTGTTGGGGCAACCCACCCATTTTGTGTCCATTTAAACACAGCATTTGTGTGGCTGGCTGGGTCAAAGACAGATTTCAGCTAAAAAAAATGTGCACCTGCAAAAAATGTCACTCAGCCACATAACTGCTGTGTTATAATTGACACAAAATTATGCTGTCCTTGAGCTCACAAGCAATGTGTCATTTTAACACATATATATTAGAGTGCAGGAAGTTCACATACATATGTCATGTTCATCAAGAAAGCTCATCACCAGTAAAATGGGGAATATTATGTTTTATTTAAATTTATATAAAATTAAATGCCTGCACTATTTTCACTGTTTTGATTCTTTGCCATCATGCTTGATTGCTTGCGTTTATGTTCAATGTATTTCATTGTGAGTTTGTTCTGTAGACTGATATGCTGCTTTAAATTGTAATAAAAGTAAATATACATACAAACATATAAAGTAAATTGATGTTCATAAAGAAATGTATTCCAATATTATGTCAAATAATGTGAACTGCAGCTAAGCTTCACAAACCCTGTTTATTATATATATATCTTTCTATAATAGATTGTACTGATAACAGCAAATGTTGTATTTAATGTTATTAACACTTACCTTATAGCTTTTGTGAGTCTGTTAAGAAACCATTAGTTGTGTAGTTTGGTTGGTTTGGTGACACAGTCACGACTGTTTGGGAAAATGTTCAAAAGGCAACTGGATTAGGTCTACATTTATCAGTTCTAAAAGATATGGGGCTATATACTGTATCTCCACCTGAACTTTGGACTTTCCAGCACATACGTTTTATATATATGTTTATTGGCCGTAAAACAATAAAATAGACAGGGCCGCTGCTCCCCATACGCAGAGTGCGTAAGGCCCCAAGTACAGTACCTGACGAGGGCCCCCAAAATTAAGGTTGCTAAAATATGGTATGATCATAAACATTACTACATTACAAAAAATACATACATTAGTTAGTTAGTTAGTTATGAACATGCCCACCAGTGTTTTTTCTTAATTGTGTACTCTATCACTCAATTTGGGCAAAATATGTTTTTATATCTAAAAAAGAGACCCCCGCTTCCCTGAAATGATACAGCCTTCAATGTTCTCGTGTTTTCACATCGGTGCATGCACACCCTTCCGCCTGAAGTTTTCCATAATTATACCCGTCGTTATCAGGCTGAATTTGAATGGTGATTCATAATAGGAGGTGAGAGGCAATATGCACTGAAAAACAAAAGAAAATGAAACTGAGAGATGACGCTCGTGCACAGGGGCGGACTGTCCATCTGGCATACCGGGCATTATCCTGGTGGGCCGCGGTGCTATTTGGGCCGACAGTCCGACACTTTTTCTTTTAGATAAGAACAATATTCTATAATGTTTCTGATCGGCCCATAACACCATCAGTGGCCCGACTGAAATTAGGCTGGCCCAATCACATCGTTAAGCACCAATCCCTTTCGCTTTCGTCCTGCCGACGTAATGCGTTCAAAGGTCAACGCAAAATAGTCAGCGCAAGGATTTGTTTCCTAATCACTGGCCATTGATGCACGCTGTTCTACGGCTCATAGGTTTTGTTATTCACTGACGTAGGCTAGTTACAAGACTTATCTCGCCCATGTCGGGAAACCAGAGGCGTAGCACCAAATTCTGGGCCCAATGCACAAGCAACTGCATATAGGCTAACAGTAGGCCTTAATCCTCTATCACATCTTCTCAATCTAGACCCCTGATATAGATATATTAGCAGGCAATTCCAATGTAGCCTTATGGATGTGATGTGACTGAACATGGTTAATATTTAAATAGCCTGTGTAAAATTTCCTCAAATTTCATTTTTCATTTGCTTCATAAAACAAGAACATTTTATTTGTCTGATGGTTGTGACAATAAAATGGTCTATTCTAATTAGACTAGAGCCAAACCGCTAGACTACAGTGAAAGACAGAGCATGACAGTGTGCTAAATACATTGCAGTATAGCCTTTCATGTGATTTCATTTTAACTCAAGTCCACATCAGATGGTGAGAGGTCTGCTGCTGCATCACCCTCTGTGACATTTTCTGAAACTGAGTGTGATGCATTTCACAAGTTAGCTTTGCTACTAATTTGACAGCCTTTTTGAAGTGTGTGTGTGTGTGTGTGAGGGGTTTACGGGGGGGGGGGGGGGTCATTTATTAGGACATGGTGTCCTAACTGCAAGCGATGCAACTGAATGCGTGCAACAAAATCAGTTCCATCGCTGTATTTTCAATTGGAATGTCCTGACTGAATGCGATGCGACTGAACGCGACAAGTTGCTTTGCTACGCGACTTCTTCAACCCTGTTTTGTTGCTCTGTCCGTTTCTATTTTAGTCGCGTCGCGTCGCCTTGACATTCTCTTCGTCTGTATTTCAGCTTGGATGCAATGTGACAGTTCATTTAAACTTCGCAACGAGTTTTGCAAATTAATATTCAAGTGTGAAAAAGGCAACACGTTGGAACTACTTCGAAGGTAGCAGGTTATACAAAGTTAATGGCCACCCCATCAGCCAATCAGAGAAGAGAGTTCCATTGTGGAGGGAGATAAAGAATGTTATCTCCCTCAACAATGGAATTCTCTTCTCTGATTGGCTGATGGGGTGGCCATTAACTTCGTATAACCTGCTACCTTTGAAGTAGTTCCCGTATCACACTTGAATATTAATTCGCCAAACTCGTTGCGAAGTTTAAATGAACTGTCACGTTGCATCCAAGCTGAAATACAGACGTGCAGAACCATAGTAACATTGTAGCATATGACGGAGGTGGATTGTAGCTAGTTGGATGCCATTTAGGCTATAAAAGTAGCGATCTTTCAAAGATAAAGTTAATCAGAATCCTGGGATATGCCCGCTTGACAACGGGAGAGATAGAACTAACGACTGGCTTTTGGCCGTAGCAACCAGCCATTTAGAACTAACGACTGGCTTTTGGCCATAGCAACCATCCATTTAGAACTAGTAACGGCAGTTTTGTCCTGCAAGTAGAAAGTTGATATGTGGCGGAAAAGTAGTCCCACAGTCAAGACAGTTTTAGCGATGTTAACGGACGCAACGGTGGAATAAAACTATGTTCTAAATATACAGGTTATGAATACAAACGGGAGATAAGCGGGATAACGGCCTTCGAAGTCGACCGGTTCGATGGAAATAATGGCACGGCGGAGGTAACTCCGTCTCCGTGCTTCGCACGTCGCCGGAGTTCTAGACCTCCACCTAGCCATTATTTCCATCGAACCGGTCACCTCGTCGGCCGTTATCCCTTACTTAACGGATACAAGTGTGGACACAAACTATCCGGTGCAACGCGACAGTGGCGCAGTCGCGTCGCCTTGACATAAACTGTCCTAACTGCAAGCGACGCGACCGAATGCCTGCCCCTATGTTAACCCTATTATGTTAAATTCCCATAGGGTTACATTGGGGGTCAAATACTTCCTTCCCCCTAGCATTTAGGAAGAGCATTTATTTATATACGATACATTCTTCAATCACAAAGAAAATGAGTGTACTTAGTGGTTTTATTTTTACTGATTTTTTAAATTAAGATATTAAGATCAATTGTCAAATGATGATTTTATATTCCTCTTTTTAGGCAACTTTAGCATGGTATCAAATACTTTTTCTCCCCACGGTATGTACTGTATATTGCACAAATCGGAGATACCGGAAAGTTGACAAGCGTAATTCATTTTTGTGGCAAGAATGGGTATGACTGAGCGGCAGAGCTGAGCGGCGGTCATATAGGGGTTTTTTTTGTGCAGAGCAAATTTCCATCAAGGATTCCTGGGACACTGAAAGACTGGGGGTACACGAAACTTGGTGGGCATGTACAGTAGTCCCACAAAGATAGCATGGAACCAATGTTTTTCGTTTTGATCCGTACTTAAAATAATAGATTCTACTCATCTTTCTACTCCTTTGCCTCTCTTCTTTTCTATCATTCTGTCTTCTTCCTCCTCTCTCTCTCCTCCTCTCCTTCTCTGGGTAGTGTGCCCACAAGGGCTGCCCTCCCTCACACACACCCCTCTAATGACTTTTCCAGACTGCTCACTTACAGTAAAGCACACTCCTGTTCCAATGTTTATATAGACATGAGAAAAAAACAACTCAGCCTCACCCGCCCGCCCCCATAGTTCATACACTGCAGAACGGGCCCATACATGGTCTCCAGCCACAATTACAAAGCGCACCATCGGCACTAATGCATGCGGGCCAATTACCCGCTGATTTATTTGAAAGGAACGCAGCATGTTCTAGGGCCGGTGTGGGGGGGGGGGTTACAGCGTGCCGCTGCACGGCGTGGTCTCTAGGTGTGATGGGTCTCGGTGGGAGCACTTTAGCGGTGCTGCAGGGATACGCACAGCGTTTGGGTCACGGATGGCTGCCCGTGGGAAAGTCTGGAGGCCTTGGGATCGGCACAGGTGCCCCTAGGCTGCATGTGTGTGTGTGTGTGTGTGTGTGTGTTGGGGGTAGTGGGGGGTGGAGGTCTGTGAATTATAGACAGTGTTTCGATGCACAAGCAGCACTGCAGTCCTGCATTTTGCGCTCCACCCTCGCCGCCCACACTCCGCGTCTCCACCCCGCTGTCAGGCTCTCCCGTCTGGGATGGAGTGAGCGGGACGCCAGCCTGATTCATTACCCTCTCCCCGGAGGCTTCAGGAGGTGATGCAGAGGCCTGCCACCGAGCGCTGCCACCGGGAGATTAGAGCCTATCAGCATGCCCTCACCCCCAGAGAGGGCTCCTCGCTTTGCTCCTCCTCTCATTTGCCTTTCTCACTCCCTCAATCTTTTTCTTTGACAGTTTTGATCATCCATTCACTCTCGCTGTTTCTCACCACCCTTTGGCTTTACTCTCATGTCATGTGCAGACACACAAACACAAGCACCTATGCATGCATGCACACACACACACACACACACACACACACACACACACACATACACACATACAGTTAACACAGAACACTTGGTCTCACAGTAATAACAGCACAAATTCATGCATCCATAGCCATGCACTCCTAGTCCATTTCATGTTGTAGTTCAGGTGACCTTACTGTAACATGTTACTGCATTCCTGTTTGTTGGTTGCTGGGAAACCAATGAACTGTTCACTCTCAGGGCAGCAGCAGAAAACAAAATGATCTGATTACAAACGATCCAGAGCTATCAGCACTCACCTTCTCTCTCTCTCTCTCTTTCCCTCTCAAGAGTTCATCCCTCACTCTCTCCCTCTCCCTCTATCTCCCTATCATCATCTTTTGCTTTCACCCATGACCAAACCACACACACTCAATAAAACAAACTCTCACACTCAAAAGCAAACACCCTCCACACACACACACTCACACACACACACACACTCTCTCTTTCTCTCTCTCTCTTCATCCACCCTTCACAGATCCCCATCAGTGGAGAGGAGGAGCATCTCTCGTGTTTTTCAAGGGAAGTGTATTCAGGACCGGTCGAGCAACAACACAGCACAGGTTCACGTTGAAGAGAGATCCAACAAACAATACAATCCGTAACGCCACTTTCAACAGATTACCATCTCATAAAAACCATTGTTTGGATTAGTGACAGCCATGAAGTCTGGTCACAGTCCCTTCAGCGGCAGACAGTTTATTATTAATCAACTGCTCTGTTTATTATTACTTCCTGACAGGCAACATTACCACGCCTAGAGGCACTTACATAGACATGGTGAAGCCATTGTTTAAACCAATAAAATCGTTCTTAAAACAACACCCGCAAATTATTTTGTGTCACTGAACTGATGCTCACCAGAGCATTTCTCATACGTCGGATGGCAGGTTGTTTGCAGTATATTCTTGATTAGAGGTGGAGTTTTTCATTAAAGAAATGCATCTGAAAATGTTTACGAGTCACTATGAACACACACTCTCCTGTAAAGAATTCCTGTAAACACTGTGAGAACTCATAAATAACTTAAATTCGCCAGGGTCAATGTATGCATGATTAATGTATCTTAAAAGGTTGGATTGATGATAGCTATCAGAATTGGTCCGCAACACCCTAACACGCCATAAGTATCTGCCCTGATACACACTGATACACACATGACATTTTACAGGTTTTATAAAATTCTACACAGAGACATTAAAAGTGAAATAACATTATCCCATTGCTAGTACACTTAAAGCCGTTTAATGAGGCTTTACATAAAAGGCTAAAAGGCTTTTGGATTTGTTTATGTGTAGTAGCCTCTCAAGTTGTCTCTGGCTGATGTAGTGGCCTCCTGCCTGTCTGTGGAAGGTTCAACTGAGCGGAGCTCCCGGCACTCTAATGGCCAATAGCAGAGGATGGAGAGGCTGCGCTGATGGAGACCCACTCACACTGGATCCATGGCGGGCCGGAGAGGAGATAACTGTGCCTGTGTGGAGAGAAATCCTCATTAGATCAGATCAGTGCACTGCTTAGTAGTGTGCTGCTGTGTGTGTGTGTGTGTGTGTGTGTGTGACACAGAATTGTTCAGAAGAAAATTATTTTGGGATAGTGCCTTTGTGATAGAGTATGTTTTGTGAATGTGAACACAGATATATAAGCGTTCACACACACACATTTTTGTACACATTTACAGTGGGGTATATGCTCACATGGTTTGATGCACATCTTGTAATGATCAGAGAGTGGCAGCACTTTCATCAGTGAGGTGGGGTCCAAGAGAATGATGTAATCATTTCAAATAGCCAGAGCTTTAAACCCCCCTTATAGCACTCATACGTAAGCCACTCCACATCAGAAGTAATACTCTAACAACTCTAACAGTGTGTGTTCACACACAAGTCTGCACATACTTCATCTGTGTGGTATGGAGACAGGACACTAAAGTGAAGTCCAAGAGAGACCGACCCTTGGCCGTCTCCTAATAGTTTTTAATCACGACAGAGCACTGCAATCACTTACTGTTCGCCCCTCAATTAATTACGCGCTAGCACAACTTAGATTGATGTTAAAAGTCATGCTTTCTAATTGACTAAAGTAAGCGCTTGGTCTCTGGAATGAGCTCTGGCCTTCGTAACACTGAACGACTCGCACATAGAGCTTCGTGTCCCCGTAGTTTTACAACTCTCGCAAAAAACACTCAAACTTTCGCCCACTCCCTCGCCCTGACAGGAAGACGGAGTGTTTTCATTACGACTTTACAACCCCCAGCTCGATCTCCTCGTGGGCGACCTTTGCTAATTAGGAGCGAAAGGAGGTGTAATATTTTTCCCTGCGCTTGCATCCATCCGGTGGCCCTTCCCACGTCTGGACGCGCACACACTGAGTGAGAACGTATGGTGGGACGCATCCTCCAGCGAGCAGGTCCTGCATGTCTGATGTTTAACATCTGCCAGAGCTTGTCAAAGTTTGACACCTTGTCAAAGGTGGTGGAAGAGTAAAAACATAAGAGAAAGAAGAAAAAAAAGCACAAGTAATTGTTCTGATTTTTTTTCATTGCTTTTTAG